>NC_080432.1:3027057-3348245 GCF_028018845.1 Melospiza georgiana | reverse complement strand
AATCAATTCCACCTCTTTAGTGCCCCAATCACACCCCATTATTCCCGGGTAATTGCAGACCTGCTTCGCTGTTAACTCTTTGGGAACAATATGGGAAGAGGGGGAACAAAAAGGGTTTTCCTCTCCAGTGAGGTCCTAATCTGCTTGGAGAGTGTCATGTCCTTATCACTGAAGTTTGGATGAATAATTATTTACAGGTAAAGGTGCCAAATTGCTTTGTGTGTTATTTTTTTCTCCCTCTTGCCTCTCAATACCTGATTTGCTGGAGGTTGTTTGAGCTGCAGAACTCGTAATACTTTTATTTTTCCTACTTGTATTTCTTTTTCTCTGTTCATTGAGCCATCAGAAAGAAGGATGTGATGATGAATCAGTTCATTCTGATTAGTGATTGTTTTCCATGCAGGGACCCCACCAGGTCCCTTTGCTGCACACACACGTGGCAAATCCTGCTCAATAACTTGTGGAAAAGCAGAAGGAGAGGTGGCCATGTAAGAGTAGGACAAAGCAGCCAAAATATTGGCCTTGAACATGTGATGCCTTCACTGCAGATGGTTCAGAAGGGGTTTAATCTGATCCCATAGAAAACAGACCCCTGGTGAGCTGTAGTGCATCTCTTGGATTGATTTAATCCAAAAGAAATCTGTGATTTTAGGAATAGTTGGATCTGGAGGAGAAAATGTTGAAGGTTCAAAACAGAGGTTGGACTGTGGTGATGCTTCATTTGATTGAAATGGTTCAATCCCAAAAGATGTGCTTCATCCTTTGACAGCTACAAAAAAACCCAAGCTTTGCATGCCTAAAAATGCCAGATAATAAAAATGTCCCTTCTATTTTACTGTCATGAGCAGGTGAAACCTGCCCTGACAAAAAGGAGGTGGTGATCCTGGCACCTTCACCTTGTGAGATTTCATTAATCAGGCAAAGAACCCAAAAGCAGGTAAAAATGCCCCAGATCCCACCTCTGGCATGGTGCCTTCTGCCTTCCCTCAAATTCCTTGAGCTCCTGGCTTCTCCTCCTTGACACGAGGCCAACAAGACGGGACCCAGGGCTAAAAACTCCTCAGGACGTGACGTGAAAAAAAATCCATCCTTCTTTCCTGGTGTGGGGAGGCTGAAAGCCACCCACCCCATCCTCCAGCCTGGTCTGGCCTGGGGCAAAAGCCAGGGCCTCACCCTGTCACCCAGCTGGGCTCCTGGGTCAGGAGATGCCAGCCAGGGTGGAAAATTGAGGTGATGGAGAACTGAGCGCACTTGGTGAGGCTGTGGAGTCCCCACCCCTTTCACAAATGGTGACCTTATCACTGGGCTCTGTTTATCTGGGAACAGGGGACAGAGGACGGGGAGGAGCAGCATCAGCCTCCACTCTGGGTCACCCCACCAGAAGCTGCTCAGAGTGCAATGGGATTCCTGTCCCAGCTGCTTCTCCTGGGATGTCATTCCAGACCCTCCGTAGGAGCCATCTCCTAATGCCCAAGTGGCATTTCCCAGGCTCACGTGTGTCTTACAGCACTGGGCTATCCCTGCTACCTTCCTGAAGGGTGTTTTTGATTGACTTGTTGACCCAGCCCATGGATTTCAGGGTGTGGACAAGGATGAGGTGACATCTCAGGGTAACCAAAGCAGCAATGTCCATCCTGGCCAGTTAACAACACTTCATGCAGCAGGTGATGATTTCCAGGCAGTGTTACAGAGCAGGAGCCTAATTTTGGTGTGCTGATTTGTCCTCAGGAGGTGCCACTGCCTCTTCCCTCACCGTGGAGGGCCTACAGAGCCTCTCAGGTTAATTGAACTGGCTAAATGAGGGCTTACAGGCCAAGAGTCCGAAAATCTTCCTCAGTCTGAAGGCAGGAACACATTTCTCTGCACATTTCAGAGACTAAAACACCCAGCAGCAAGACAAGAGTGACACAGCAATTCAGGACATAGTTTAGAGGTGGACCTGGCCTTGCTGGGCTAATGGTTGGACTGGATGATCTTAGACATCTTCTCCAACCCTCATGATTCCATGATTCCATCATTCCAGGGTGGTTGGTGTTGCCATGGAGGCACCAAGCTCCATCTCAGGATATTCTATGATTCTGTGAGTAAATCCTACCTGCTCCAAGCAGCAGCAGACACATTTGCCTGTGGTGTTTTGTGTCCCCAGGGTGTGTCTGATGGGCTCTGTGCTGCTCAGAGCAGAGAGAATCCCAGTACAGATGTGCACAGCTGCAGAGGAGCCACAGCTCAGGGGAGCTGCAGAACCACCCTGGCGTGAGTGCAAGCAGCACCTCAAGTGTGAAACAGAGTGAAGAGGAGGAAAAGTCTGTGGTAGTTTTTAATTGACAATATTTGGGGCTTTCAAAGCATTTTAAATGATTAGGTGCTTGGCCCCCAACTGGAATAGGATGCCTTCAGGTGCAAGCACCAAAACAAATCCCATAAAAATTTGGGAAAACCCTCGATGCAGAGTAAGGGGATGGTATCCTAACTGGAGTAACTTACCTCTATCTCTGAAGGGACTCCTGGGACCCTGATTTTAGACAAAGCAGACCCACGCTCACCTCCTCCCCCTGCCCGAGCTGCGAAGGGTTAAAGGGTGGGGGAGTCGTTTGATTAATAGATGTCGTGTGAACGAGCACATTTGCCTGTGACTGCATTCCTGGGGCTTTCGGCGGGGCGATAAGCTGCGACCAAAGTCCTCGGGCTCCGGGCAAGGAGAGCAAACAGGGCCCCAATGGAGCAGTTATTAATCCCAGCCTCGCATCTCCCAGGGCTGTCTCTCGGCAACGGGGCTCCCTGGAAGCCTTTCACACACCAATCGATACAAGCCACCTCTCCCCTTGCCCTTTTCATCCCCATTGCCCCTTCTTTTGCCCTTTCCATCCTCAGCCCCCCTCCTTTTCCGTGCTTGCCCTGGTCTCATTCCATGCCAGGATCTCCAGTCCTGGGACCCTTTCCCATGGGCAGCAAGGGAAGGGGAGGATGATATTCCCATTAGGGTGATGGAACAACCCAAAGTGATGCTGTAGTTGTCCCATCCTGTGTCCCCCTGTTTTATTCTGCATTGGGGATGGAATTTTTGGGACCAAAACCAGGGAATTGAGCAGTAATATTTCCCAAGAGCATACAAACCCTTCTGCTCCCGTGGAAAGACATGCTCTGAGAGACATTGCTTTTCTTCAAAATACATTTATAAAACAAACACACCTGATTCAGAATTTCTTTAGCCAAAAAATTTCCTTTTCCCTCAGTTACAAATTGATTCAGGTGTGGTCATTACAAGTTCAAACTTTGGCATGAAGACACAATTGAAAATGAAACTCCTTTCCCTTCCCTGAAAAGCAAAACAAACTAAATCACTTGGACCTTTCAATCTGCTGGGGTTCAGGTAGAACATTAGCATCCTTGCACAGCTGCTTTCACAAGGGTGTATTTTTAGTGGCAATATTGGTGCATGGAGGATTTGTCCATGCCACAGTTTGGGGCCAAAAAATAGATTTCTGGTTGCTGGCATCTATCCTAACCCCACAGCTGCTATCTGGAGGTTGGTGGTGGCAATGATCAGACCAGGAGGAGTCTCCTTCAGGAAAATCAGTTTCTTGAGGTGGGTCAAGACATTTGGTGATGGTTTTGGGAAGATTGGACTCCAGGCTACTTTATAATTTGCAGTTTTCCAGTCTCAGAGAAGGAGGTAAGATGAAGGTTAATGACTTTAAACCAACGAGGCCTGATTTAGGTTACATATAATAAAGAATATTTTATGATGAGGGTGGTGAGGCCCTGGTACTGATTGCCCAGAGAAGCTGTGGATGCTCTTGAATCCCTGGAAGTGTCCAAGGCCAGGTTGAACAGGGCTTGAAGCACCCTGGGGTAGTGGAATGTGTCCCTGCCCACAGCATGGGGTGAAATGGAATGATCTTTAAGTTTTCTTCCAACCCAAACCATTCCATGATTCCATGAATGTGTTTGGCTCTCTATGAAAACAAGATTTTTTTTCAGGGCATGCCAAGATGATCACTTCCAAAAAAAGTCAGCTTTTTAAGCCTGCCTGTTTTCCATATCCAATTCCAGATTTCACAAATATTATGGACCCCTTCTGACATTGCAGAGCATCACAACAGATCTGTATTCACACCTAAGCAGGCAGAACTCATGGAAAGGAAGAACCTGCAAGTGACAACACCTTTGCTCTGAAGAAAACTGATTCACATCTGGATCATTTTTAAATCCTTGAGGAGAGAGGTTGGGGTCACACCAGAATTTCATCCAAACCACAGCTGTCCTCCTTTCCCATATCTCCTTCAGAGGCTGTGGGGGTGTACAGGATGCCAGGACCTACAGAGGGTTTGGAGAAGGGAGACAAGATAATTAAACATTTGATTATAAGCAACAAGCCACAGGCCTTGTGCCTAGCCCTGGATTGCCATGGAGAAACACTAAAATGAGATGTCCAAAGAGTCAAAACAGATCCTGTACTGAGAAATGGAGAATTAAATGCCTGATTGGGACTGCAAATGTCTTCAAAGCTATTGGGTGAGAAATGTGATAATTTTGAGCAGAAATTCCATTTAGCACTGATAATTTTTACAGGATTCACTGCAATGAGTACATTTCCATAGAAAAGAGTAGCAACAACAACAACAACAACAATAACAACAATAATAATAATAACAACTACTAAACAAATAGGTTTTCCCTGTTAAAAAAAAAAAATAAAAGAAAAAATGAGAGTCGTTCTGTCCAAGAATTCCCAGCAGACTCAAGTAAGCCTTATATCTGAGGTAGCAGATATGGAAAAGGCATACTGAGGTCATCTAATCCAAGGGCCGGAAACCTTTCAAGGGTTCAGTGCCAGACTGTATTTTTCTTCCCCAGCAGAATCTCAGCAGTCTCTGTCTCTCCTGGAAAAGGATGAGGATCCCATAAGGGTGGGATCCTGCCTCTCCAGACCCAGACTGTCTGCAGCAGCCCAGCTGCTCTCTCCAGGGTTTATCCTCATAGCTTCTCTCACAACATATTTCCCAGCCTCAGGGTATCATGGAATCATGGAATATTCCGTGTTGGAAGAGACAGGGATCATTAAGTCCATATTCCACTCAGTCTCCAGTTGCTGGACAGAAAAGTGTGAGTCACTTGTGTTCCCTTTGCCTTCCAGCCCCGCGAGGGCATCTTGGCTGCTCTCGTGCGTTTTCAGTGAGGAAAACCTTCTTAAACCCCAAATTTAGGCTCCTGGGACTTGCAGTTAAATCCTGTCCCAACATTTTAGGATGAAAAATCCAGGAAGAGAAAAAATGTGGATTTGCTGAGTTAAAGGATCTCCCCAGAGGTTTTGTACTGTGGCAGGTAAATGGTGTTTCATGAGGACCCCAATATGCCCACAGCCACATCAATTAGGAAATCCCTCTGGTGTCAGAAGGTCCTTGAGGATCTGATCTGGAGATTCTTGTGTTTTGTAACTATTCCCATCAAAATGGAAGGTGGGATTCGTTGATCTTGGAGGTCTTTTCCAAACCTTACTGATTCTGTGATTCCATGAAAAAAGACAACCATGGGACATCTGCAGGAATTTGAGACCAGACCAGGCTGTTCTCCTCCCTGAAATCCCAAATCTGCCTCACACATCCCTTCTCCCTGAGCTGCTGAAGCCTCTTCCCCAAAGACTTCTCTTGTTAACACAATTTCCACCTTTCAGAGGTAGATCTAAGAACCAGTGAGGCCAGGGGAGGGAAATGGGCCAGCACTGAGGTTGTCTAAACTGGATTTTCAATCCTCAAGCAGCTTTGATCACCCTTCTCTTGTGGGCTGTACTTTAACACTGTAGAACTCTTCTTCAAGTAGTTTTGAGTCAAAGGGATCATGGATTCTTCTGGAAGAAAGTAGCTTTTCAGGGATTCCTTCTTTCCTGAAGAAGTGGTGCATTTCATTGTGTGGAATGATGTTTTCTCCTTGGAAAATGTCACAATCTGTGGTCATTAAAGATTTCCCATGGGAACAGGGGCGTTCATTGGTGTTCTAGATCAGATAATGAATTTCTCCCATGAGCATCTCCCTGGAGTTTCCATGCAAACCCAGTCCTGTCCTCCTCCTCTGTCCCACAGGTGATCAGTGCAGGCAGACTGCAATCCCTCATCCATTCCCGTGTGTGCAGAGTGTGACCCACATCTGCCTCAGGCAATTCCCTCAGGGAATGGGGATTTCCAGCAGGATATTGAGTTTTGAGAGAACAGAGGTAAAACTCTGAAATATTGATTGCCTTGAGGCCAGCTTGGATGGGGCTTGGAGCAATCTGGTCTAGAAGAAAGTCTCTGTCCATATCAGAGGGGTGCAAGGAGATGATTTTAAGGTCTCTTCCAACCCAAACTTTTCCATGATTCTGTGATCCAGAGACCTCTACAAACCCAGGGCACAAACTGTACCCCCTGAAGTCTTGAAGAACATGGAGGTTTGAGCCTTCATCCCTTCCTTTTTCCAAACAGAGACGACCTTCTCTCCTTCTTGGTCCACCTCACCACTAAATCCATGCATCATGACAAGAAATGACTCCCCAACCATTTATCTGGTGTTAGAAACCAGATCCAGACTGGATCTCCTTCCACACTCACAAGAAGTTAATTTAGATTGTCATGGGGTATTTCTGGTCAGCATCAGTTTATTGAAACAAAGACAGTAGAGATGGAGATGCAAGAGTCAGAGCTTCTTACATGACAGGGTCTCCTCCACAAACTTCCACCTTCAGCAGTTTTCCCTGGGCATCTTGGTTTCTTCACAAATATAAATGATGGGCTTCCATCCTCTTTTTTTGTACTCTTCAACATTTTGGGGTTTGCTTCTGTCTTTGTATAATGAGGAAATGGTTCCCAAGTTGACCAGATGGGTAAGAAAGTCAAATAGTTTGGGAAAAAGAGAAAGGTCTTGCTGAGAAGTTTTTCAGAAGAAAAACATGTAAGAAAGCATTGTAGAAAAAATAATTTATTTTTATTATTTATTTGTAAGTCTTTACTTCTGATGAAGGATAAGGGCAATCTTTGAAGCTTTTCAGCCAGATTTCGTTCTCCATCAGCGGAGTTTTATGCTTTCTACCCCTGTAATGTGCAATGTCCTCACAGATCTGCTCCACCTCTGAGGATCTGGGTAAAAGCATCACCCATTTCCCAACATAAAACCCATGTTCTGCTTTTACACTGAGTTTTCAGCCAGGCCTGATCTTGCACCCACTGCCTTGTGGCAGGCTCTGAAGTCTTCATATTCCCACTGAGGTGTTAGCAAGCACACACAGACCAGGGTTGGGTCCCAGATGTTCCCTGTGACACGAGGCCTTTGCAGCGTCCCCACTCCAGCCTTTCCCCAGGACCTGCCTTCCCACAGAGTGCAGCATTGGCACTAAAAAAAGCTTTTCCCCGCCGTGATCCAGGCCAGCACGTCCGCTGGAAAAATGACATAACCCCAGCATGTAATCTGGAGTTCCTCCTCTGGGGCAGCCTCGAGCCGGGGCCGTGTGAGAGGAGATCAAAGGGCAGCACAGGAAAATGAGAGGGAAAAACACCCTCACCCTGCAGGCAGGGCACTATCACAGCCCCTGGCAGGCTCTGGGAGTTCCCGTTCACAGGAGGGATGGAGACAGACAGACAGACAGACATCCTCTGGCCCCTGGCACTGGCTGGGTGCGGGCAGGCTGTCCTTCTCCGTGCCTCTCCCAGTTTATCTTTCAGACCAGTGTGGGACAGCAGCTGGAGACAAGATTTGGCTCCTCTTGTGCCATTCTGGACCCAAAAGAACCTGGGAGGCTGCAGTGCCACCAGCATCCCCTCCCCTGCATTCTCCAGCAGATTTCTCACTCTCCCTTGACTTCAGGAAACACAGGAGGTGGGTGAGGCAGTGGAGGGAGCTGAAACAGCAAGGAAAAGCCATGGAAAGTGTGGGTCCCATGCCAGGAGTGGTGCTGCTGAGGGACCTCTGCTGCACGCACAGTCTTGCAGGCTGGACCCTTTCCATCCTTCATCCTCCTCCCAGTCCCTTCAGCCACGGGGAATTTGGCAGCAGCTGCACCCCCAGCTCCCTCTGCCCAGCAGTGCCCACACCAGGGGGTTTGCCTTGCCCAGGGCTTGTGGTTTCTGACCCCTGCCTTGCCCGTTGCCACTGGAATTCCCTATCGCTGCAGTGACTCAGCTGACAGAAAGGGAGACAATGGCATTTTACATCAGCCCAGGCTATCAGGAGCCTGCCTTATCTGAGCTGTGTTTTTCTATTAGTCTAACACTCCATTGTGCATCCCTTTATCAGCTGCAATGTTGATGTAATGCTGGCTTGGAAGTGGTTTCTGCATCCTAGCACTAAGACAGCTCACTTTTATTTCGAGGGGGGGAAGGGGAGGGTGCGAGAGGAGGGTTTATCGGGATTCTCAGGAGATAGGAGCCCTTCTCCTGCATGGAGCAGGGAGGGAGGCCTGGCTGGGTGGTGAAGGGGGGCTACCAGCCCAAATTGAGCAGACTTTCTCTTTTTTATTTTCCAAGCAGCAATTTAATGAGCATAATTCCTGCTCCTCCCATCCAGACAATATTTTTAATTGGGGTGTTTTCTTATCACAATAGATGTCCTCTCTGGGTCTTTCTGCAAGCCCCAGAAGGTGCAGACGTGGCTTTCTGCAGCAGGACTTGAGCCATGTCCTGTCCTGTAGTATGGATCATCCCTAACAGCATTTTCCTAGGCAGGTTTTCACTGGCTTTTATACTCAGGGGCCTTTTTCCCCCCCAGATTTTTGCACCTCTAAACACCAATTTTCAAAATCCCGCCAGCAACTGAGCATCCTTAAAATGACTTAAAAAAAAAAATCTGGGGTTAAATGGATAAATGAGTCCTCATGCATGAAGTAAAAGCATAATGGTGTAGTCTTATCAGGTTTGCTTCCTGGTGATCTTTGTGGGTTCTTTTCAACTCAGGATATTTTAATTTTAAGCCCTCAGGACCCACCTCCATGACAGCAACAGGGACGGAGTCGCTTCAGGTGTTACACAGGAAGAAACGAGTACGTTGGATTTCTGTTACTGCACCAATGTGAGTTTTATGGCCAGGTAGGATCAAATGTCAGATTTGGCTTATTCAGCAATGGAAAGAGCAGCAATGAGGTTGTCAAGGCAGGGCACAGAACATCTGGAGCCATATCTGAGCATCATCCATGACTACCATGGCCGGGTTTCACTGAACTGCCCCAGCCCACGTGGCACTCATGCTTTGGCCAAAGTCAGCAGCAACAAATTCTGACCAAAATCAATATTTTCAAACCCACTGTGACTCCCTCTTGGAGCAGTCTCTGTTGTGAGAGGTGTGGACCTCATCTGCTCCTCCCTCCTTGGAATTTCATGCTTGTCCTTTCCTCCTGGCTCTGTGTGTGAAGGTAGGACCAGAAGGTGTTTTGATATTTCCTGTTCTTTTAATGAAGTTATTAATTTCCTATTTTGCTCCACTCAAACCCAGTGGCCTGGTAAAGATGCTGCTGCCAAGACGCCCCCTCATGAAATTAATAGAGCCACTTGTAGGAGCCATATATGAATTAGAATCACCAAATCACTGAATGGTTTGGCTGGAAAGGGACCTTAAAAATCATCTTATTCCAACCCCCTGCCATAGCCAGGGACACCTTTCACTACCCCAGGTTCCTCCAAGCCCACCCAACCTGTCCTTGAACACTTCCAGGGATGGGGCAGCCACAGCTTCTCTGGAAAACCTGTGCCAGGGCTTCCCTACCCTCTGAGTAAAGAATTACTCCCTGACTTCCAATCTAAACCTGTCCTCTCTCAGATAAACCCATCCCCCTTGGCCCATCACTATATGCCCATAGAAAAAGTCCCTCTTTCTCATTTTTATAAACCACTTAAAGGCCTCTCTGGAGCCTCCTCTTTGCCACTGTGTCATTAATAATGACCCAGTTTGATTCCTAATTTGCTGTTTCACTGGTGCCCACTTCACAGGGTGACCAAGCAGAGGATAACATTGATTATGGACTTTGGGTTCAGCTGCTGGGTGGCTCACTGTGGATGAGGAGCTGTATTTTGTGGCTGTAGACTGGTGTCTGCTGCAAATCCATCTCCCTGGTAGCTCTGGTCAGCTCAGCAGGTTTGTTTGATGTGGAAGAACAAGCAATCACATGTCTTGCTATAGGTCCCTACATTGTTTAATAGCAACAGTCAGACTTCAGGCTTTTCTGGAGTCCATGGAGCTCCAAAAAACCAATCAGGATCCATTTCAGCATCCTTTCAAAATTCATCCTTGGGACCAGAGGAATTTACAGTGAACTGCAAATAAGAGCCCCAGGAAAATCCTGTGCACATGTGTGGGGTTCATCCTCTCTGCTCTCCCCAGAGGAGAGGGTGGGTGGTACCTCCATGTGCTGCCCAGGTGGTGCTGGAGTCACATTCCTGGAGGGATTTAAAAGCCCTGTGGATGTGGCACTTGGGGACATGGGTTAGTGGTGGCCCGGGCAGTGCTGGGGGAACAATTGGACTTTTCATCCATCTCCTAAAGCCTGGGCTTTGGTGTTTGCCTACCAGCACTTTTGCATCTGTGTTTGCATACCCTGGGGGACTGTTTGCATGTTGAGCCCTGGAGATGAGTGAAGACCACAACAATGTTTTATTTGCAGCAGAGAAACTAAAACAGGCCTTTTTGAGAAGACCTTCAGAGCTAATTTAGTTTCTTGCTCCTTCATTTACTGCTCCTTCTCCTCTGCACCCATCAGATTAGTCAGAATCCCACATGATGGGGGCTGAAGAGAGTTCAGTTGGAGCACTTGGATGGCAGCTCTGAAGTGCTGTTGGAGGGACAGCAGGAGTAGAAACACAAACTGTGGTGGACAGAATCATGATAAATGGTTACTGCCCATCCCCAGCCACATTTGTGGGACTGCTACATCCTCAGACCTCAAATAAATGTGTGGAAATGCTCATGCAATGGGGTAAAGAAGTCCTGGAGGGTCTGAGCTTGCAGTTGTCCTACCTGGACCAGGCATCTCTTGCACTGAAGCTGTTTTGCTCTTCCTCTTCCTCCTCAGCCTCCCCTGCCCGAGGTGGGCTGGCTGCTCTCTCTGCACAGTGAGTGGCTGCAGTTTCGTCTCAGTCATCATTTCTATTGTTATCTGCCCATTATCTGATCCTCTCCCAGGCCAGGCCAGGCCAGGAAACATCCTTCTGTCTCTGTCTTCGACAACGGCGCTCCATCCTCTTCCTCCTTGGAGAAGACAAAAGCAAAAACAAGTGCATAATGAATCAGGCGTTTCCCTTCTCGCTTCGCCCCTTATTTCCCCCTCTCATTTTTCACACGGGCCAATTTCTGCCTTTCCCCTCCTGTTTGTTTGGGATGTGCTCAGCATCCCGGGGAGTCAGGCTGGCTCCTCTTGGAGTCAGCAGGAGTTCAGCAGTGGGGAAGGCTGATAGGGCTCCTCTGGCCCCCACTGCGTCCTCAAACTTGTCTGCAAGGAGCTTGGCCTCCTGACACCGGGGCATGGGATCAACTCCAGGCCAAGCTGGAGGTTCATGAGGGTTCAGGAAAGCAACTGGACAGTTGGGTGGAGGAAAAATGTTCTATAGAGGGCGATTAAACATGAAATCAGCTTATCCAGCTCAGGATGTCACGCGGCAGAAACGCGCTAAAGCTGGAAGAGGGTGTTGGGGAAGCGTTGCTCTGTCCTTGCCCTCATTTTGTATTTCCCCATGGCATTCCTGGAGGAGAGGTGGGACACTCACCTCTGTGCACTCCATGGGTTCTGTTTCACTTCTAGAACAAGATGGGGCAAAGCTCTGCCCGCTAAGCCCAGCACTCCTTAACCTTCGGTGATATTTCACATTTGCTGTTCCAAACCAACACTGGGTCCCACATCCAACATTCAGTGGAATTCTGCTTCTAAACCAGGTGATCCTGGTCCTTCCTGGACCTGGTCAGGGTAGGAATATTGAAGACCTGTAAGGAAAGCTGCCCTGAAACACCCACACCATCTGAGCAACCTCTCCCTCCCCTTCACCTCTCCCCACCACCCAGCAGCGCTGCACTTTGGCTCTCCAGTTAATTAGCCAGTTTTTCCTAGGATCCCGATTTTCAGAGATCCCTGCAGCCCAAGGTCAGCACTGCCGTGGGCTTGGTTGTGTCTTCCAGGTAGGAGTCAAGTCATGGGAAGCTCAGCTGCTTTTTGGGGAACTCATCTGCAGGTTGGCCAAGGGCAAAGGCCCAGTCGCAAAGACTTTGGTGTCACTGGTGTGGGTGATGTGGATCAGGGTCAGTGGCTGCTCCTGCCCCATTTCCATGACTGGGGGAAAGAAAAGAATCTGCAGGGAGTGATCCCAGTTCTGAAACTTTCCCTCTCTTTTCAGAAAATGAAGGTGAAAATCAAGACACACTCACACACCCCAGATAGATGAGTTCCCCCAAATACGGATTCTGCAGTGATGTTTTATTATCAGTTTTTACTGTAAATAGAAAGGAACAAAACATAGAATAATTAAGGTTGGAAAAAACCTCAAACATCACCAAGTTCAACCTTTCACCCATCACCACTATGCCCACTGAATCATGTCATGAAATGCCCCATCTGCTTGTTTTTTGAACATTTCCAGTGATGGTGACTCCACCACTTCCCTGGGCAGCCTGTTCCGATGCTTAACCTCTCTTTAAGCAAATAAATTTTTCCTTATAACCAACCTGAACATCTCTTGGCATAGTTTGAGGCCATTCCCCCTTGTCCTATCTCTTCTTTCATGGGAGAAGAGGCCAAATCTCAGAATGTAGAAAGATGAAAACATCCTTATTTCTTTACCTTTATAAAACACCCTGACTCTTTTTCTGTCATTTCTATCCAGGCCACATGGCTGAGACCAGAAGGATCATCTCTCAGTGGATGCTGGGATAGTTAGTTTGTGGTTAGGCATTGAGAGAGCCACATTGCTTCTTTAGAGAAGATCCTGAAAAATGAGAAAGGGCATGGAAAAAGGGCTGCAGACATTATCTGAAGAGTGAAGAGGAAACCTTGCCATGGCAGACTCAGAAATCTTGGTCTGGTTGGTTCTTCAGAAAAGGAGATGGAGAAGTGACTGGAGAAGAACTTCTTGGGGAGAAAAATTCCTGGTGATAAAAGGGTTTTAATCAATCAAAAAAGGCCCTTCCTTGGCTGCAAAGCAGAACCAAACCACCCAAGCTTGTGGGTGGTTGCTGCAATGGAAAATTAAACACTTGGTTAACCCAGGTTTTTCATCCTTGGATATCTTTAAATTGGGAGCAGATGCATTCCTGGAAGCAATGTTTCCTGAGTTACAGGCAGGAGCCGTAGCTGAATATTGCACTGACGGTGCTGAAATGAGATGGGATGAGCTCTGATGGGTGGAGATTCCATCTGGATTTGCTTCAACAGCTCTGGAAGGACTGCAAAGGGAGATCTGGCACCTCCTTGCTTACTGGTTTATGAGAGTGATGAGATTTTCTTCCTGGTTTGAGGACACAGCCTTTATTCCTGTCCTAGAGCTTCTGACTGGGGTAAGGCAATGGCTCAGCAAATCAAGGGGATGGGGAAACCAGAGTGAGAATCATGGAATCATCAGGGTTGGAAGAGACTTTCAATCTAGCCCAATTAGGATTTCCACTGGGAAATCTTGGAGTAGTCCAGAAAATGTTTCTGCTCTGGAGCCAGGCTGGGAGAGCTGAAGGTATTCTGTCTGGAGAAGAGAAGGCTCCAGGGAGAGCTCAGAGCCCCTTCTAGGGCCTAAAGGGGCTCCAGGAGAGCTGGAGAGGGACTGGGGACAAGGGCCTGGAACACAGGATAAGGGGGAAATGTTTCCAATGGCCAGAGGGCAGGGATGGATGGGATATAGGAAACCTTCACTGTGAGGGTGGGAAGGCCCTGGCACAGGGTGCCCAGAGAAGCTGTGGCTGCCCCTGGATCCCTGGAAGTGTCCAAGGCCAGGTTGGACAGGACTTGGAACACCCTGGGATAGTGGAAGGTGTCCCTGCCCATGGAAGGGGGTTGGAAATAGGTGACATGTAAGGTCCTTTCCAACCCAAATAATTCTCTCTATGTTTTTATTGTGCTTTTCTGCTGGTGTTTTTACACTCTTTGTCCTTCTGGGTGTGCAGGCCATAAGCAAACAGGGAGGCTGTTGGATTTAGTACTTCACCTCTTCAAAATGGAATTGTCCTTTCTTTAATACTTCTCCTATTCCTCCTTCTTTTGGTTGTTTGTTTTTCTTTTTGATGGCATACTTCACTCCCAGCAGCTTCACTATCAATGTTCAATTTTCTCACGGGGTAGAATTTACAGGAGAGACTTTCAACAAAAATGTGGCTTGACAAATGCTTTTGCTGAGGTCTGCCTGCCATTCTGAGCAGGAGTCTCTGTTGGGGTGAGCCAGAAGCAGCTAAAAAGAGTCTAAAAACCCCATTTAGACCACAGGCTGCAAGGTGTGAGCATCAAGAAGGCAACTTCAGTGAATTCTGAACAAATCTTCAGCAGTGGAGGAATAAAAAGTGAACAAGACTGAAGGATATTGTGACAGGTAGGGGACCTTGAAAAACTCAGTCCAAACACTGCATCAAACCTTTATAATCTTTCCTCCTTGTGCAGCCTGTTCTTGTAAACCACTGGTGATGCAGACACTGTTCTTCCTCTCTCCCCAGACAGGGAAATGAGGGACATATCACATTTACCCCATGCCTTATCTAGAACTGAACACTCCATGTCCTTCAGCTGCTCCTCATTGTCTGTGTTTTTCACTCTTCTCTTCATCCTTGTTGCTGTTTCCTGCATTTCCCCCACTTCCTCCTGTAATTCCATGTGGTGCCCGAGCTGGACCTCCTCAGTCCCAGGTTTTGGACCAATTTAAGCATCTCAGTGTGGAATAAAAGCCCTTTGCTCCAGATGATTGATGCTCAGCCTCTGATCTGCAATGCAGATCCCCTTCTGCTCCTGCTCTGCTGCCCTGTGGCTGGTCACCATCAATCCCATCCTATTGCATGCAGGATCTCTTTCCTAAATCCACCTTTTCCCCACAAAATTTTGTTCATGGAGATTACCCTGTGCTCTTACAAACATTCTGCTTCCAGGAGTTTTTATACCAATATGGGGACATTGTGTTCTCTCCTCCCGACAAATTTCCCACACTCCACAGAACCAGTGGTGATCCAATCCTTTAGGATCCAAACCTTATGAGATGGAGGTGGGCTCCCAGCCCCCTGGGGCATCAGGGATTTCATTCCCTGTGTACACAGCCCTCAGGCCATCAGGGAGGGGCTGCAGCCTATTACACAGAGCAAGGCCCTAATACCTTTCATTGCATGGCAGGAGAGGAAAGGAAAAAAACCCCTTTCCATTCATTCTGAGCAGGTTTTCCAGCCCCTCCCATCTTGACCCTGATTGCTTATCAGCTGAGATATGTTTATCCTAAATCTTTCTTTTCTCCTTTTTCACGTCTCCCCCCTCCACCTCTCCCTTTCCTGCTTTTTCTCCCACTGTTTCTCTCTCTCCCAGCAGCCCACATGCACACCCCCCTTCCCAAGGCCAGGGCTGAGCCTGCAGAGGAGTGAAGCTTCAGACTAAACTTTAATTTGCACGCTCCCCCTCTCAAGGGCACTTGGTGTTTTTTTGCGGCCATTGTTTCACCGCAGAGAACTGGAAGGTTCTGGTTTGTGCCACTGTCGATGGAGGAGACAGCACCAGTGTAATTACAGCACGTTCCCTCCCTGTGGAATTCAGGAGAGACCAGCTCCTTTTATAGCCTGGCCAGAGCCCCTCTGAGGGGCTGCTCTTGTGCCTCCTTTATACCCTCTGTCCCCAGGGCTGGTGTGAAAGTGCTACAGCATTTGACCTCGAGCCCTGCAGGTCCTCTAAGTGGTTCCTAGAAAACCCTCCTGGCACTTTGCCCACGGGGTACAGTCACTGTGCTGCTGCTGGCCTGTGTGTCTGCAAAGTCCCTGCCGCTACAGACACTGTTCATAGAGACTAGGCCCTTAAAATTTCACATTATGGCTTAGAGACATGGCTTAGCGCTGGGCTTGGCAGTGCTGGGTTTGCGGTTGGACTCGATCTCAGGGGGCTTTTCCAGCCTGAATGGTTCTGTGATTCCCTGCAGTGTGAACTGCCCAGATGAGCATGTCTCCTGTTTCCAGGAGCTCTGTTCCTACCACTTCCTAGAGAATGCAGGAGCCCTTTTCCTTAGTAGAGGTTTTGCCTGTGCCAGGGCAGATGTTGGGATGCAGATCAGGAGCCCTCCCTGCAGTGATCTCCTGCAGGGAGAGCAGGAGTGCTGGTGGGGAAGAGGCAAGGGGTGGGTTGAGAAGAGAAGTCCTGAACTTTTGGTATCTGGGAGGTGCTTGTGCTGTGGGAAATCTGGGCCTTTTTGGTGTCCTGGTAGTTGATAGCAATGTCTGGTCAGGAGGATTAAATAGGGAGAAGGGACATCACTTCATGCTGCTTCCCAGCCTTCTGAACCCAACTTCCAGCCTAAATCACATAGAAATATCAAAGCACAAATGAGCAGCATGTTCTCTCTGTGGACCTGTGACATCCGTTCTGATAGAGCTGTGATTTCCATTCTGTTTCTGTCCCTGGGAGCCCATCCTCTCATTGTCCCCCTGCATCCCAGCCTGCTGCTGTTTTTCCCCATTCCCAACCACTGGAAAATAAAGTCAAGTGAATGTAACTCCTTCCCAAAACATATTTCACAAGGGGGATTGGCCTTCCTATGAAGTCCTTCCTGCTCCTTCTGTGAGGACACAGCATTTCAGTGAAGTCACCCTGGAGTGTTTCTCTTGGATTGCAAAAGCAGGATGTTGCAAAATCCCTGAAGACTCTGGGAGACTGAGGCTGGGTGGAAATTGAAGAGTCTTGTTCTCCAGAATTTCTTGGATGTTTTGGCTTTCCTCATCCCAAGGTCCATGAAGTGGGGACAGAGTATCTGAGGGTTGTGCAGAGTGTGTGTTGTTTCCCAAGCGAGACAGATTTAGTTCTTCACTGGGTAGAGTGATGGTCTTGGAAGTGAGGTGGGATTTAAACTGTTCTCCTTGAGTGTCTCATCATGCTTCTCCCCAGCTGTGAGACAGAGGCAGTGCAAGAGTGGGATGAAGAGAGTTCTGTGTTATCACAAATAATGAGAACAAGTGGGTTTCTAATCTTGGGGATGAGATGATCTTTTCCGTCACAGGACACAGCTCCACTAGTAAATAAAACAGTGCCAAACACAGATACTGGAACTTGATTGTATCTGTTGTTGACATGGTGCTTGGCACAGTTTTGGCCCTAGCCAGCCTCTGCCACCCTAAATCTGCACAGGGCAGAGCACAGGGATGCTGCTTCACCCAGACATAATCCTGGTGGAACATTCCAGTCTTTTGGGGTGCCCTGTATGAAGCTCCTCTGGGTGCAAGGAGCATGTGGCAAAGCACAGCTGAGCCTGTTGATGCATCACTCCTCTTGTGCTGCTTCTTAGAGCCTTTACATAAACATTTGCAAGTGGCCAGGGTTGGGAAAGAGCCCATGAGCAGATAGGGCCCTGCTCTGACTCTGTGCGGCCGCTCAGATGTTTCTGCCCTGCTTTTCATGCAGATGAGCTTAGACCACGGCAGAGGTCAAACCAGCACAGCATATCTTTAAAAAGCCCAGAGCTGAACCAGATAGCTCTTCTCAAAAGCCTTCTTTTCCAGCTCTTTTTTCCATTCCTGCCATACTCAGGTCATGCCAGAGTTTCTGCTTGGAAAGTGCAGGAGTTGTATGTCAAAAAATTTGCAAGGAATAAAGAACTACAGAAGAAACGGGCAGATTGCACACGGCAGTTCTTGTTTATCTTGCACTGGGGCTTGCAAGGTTGCAGAGATCCTCAGGCTGAGCTTGGATGGGGAGGAGATGTCCATTAGCTCCTTCTCCTTGATTTTCCATGTAAAGCTTTCCCCCCACTTTGCCACTCTGGTCCCCCCAGCACTGCCCCTGCCCCCTGTCCCATTAGGACCCACGGGCTGTCGGAAGCATAATGGAAGAGAGAGCTTTCATCCATCACAGACCTTGAAGAGTTCAGCGAGGCAGAGCCATCACAGAGGAGAAACATTCCTCCGCGAATCCCCTCTTGTCTCTCGGGTGGGAAGGGGGAGGAGGAGGGAAGAGATAAGGCCAAACTAATTTGTCTTTTTTAATTGGCTCAGAATACTTGAACGAAAGCTGGTTTGTTATCCTTGGCTTTGCTCTGGCAGGCGTCCAGGATGTAGGGCAGGGCCGGAGGCTTCTGAAGAGTTAACCTCTTCTAAATATCCTATTAGGATCCTCTCCATTTAGTGTAAGGACGATGTAAGCAGAGTCAGAGTGGGAGGGCCTCTTCGGCTTTCTTTTTTCCCTTTTTCTGGTGGAAACTCAGCTTTGGAAGGGACACTGGGACAGGCAGAGCAGCAAAGGCCTGAGGGTGAGAGTCTGCTGGTCAAATTTTGCTGTGTGCACTGTAAACATCCAGAGCTGAGCTAATCACCCTGAGCTCACTTTGTAGTCAGTGAAGAGAGACACGCACTCTCTGAGGCACAATTGAATCAGATCTGAGAGAAGTCAAATGATTCAGGCCTGGAGTGACTGGAAAGGGAGAATAGAATGGTTTGGAATCACAGAATCACAGAATCACAGAATGGCTTGCTATGGAAGGGACCTTAAAAACCATCTAGTGCCAACTCCAAGGTGTTTTTTCCTCAGGACGTTTACATTTATTTGGGGTCACACAGATGTGACAACAGATCTGTTGGGAGGCCTGTGGAGGTCTTGGAGGATGAGGGCATCTAAAATGGCACTTGATATCAATGGGCAATGGATCAATCTGATAAAGTCACTGTGGATGACTTGGGCTCTGGATGTCTGGCCTTACTGAGAGGCCATGTCTTGTATTGAGAGTTGTGAAGAATCAAGAAATCATAAAATTATCTGGGTTGGAAGGGACCTTAAAAATTGAAATGGACCTCATCCATTTCAATCCTCCTGCCATAAGCAGGAACACCTTCCACTAGAGCAGGTTAAGAAGTGGCATCAAAGTCAGGCTTGGGGTCAGATTGGCTGGCGATCCACGATTTCTGTTGAGTGACCTGTTTGTTGTAAAAGAGGGATCACAAAATCCTTTAAAACAAACTCAAAGGCATATTTACAAGATTGTTTAGGCATGAACTCCACCTTCATCAGTCTTTGTGCTCGTGATGTCTGACAGACTAAGTGGTGAAGCTCACTTCCTTGAAGGGTCCCAACTGTACCTTTCATGAAGATGGATGACATGGGCCAGGCTGGTCCATGGGGCTTGGAGCAACCTTGGGCAAGTGGAAGGTGTCCCATGGCAGAGGGTGGAACAAGATGAGCTTTAATATCCCTTCCAACCCAAACCATTCAATGATTTTATGTGTATGGAGCTGAGTTCAGGACAGTGTTGGTGAATCTGAGAAAAACTTTGGACTTTTCCAGGCTCCTCACACACCCAACAGAGGTCCAGCCAAGAGGCATTCTGCGGAAAACCAGTGATGCCGCACACTTTGGCTTCCTACCGTGCACAGAGGGGTGAATTCTCTTTTTTTATTTTGCAGAGGGTTGCAGTCCCAGGTCAAGGCCTGTGCCCTCCACATGTCTGGGAGCATCAGATTTGCTTTGGTCTCTGACAGCATTACTGCAAAGTAATTTCTCTCTCTGGGCCGTGCAGCTTCGGCAGGGGAAGAGGCAAGAGGCAGAGCCCAGCAGCTCTGACAGACAGTTTGCAAGGTCCAAGGGTTAATTCTGTGCTCCACTATAAATTTCCCTTTGTAGAGCTGCCAGGCCTAATTGATTTAGGAGCCAAATTCCCATTTCTCAAAGAAGACTTATCTGGACTTGCAAAAAGTGGAGCTTGCTTTCAACCCCAAAGCGGGAGAGTTAATGTGCGTTCTACACGTCCTGCCATCTTAAATCATGTTAATTAGCAATGTCATTTAATTCATAGAAATGCCTAATTACTTTTTTTTCTCCCCCAGAACCCCATATTGCCATCAAAACCCATCATGTCGGCAGTTCAGTTGCATTCCTCAGCCTGATGGAAAGGAAATCTACGTTGTAGAGGGGTGTTTGTACAAATAAAAGCCTACAAAATGAGAAAGAGGAAAATTCCCTGGAGAAATATATCCAAGACTGGAATGGTACAGCCAGGGCTGTGTTTGCCAGGGTTGGAAATCCCTGCTCCTTTTTTCATTGATGGAATCTCCTGGAGTTCATCCCATGTGACCCAAGTAACACCATCACAAACCAGTCCCAGCCCAATGGATTTTGCTTTTCCCGAGGTTTAATCAGCTCCTTGGACAGATGCAGGTACAGAGGGGGTGGCCTGCAGCCAAACACTTCTGTGGTGCCTCCAGAAATGAGTCTTGTTCCAAAAGTCCCAAGATGCCTGGGGAAAGTCCCATCCCATGGCAGCTGCCGCAGCCCCAGGCAAGGATCAGAGAGCCCCAGGAGTGAAGGGGCTCCTTGAGGGCATCTTCCCCTTCCTCCTGCCCCAAAGCAGTCAGTACCACCCTGCTTACCCTTGCCAGGGCTGTTCTGAACAATGCTGAGTTTCCCAGCAGTTTCTCCTTCCCACACTTCCCTGTCCTTGCCATTCAAAGTCCCTTCCCTCCCTTCTTTTACCTCTCATGGAGGAATGTCACTCCTCAAGTGTCCCTGCAGTCTAACCAATTTCACTTCTCCCTCCTTAATCTGACACTCCTGCTCCTTTACTCATTCTCCTGGCATTTTTTTGGGCTGTCCCCAGTCTGACCCCTCTTTCCCTTGGAGCCTGGAGGGGGGCCCAGTGCTCCAGCTGAGACCTTCCCAGTACCAAGGAGATAACTCCAGAGCTGACTCCAAAGATAATGCCGTAACTCCATGGAGCTTCCCCATGGCTCAGACACTTCCCAGCCTCCCAGAGGTTGGGAAGAGGAGTTCCCATTATGAAAGGAGGCTGGGGAAGGCAGACCTAAGACACCCCACATTTTGGTGCCCATTTTGGTGTCCACACCACATTTTGGTATCCACATCCACCTGGCCAAGCCTGGGGTTCGGTTGCTGAGCGGAGAGAGGAGCTGTGGTGGCTCCATCAATACTAGGGTGGGATTTGGGTGCCACAGGGGGGGTCTAAGGTCATTTTAGTCTGAGGTCCTGCTGCATTTGGCCTTCTGTTGATATTTCAGGTGCTTTCAGACTTTCTCAGTGCCTCTGTTTGGCCAACTGAATTGTATCTAAGTGAATTAAGGGAATATAAAGGGAATATAAAGGGAATATAAAGGGAATATAAAGGGAATATAAAGGGAATTGAGACATCCAGATCACTCAAAAACACTGACCTGGGGAAATTTATTAGTCTTAATCCACAACTGAGTCCTGACTTGGCATGCCATGTCTCACAGCCTCCCTTGCTGTTTCACATCTCCGTTCTCAATTCCCATCACTTTTCCCCTTTCCCTGCTCAGTGGAGGCATTGCAAGACCCCTTCCCTCTCCACCCCTGAGCATCCCCCAGGAGCAGTGCACTGAAACACCTGAGAGGGACCCCAACCCTTGGGATTTGAGCCTTGTGCAGAGGAAAGGGATGCTAAAACACCTTCCCTCAGCTCCCCTCTCACTGCTGAGATTTGCCTGGTGAGGAGCTGTCTCCTCCTGCCTGGGGATGTGCTGGAGGCTGAGCAGAGCCCATTCCTTCATGGAAACCCCCCTTCCCTTTTCCATGGCTCTCAGAGGCGGGCACCCCCAGCCCTGGGAGGGCTCTGACAGTAACCATGCCCCGGGGGCTGTCAGTCAGAGCAACCTTGGGCAGTGTCAGCCACAGTTCGCTGTAATCTCCTGGGGGGAGAGCGGTGCCAGAAGTGACAGCTACCTTTATCCACATCCCAGGGATATAAACAATATCCTGGAATAATGACAGGGGGAGCATAAGCATCAATATCCTTCAGCTGCTTCTCCCCCCTCTCTCTCTCCAGCCCGGAGTATGTTCCTGAAAAGCCTCGTTTCCTAATACCTGGGGTTTCTTTGCTTATTAGCCTTATCTGCTGGAGCAAAGTACCTCGGTGAAAGACATTTTTTGGTGACGGTTTTTTTCGGAATGTTTTTGTAATCCTTGCATTTATAGGCAAAGACAAGGAGATCAAAGCTGCCCAGGGTTTATAAAGCATGTCAGGCTGAAAGTTTGACATCAATTAGAGTGATATACACGTTGTCCAGATTTATGAGAAAACACTGATTTGGCCCCATCCCCTGCCCCCCCCAATCAGTGGAACTCTTTGCAGTGACTTGCATCTCTTTTCAGGGCCTGCTGATGAGTGATCAGGGATCTGTGACCCAGTGGTTCTTCCCAGCTGGAATCCTGCATGCACTGAGTTGGCCGGACTCAGCTGCTTCCATTCACTCTGCCCATGGCACTGCAGTCAGAAATTATTCACTTGAAATGTGTTTTAGAGGGGATGCAGGACTGACAATTTAGTTTTCCTCTTAATGTTCTTCTGCTTAATACTATTTTGTGGTGTGTCTTAAGCATTCTTTTGCAGTAGAAATGACTTTCACCAGAAGGAATGGTTGAAAAATGTAAATCCTTCATGGTTTGGCTATAAGTGGTCACATTTTCTCTAGAAAGGCAACTGAGGGATTTCCTAATGAGAAAGGTTTGGGTCCTCATCCCTGCCATGTCCCAGTGTGGACACCCTCCCTGTGACACAGCAGGGAAGGGCAGGGGAGCATCATGGTTGAGTTTTTCAGAAGAGATTTCAGCTCACAGCCTCTCTCAGGCTCAGGAAAACGAAACTGAAATCATCTGGCTCCCAGAGAGGAGCCATGACCTTCCCTTCAGCCCTCTTGCTGAAAGTGGCTGAGTCTGTAACAAAAAATAAGTGACTTGTAGAGCGTGAAGGCAATGGAGGGGAGGGAAGGCTGTGGCTTTCATCCTCAGGCTGCTCCCCTGCACAGGTGGCTGTGCTGTCTCTGCTTTTGCCTTGATGCAGTGACAGGGTAGGGATGGAGCTGGAGTCTGATTTATAGGCACAGCCTCCCCTCTCTTGTGATCTTCTGGGATTTCTACAAAAGTTTGGGTTGGAAGGGACGTTTAATGGTCAGCTAGTCCAGTCTTCTTGCAGTAAACTGGGACACCTTCCACTATCCCAGGTTGCTCCAAGCCCTGTTCAGCCTGGCTTTGGACACTTCCAGAGACCCAGGGGCGGCCACAGCTTCTCTGGGCAACCTGTGCGAGGGCCTCACCATCCTCATTGTAAAAAATTTCTTCCTTATATTTAGTCAAAACACAGCCTCTTTTAGTTTAAAATCATCACTCTATGTCACAACAGGTCCTACTAAAATTTTGTCATGTGAGATGATTGTGATTAGCAAAATCTGATCTGAAGGAACATCTTGAAAAACCATTTTTGGGGTTCAACTGTGTGTTTTGCAGACCCCCTGTCTTGGGGAATTTGGTCCAGGGAGAAGACCTGAAATGTCAGGAGAAAGTCAGCTGTCCCCTAGATGGAGGAAGTCCCTAGACATGGATTTGGAAGCAATGGAGCTGTGTATGGATCTGTTGTGCAGATTTCATTTACCTCTGGTGCCTGGACAGGCAGCAAATCCCACAGGATCATTTACCGCTGCACGCTGGAGTAAATATGAAAGCAGTCCTGAATATTTGGCAGCCTAAAAAAAGGTTCTGGATCTAAAAATGGCCAGAGCAAAGGCAGGGTGGGGGATGAGGATAATAAATGCAAAATGGAGAGTTTATCCCTAAATTAGACGTGGCTTCCATGTCATTTCCCCTGCTGCCTTTCAGATATCCTCCCAGTGTTTCCTGGCAGTCCCTCCGCATTTTTAACATCCAAGTTTTCCTCATTTACCCCAGGGTTCAGTGCTCTTCCTGTGTCTTGTGACCGAGGGTTGATTGCGATGGACGCTGCTCCTCCAGAGCAAACCAGGAGCTGATTGTCCCTTTAACCCTCCTGGAGCACAGAAATCCACCCAAACCAAGGAATTCTCCCAAAGCACCTATGGCAGTTAGAAATGGAGTTTGCAGGGTGGAGGGAACTAGAGGTGAAGATTTCAGCAGCGATTTTTGTCACTGTGTTGTCACAAGTTGTTCTATGCCACAACCATGTAATGAGTGCAGAAGCTTCCAGCAGGATTTTCCATTTCCTCCAGTGCTGCAAAGATTCTCTCAAATCTCAAGGCTCCTACACATCTCAACGCCTCCTCCAGATCAGACTCCAGGCAAAGGATAAGATTTCATCATTTATTTCTTTTTCATGGAAAATATCTCAGCAAAGTGATTTTCCAGCCCCTTTTTGGCTGTTGAGTATGTCCTGTCATGGTCACTAGAGGTGTCACCCAGACCCTCAGCAGACCCTGGAAGGATTCAGCTTATGTTAGACACCTCCATCCAGCTCTCCAAGCTCCACTGACTGTGGAGCCAGGGGACTAGGATGAATTCAGATGCCTAAAAACATCTTTGATAATTTCTTGGGATCCTTTGGCTCTGTTGCTGCATGCTGAGTGCTGTGGTCCCATTTATCTGGGAGTGATATTTGTGCTATCCAGCAAAGCCCATTCATGTGACCCAGCCTGTCTTCTGATCATCCTTTGGAGGAGCACTCTGAAAATTCATGTAGATCCGTGAGTTGGTCTGCAGATTTTGTGTCTCTGCAGCAAAGGATGCTTGAGAATGCACCAGAATCAACATTTATGGACCAAAAAGCAGATGTGGATCCATCCACACAGCTATTGTAGGCTGAAATGAATGAAGAATCCCTGTGGGACCACCTTTAATGGCTTTTTCTTAATTTCTGCAGCTATTTAGGACCTCAGGGTGCTCAGGTTTTCTTGAAAGACAACCAGCAGTTTGTGCAGACCCCAGTGGCTCGGCATTTCCCACCTTGGGATTTTACAGTGGGAGCCAATGTTGTATCAGTGAACTGAGCTGAGTGATTCAGTTCACCAGGGAAAGAAATATTTGTTACAACTTCTCCTGAAGAGATTTTCAAAGATTGTCTTTATTTGTGGTGCAGCCACATCCTTTATTTCTCATTCTGGGCCAAACCAGAAATTACCTTGCATGCCTGTTCTGCTCATTTCTCCCAGATTTTCAGAAACTTTCAGCTTTTCTAAGCTGTGCTGTTCAGTCCATGCCTGCACTTGCTCCTCATTTACAAAGCCATAATGAGCAAGTCCAGTCTGGGAAGGGTACCAGAAACTGGAACTCCTCTTCCAAAGAGCTGCCTGTGGAAAAGCTGCCAGCCAGAGAGAGAAATGCTCTGGTGTTCCTTGTTGTCTACATGGCAATGGGGTACAGAGCCAGAGTTTCAGCTGTCCTGGCTGCATGCTTCCTCCTATGACTGCAGTGGGAAAGAAATGGGAATCCATTAAAATCATTAGAAAAAAGGCTGAGATAATTGGCATTGTTCAGTCATTTTGAAACTCAGGGCAAAATGCATCAAAGTTTTCTCCGTTTTTGGTTTTGTTTGGTTTTTTGTTTTTGGTTTTTTTTTTTTTTTTTTTTTTTTTTTTTTTTTTTTTGGCTGAACTTGCCAAATTTGGCCTGAACTTGCAAAGAGACTTGATCTGCCAAAACCTGCATTTTTGAGTGAATTAATGATGGTCATGAAAAATTTCAGCCAGCTGAGACAAAACCCAGAGCTGTCTTGAAGAGATAAAGTTAAAATGGTGCAAAAGTCTTTCCAGACAAGCCTTTATGGTTAGCTCCTTAAAGGAATGCATGTACCTAACTCCCTCTCAAATGATGGAGAGCCACTACTTAATTCTTGGATGACTTTGGCCCTTCATGCTTAGATGATGATGGCTGCTCCTGACAGCAGGAGGGACTGAACCAACAACCACTGAAAGCAAAAAAGCAGAATTCACACTAATTCCATGCACTCCATCCAAGGATTTGCACAGATTTCCTACAGGACTGTGAAGGCAACATTTAGTGGCACAGGATTGGGTCTGACCCTTCTTCCTCTGAGCAAATTCCTGCACTTGGCATGTTTCAAGCCCAGTTTGCTTTAGATTTAGCAGTAAAATGCAGTTTCTGTTGACAAATGCCAGTGACTGTCTCTACTCCTTGGCCTTGCTTCGTTTTCAAATCAAAGAACAGCCTCAGCATCCTCCCTCATCCTCCCTTTTATTTCCCTCTTGGCAAAAAATAAAGGCGTATATTTTTCCTAGGATGCTGGTATCTCTGCCCAGAACATGCCATGACATTATTTTTAACTCTGTTTTCTCTTCCTTGCTTTTCTTTATGGAAGAGCCTCTTTTTTACTTCATCTGCACCCACATCTGCTTTGCCCTTTCCTTCCCTTCCTCGCTGCTCCTGATAAAACACCTTGGTCCGATTCCAGCAAAATGCCAAATGTACTGTGCAGGGAGCTGGGCAGAAATGCTTCTGCTGATTAAATCACCCTTTTTAAATAGCCTGAGCTGTTCATGTCAACCCTGGTGCCAAACAATTTCTTGCCTACCCAAATCCCCTCAGCAGCAGCACATGAGTGGCAGCCAACCTCTCTTGCTCTTGGCTTGTGCTGAGAAAAGGCAGCTAAAAACCAGACAGATATGGAGATGTCTCCTGAAATAACAGGAGGAGGTGAAGGAGAAGGAGGAAACATTTCTGGGCAGACTGGACTTTGCATTTCACCCAAATTCTGTTGTCTTCTTGCTGAGTGTGGACTGGGTGTTGTGTGAAGAGCCTTAGAGGGTTTGGACCTTTCCTTTCTAGATGGATGCACAGGGCAGGGAGGGTTTTGGGAGGTTCAGATTTCTCTTGGTGACCACCAAGGTCCTGTCACATAAAAAATAGATGTGTAAAGAATACAGAGAATATATAAAAGAAAAAAAAGGTAAATACTAAAAACGGCATTACTTTGTCTTTGAGATCTTGTGGCACTTCCTGGTGCTGAGTTTTCTTCTCAGGAAGGTAGGGAATGGGATCTAAAAAATATCCCATGGGAACTTCTCAGCCTCCTGCTGGGGATATCCAGCACTTTCTGTTGAAGCAGGAAGAAACATTTCTGAGCAGACTGGACTTTGCATTTCACCCAAATTCTGTTGTTTTCTTGCTGAGCGTGGGCCGGGTGTTGTGTGAAGAGCCTCAGAGGTCTGACTGTCACATGTGGGGTGTTTGTAGGTGGGTTTGGAGATTTTCTCTGCTGGATGTACAGGGCAGGGAGGGATTTTGGGAGGCTCTTGGTGACCACCAAGTCCTGCCACCTACAAGGTCCTGCCACCAAGGTGCTGTTACACCCTGGAGCCACCAGCTCAGGGACCTGGACTGGAGCACCCTGTGCCCCAACTCCTGTAGCAATGAAGGGGGTAGGACAGTTGGGAAGGATGGAGATGAGAGATCTCTGAAGCCAGGTGGTGGAACTTGTGGTTTATTGCAAAGGGCCTGGGTGCAGGGGCCCTGTTGGGAGCTGCCAGACACAGCTCAGAGCAGGCCTGAGAGAAGTAAAGAGAGTGGGAAAGAGAGAGAAGCAAAGAGAGTGTAAAGAGGATGAGAGAGAGAGAGAGTAAAAGAGGATAAGAGAGCAAGGAAGAGTAAAGAGAGCGAAGTTCGCGTAACAATACAATAAATCTTCTTCTGTGCTGAATATTCTAATTTTCACTAGCCAATCTAGTACAGGATACAAATCCTATAGCATTTACATACAGCCTATAAGACTCATTACATTACCATACTGTGTTACATTTTAAATCCTAAAAACTCCTCTTTGGGCCCCTTCTGCTGAGCTAGTAGGGTCTGCTCTGCCCCTTGGACCTGTCTGCAAGCAGAGGGTGTTGTTCCACCAAAAAGGGATTACCTTCAGCCAGCCACACCATTGTTTCCCAGGTGGTCAGCAACTAAGGTATCTCAAAGCTTGCTTTCATTTCAATTTCACTTATAGTTTCTATATTCTCAAAATCTTTTGCCAGGTAATCATATTTAAGCTTTCCTGTTTAATCTTCCCCAACAAATGTAAATAATATAAATAATATAAATAATATAAATAATATAAATAATATAAATAATATAAATAATGTAAATAATATAAATAATATAAATAACATAAAGCTTCCCTGTTTCATCTCCCCCACCAAACCCCGTTATTCCCCACTGCTCTGCCAGCACAGCCCTTCCTGTTCCCAGCAGGAGTCAAGGCCTCGGTGGCAGCAGAGCCTGACGCAGGCGCTCCCCCGTGACGCCTCTGCTGCTGCTGGGGACAGAACATTCCCCAGGGAGGCCGGGGGGACAGGCACAGATGTGCAGGGATGTCACCTTGAGCGGCTCCACGGCCAGCAGGGATGCGGCAGGGTTGTTTTGCTGTCCTGCTCCAAGCAAGAGGAGGAGGAGGAGTGCGGCTGGCGGCAGGGATTTCATGGGAGATTGTGTTGGAAGTAGCCAGCACAGCTGGGCTCTGTCCCGTGGCCTTCACCTGCTGCTTTACCCGGGGAAGAGGAGAGATGTGGCTGTAGAGCTCTTTGGTTTCTCCTGCTTTCATATTTTGTTTTATCCCCAGGTGGAAGGGCCCTCTGGTCCTGCAGTATAGGTTGGGTCCATCCTGTTAAGCTCTCTTCATCTTCAGAAAAGGATGGCCAGGCTTACAATGATTATTGGGAATGCTCACAATGATTATTGGGAATTTGGGAATGGTGTCCGGCTCATAAAAACGCCAAAACTGTGTCTGGGACTCACCTTGATCAGTGCTACCCAGGCCAAGGCAGACCTGTGCCAGACTAAGCAGGATGGAGAGTTTGGAGATGGAGTTTCAAAGGGGTTTTTCCATGTTCCTAGGAGAGACAGAGAAATGGGGTCATCCCCTTTCCCTTCATCCATCTTTTTGGGCTCCTCCTGCTTCAAAGTGAACATTGGTTGGGTATTTCCTCTGCAATGAATTATCCCAATATTCCTTCCTTTTGGGGAAGTGGGACAAGTGGGACAAGGCCAAGAGAGCCCCTCTGAGTAAAACACAGCCCATCCCCAGGGCTCAGGCCTTCCTTACTTGTGTACAAGGAGCTGAGGGTGGGAAGCTGGAGAGGGGCTTAGGGCAAGACATGGAGGGACAGGACACAGGGAATGCTTCCCACTGCCAGAGGGCTGGGATGGATGGGATATTGGGAAGGAATTGTTCCCTGTGAGGGTGGTGAGGCCCTGGCACAGGGTGCCCAGAGAAGCTGTGGCTGACCCTGGATCCCTGGAAGTGTCCAAGGCCAGGTTGGTTGCTTGGAGCACCCTGGGAATGGTGGAACAAGTTGATCTTTACGGTCCCTTCCAGCCCAAACCATTCAAGTATTCTATGAAACAGGAGGTGAATTTAGATCACCAGCCTGCTGGGTGCTGCTTTTCTCCCAACAAATGGCTTTACATTTTCATGCCACACTTGGGGCTGGGAAGTTATTGGTCCATGCCAAAGGCTTTGCCGTGTTCCACTGTCCCACTCTTTTTAGCTCAAATCCATAAGAGACAAAGCAAGGCGATAATTTAGAAACAGCATTGGTGTTTCTGTAGCACCACACACCCAAACTGTGCACGCAGAGCACACACACAAACCAGTGCTCTCACCCCTGCAGCCTTCCCTGAGTCCCCAGCCCACTGCATCCAACACTCAGCCGCAGGCTGAGCCTCTCCCAGCAATTTTGGCTCCGAGCAGCCAAAGTGGCAGTGAGGAGAGGGCAGGGGGCTGAGGGGGAAGGGTGTAAATTGCTCGCGGAGGATGCTATCACGTCAAGCGCTCTGTTTACAAGCTGCTGCCAGGTTATTGAAGATCAGAGAGTCCCTGGCTCTAAACACAGCTACTCCTAGAGTGCAGCATGTCGGGGCTGGTTGATACATGTCCCCTCAGTGCCCTTGGGGTGACCCTGGAGACCCTGGAGTTATCAGGGGGAAGCGACCGTGCGGTGGGGCTGGGGGACCACCTACGGTGCCAGGGGAGCTGTGGGGAGATGCTGCACAGCCCAGGGGCAGGAGATCTGCAGATACAGAGGGCTCCTGGCCCATGTAGAGACAGGGCTGGGAGCCTACAGGAGCATCTAAACACCTGGGATAAACATTTGCCAGCCCATGGATGGCAGATGTGGCTTTTTCCAGTCGGACCAGTTGAGTTGATTAACGTCCTCTGTGGTGTTGGCCCATGGAGAGAGGTGGCTCTGTCCATCAGTGCTGGTGATTTCAGGCAAATTTGTGTTTATTGGTTGTGTCTGGGGTATTAAATTCAACCCAGACAGGAATCTGAACATCTGCACTGCTTAATTCTTAACCTGTTCCTCACAGAAAGTATTAAAAACCCAAACAATCCCTGGGCATCAGACTGGAGACAGCATGCATCAAAAACAACTCCCAAAATATATTTTGGATCTGTCCACACTGTTTTGGAGATTGAGAGAGTTTAATAGCATGGACATGGCCAGGTAAGGCCCCAGGACCAGGGAAAAGAAGTGGTGATTTTTTATTTACAATCACAGCTGTACTGAGTAGGTGTCAAAGTTTAAGGAACTGAAGGGTCAACACCAGCCAGAGCAGCCCTGGCAGTGTTTGTCCTGCCAAAGGAAGGCCCCTGAGATCCATGTTTGAAGATGATAAAGTCTAGCGAAGGTGTCCCTGTCCAGGGAGGCTGGAACTGGATGATCTTTAGGATGTCTTCCAAACCATTCAGTGATTCTGTGATTTTATGAAAGTTAGTCAGATGCAGATGGGAGAGGCAAGGTGTGATATTAATTTCTGATCTCCTGGATGGGGCAGACCAGTTGTTCTGGAGGTTTGATCTGGATAAGAAACCAGGGCTAAAGCCTCTCACATACACCTGTTCAGAGCAGCTGAAGATCCCCCTGCCTGCCAGAGCACAATCCCCAGTCAAGGCTTGGAGGCTCCCTGTGGTTATGGAATCATTTAGGCTGGAAAAGCCCTCTGGGATCATCAAGTCCAACCATCTCTCAGCACTGCCAAGGCCACCACTCACCCATGTCCCCAAGTGCCACATCCACATGGCTTTTCATCCCTCCAGGGATGGTGATCCAGCCACTGCCCTGGGCAGGCTGTTACCTCATTTCCAGCAGTGCCCTCATTCCCAGACATCAATATGCTTTAAATTCCTTTTTCTGATCATGATCCTGAGCACCCCCAGCCCACGGCAGTGGCCTGACCACTGAAAACTCCCACCGCCCTGACACAGCTGCCTTTCCACTGTCTCCACCCTGTGGCTTCAGCCTGCCCTTGAGAGAAAAGAGGAAAGATAAGGTCAGAAAGAAGGTTCAGGTGAGGATGAGTTAAATATACACTTGAAAGGCTGAGGGGAATCTCCTGCAGAGATTCCTGGGGAGTCTCTCACAGAGACAATGATGTCTGGCTGTCACAATCAGGGTGACATCTGGCATTTAGAGGATTGGTGGCTCCAGGGAGATGTTCCTTCCTCCTGCTTTGCTGGCAGAGACCTGTAGCTCAGGTTTAAGGCAAGAGGACAAACTGGCTACAAACCTTTTTTTGGTGACCATGAGGATAGCAAGGCCATCCTCAATTCCATGGGGAGTCAGAGCTGGATCTCTCCATCCTCACCTCCAAGGGGAGCCAGAGCTGGATCTCCAGTTGCCAGCTCCCAGGACGGTGAGCAGGCCAGAGCAGCTGGCCTTCCCTTCTCTCCAACACTGGATAAACTGCTAATTTTAGCTGGGAGTGACCTTGGACAGACGGAGGGAGGAGGAAACCCTGCAGAAAGGAGGTCTGGAAGCAGCCTAGGAAAGGAGAACCCACGGCAGGTCACAGCCTGTCTGCAGTGGTGGGCAAACTCAAACGTCATGGGGAAGGGTGCAGCATGAGCCCTGGGAGAGCAGAACAAGGAAATCAGTGACTTAGAGATTTCCAAGCCAGGGATGGTGCTGTAACACCTGGCTCAGCCCCCTGAAGGATGAGAAATCCTCCAGAAACAGCCCCAGCAACCCAACACAAACCTCTTTGGGGCAGCCATGGAGTGACCAAGGAAAATGCTTCCCTTGAGCCCTGTTATCCCTGGAGGGTTTTCCTGGCTGCTGGTAGAAGTGGAATGCTGCCCTGAACAGCCAGTGGGGATGGAGAGGACTTTCCTTGGGCTGATTTTTGCATATTCTGTCTCTGCTTCCCACCAGGAACACATCTGTGCTCTATGCCAGTCTGGCTGTGGCACACAGACCCAGCTTCTCCTCGGTCAGGGGTGCTCAGGGATGGCCACAGATGCTTTTCAGAGCCAGCTTGGAGTGTCACCACCCTTGAGGATGCTCTGAACCACGACTCCTCAGAGAAGCAAGCTGGGTGAATTCTCCCTTGGCTGCTGAGCAGCCTGGCCAGGGAGGGGGCCCTAGTGGAAAAAGTGATCCTTGTTCCCTTTGGTGGAGCAGCCCAGAGCCCAGAGCCCAGCTTGGCAGGGCACTGATGCCCTTGTTTGCTCTGCAGTGTTTGCCAGGGAATATTTACCCCGCTGTGTGTGGGTGGAGGTAAAACAGAGCAAGGTGAGGGCTCCTCACCACCTCCCTTCCCTGGCAGCCTCCATTTGCCAGCAAGGCAAGCTCCAGGCAGCCTGCCCTGCACAGAGCAGGTGAAGACACTTGGATCATCCCTTTATCCCCTTGGGAGAGATCCTGAGCCCCTGGAATGTGGCAGTGAGCTGTGGGTGAGCAGCCAGTGCTGTCCTGCTCCAAACAAGAGCCCAGCATGGGAAGGCATTGAGATAAAATCCCATTTCCCAGGAAGTGGGACAACAGCTTTAAGCAGAAGGAGGATAGATTTCAATTAGGAATTAGGAAGAAAGTCCTGTCTGTGAAGAAGCTGTGGCTGCCCCTGGATCCCTGGAAGTGTTCAAGGCCAGGCTGGACAGGGCTTGGAGCAACCTGGGATGGTGGGAGATGTCCCTGCCCATGGCAGGGGATTGGATCAAGATTAACTTAAAGGTTCCCTCTATCCCAAAGCATTCTGTGATTCCATGGCTCTGTGACATGACTTTGGTGCTGCTTTGCTCTTGTTTTACCCCAGCTGACCAAGCCCATCTCACAGCTCCAGGGTCCAGCTGCAGATGGAGTGTTTGCTGTGCTGAATCTTTCATTAGACACGAGAAAACCCACACTGCTGGGAGTGCTCGGGTTCTGAGGAAAGCTGGAGCTCACACCTTACCAGACAGACAGACAGCAGCAAAACCACCCAGTGCTGCAGCTCCCCACAGCCCTGCCCTCTCAGTGGTTTCCCTTTGCTCTCCCTCCTCTCTCCCCTCAGCACCTGCTGATTTTTCCACGCCAATCTCCCCTGCTGGCCCTGGCTTTGAGTTTCCAGATGCTCTCCCCACTTTGCCAAGGTGTCACAGGGCACAGCCATTGCTCAGGGAAGGTTTTGCATTGCAGCCAGAGCTATTTCTACATCTGCAAGGTGAAGAACTGAGAAATACCACAAAAACCTTCTCTCCAAAGCCTCAAACCACTTGTAAACAGGGTGTTAATGACAAGGAACTCAGCTCAAGACCAGACATTACCCACAGAGATGAAATTTCAGACAGAATATGGGGATGCAGTGACAGGACCAAGGCTGCACAGGAAAGCAAAGACCAACAGTGAAGGCCTGAACCTTTCAATGTGAGAATTGGAGATACCATTCCAGTGGCACCCAGGGAATAAATGCAAGGATGATCTTGGATATTATGCAGGATACACATCACTTGATAACATTTTTAATCCTTCTCTGGGCCATTCAGGGGCTCATGCTCTGTCTGTGAAAAGGTATTTCACAATATATTTCACGGGTATATTGTGAAATACCTTTGCGCAGCCCAACAACTTCTTCTTGGGCAGGTTGAATTTGAGAGCCTGGATCACTTTTATCACCTTTCTCCTGCTCCAAGACTCCCCTGTGAGCCTCTGGCTGGAGCTCACCCATGTGAAGAGGCACCAGGTTGGTATGGGGACAAAAGGGTCTTTCCAGAGCTTTCTGATGGCATTGGGGACATCCTGGGCTGGAGGTCACAGATGCTGCACCCCACTCCTCACCTGGGATTGTGGCTGCACCCCCTGATGTCCATGCTCAGGAGGGCAGGTCCTTTTCTGCCCAGCAGCGGTGGAGGAGCTGCAGGGCCAATTTCCCAGTGGTTTTGGTGGGTGTTTTGTAAAATTATGGATGTTTTGTAAAACCATGGCTGCTCACAGAGCTCACACTCTCCCTCCATCCCCTGGAGAGGCTCATCTTGGTGGCACAGCCCCAGTCTGCTCCCCAAAGCAAGGGAAGAGTTTCCAGTGGCTTCATGGAGCCAGATCTGCCCCAGGGAACAAATTCAATGTGATTGTTCAGCAGGAACAAAAAGGACCGTGGTGTCCAGTGCAGAGGAAGCTCAGCCCACAGCCTCTTGTTATGTTCACCCTGGGCTTGGCCACGTGCTGCAACTGGCCATAAAAATATCCATTTCCTTTCTAATTTGAGCCACAACACTTGACACTTTGGCCTTGGGCGATAATGCAATGTACAAGTGCTCAGCAGACACCCTGCAGCCCTTCTTCCTGCTTTGCTCCAGCACAAACCATCCACAGCATTCACTTCAATAAAATATTAACAGCCAAGGAGTCAAACAGCTTTCATCTGTATTTATTTCCTGACTATCATCTCATTAACAGGAATCTGCTAGTTCTGCATGGAGTTCCTGGTATCTGGTAGAGACCAAGCTGGAGTTCAAACAAGGGGAAAGACTTCTCCTTCAACTCCAATGAAGTTATTGAATAAATGGCATTTTGTCCCCTGTGGTTTAAAAAGGGATTTGTGTAATTATAGCACGTGTGACTTGTCCCTTGGGAACCACAAAGGAACTGGACTGTCCCTGATTAATCTTAAATTGTTTTTAGGACTTACCAGCCTTGAGTTCACAGGGTTCAGCTTGGGAGGATGGAGATCTTTTCTACAGCCCAAGGTTTTCCACCCAGCTCCAGCGTGGTCCTAGAAGGATGCAGGTCTCCCATAGACCTCCATCCATCATCCCTATGGAAAAATCCCAGACACCTTAGGGTTTCTGCACTAGACCTAAAATTTCTGAGACTGGGTCATTTCAGCCTTTTCCCTTCTTTCTCAGTCTGGGAGATCATTTATTGTTATTAAATCCTCCTTTCCCCTTCAGGGGGACAGCTCCTTTTTCTCCCAGGCTCTTGTGCAACAGTGGCATGAACAATAATTCTGTGTCATGGCTTGGGCTTGGTTGGGTGCTTTTTCTGACACTCATGACATAGAATCATGGAATGGTTTAGGTTGGAAGGGATTTTAAGGATCATCTCATTCTAAGCCCCCTGCCATGGCCAGAGAAACCTTGCACTATCCCAGGCTGCTCCAAGCCCCATCCAACCTGGCCTTGGACAATTCCAGGGATCCAGGGGCAGCCACAGCTTCTCTGGGCACCCTGTGCCAGGGTCTCCCCACCCTCATTCTAAAATCTTCCTTATATCTGGTCTAAATCCACCCTGTTTTAGTTTTGAAAACATCACCTCTTGTTCCATCACAACAGATCCTGGTAAAAAGTCTGTCCCTATCTTTCTTACAAACCGCATTTGAATATTTTAAGTTCTACCGGAGATTTCCCTTTCCATCTCTGCTGTTTCTTTCTCATATCTTCCCTTTTCCACTGTGAAATGCACCCTCTGCAGCTGGACTCAAAATCTACTCCATGGAGGAGAGAACAGCAGATGAAACTCCGTGGGGAGACGGTTCTGGAGCGTTCCCCCGTGCTCCAGCCTGGAGCTCACTCCTGTGCTCCTCACACCCCTCCCATGTGCCACCTGTGCCCTTTACTTTGCCCTCCGCTCCTCAGCCCAGTGAAACTCCTGACTGGAGTCCTCTTTTGGGCATTCCCCCGGGTTGGAGATTCACCATAAACCAGGCAAATTGCATTTGAACCCTCCTGGGCTGGGTGTGGAGTGGCACCTGCCGTGCCCTTGCACCGGGAGCTTGTGCAGCGAAGGCTCAGCCAAGCGAGGAAGGGGTTTATTTCTGAAATAGTTTTTTTTTTTTTTTTTTTTTCAGATGAGTTTTTACTTCCCAAGAGCCGCCCAGATTGGCTGGGAAGGAGGGACATCTCGTGGCCACACCGCGAACATCTCTCCTCGGGCATCCTCGCATTCCCTCCCTGGGTACCACCCTAGCATCATCACCTCGCTCTGCCCAGGGAGTCCCTCGGCCTCTCCCTCCTCCTCCAGGGGCTCGCTCACACCCTGACACCTCAATAAAGAAATGTGAAATCCTCGTATCCAGTTTTTTATTACTGATTTGAGACAGAGAGGGGCATCACCCAGCAGGTGGGGCCCAAGAAGGCGTGGACAGGACACCTGCGGCACAGAGGAGGTGCAGCATCACCAGCAGGGTGGGACAGGGATTCTTCACCCCCACACCACCACCCTGACACCTCAATAAAGAAGTGGAAAATCCTCGTATCCAGTTTTTTATTACTGATTTGAGGCAGAGAGGGGGCATCACCTGGACCAAGGAGGTGCAGACAGGACACGCTTGCAGCCCTGCCCGTGGCATGGAGGGGGTGCAGCATCACCAGCAGAGTAGGACAGGGATTCTTCACCCCCAAAAAACACCATCCTGACACCTCAATAAAGAAATGGGAAACCCTCATATCCAGTTTTTTATTACTGATTTGAGGCAGAGAGGGGCATCACCCGGCCCAAGGAGGTGCGGACAGGAAACACTCTCAGCCCTGCCCGTGGCACAGAGGGGGTGCAGCATCACCAGCAGAGTAGGACAGGGATTCTTCACCCCCACAACACCACCGTGGCCACGGACCCCTCTTCCCAGAGCTGCAGCTGTGGGGCTGAGGGGCTTTTCTCTATCCAGGTGGGTCACGAAGGAGTTTTCTGTCCTTCCTGCCAGAGGTGATGCCTGCCAGGTGTGCACAGCCCCGTGCCACCTCTCAGAGCCACCTCTTCAGTCTTTGCGATAGCCACAGAGCTGGCAGCATCCTCCTCCCTCGTGTCTCTCCTCATTCCCCATCTCCATGCGCGGATGGGAGGAAGGGAAAGCTGAGCCACCGAGCCACCGAGCCACCAGCGGGTGGTGGCTGTCGTGCAGCGCTGTCCCCAGGGGCTGGCGGGGCTGTGGCTCACTGCTGAGGCTCGGGCTCGTACTGCTTCTCCGTGGAGGTGTAGAAATCCTCGAGCACCGACTGCAGGTACTCGAAGGTGGGGCGCTCCTCGGGGTTGCTGCGCCAGCACTTGAGGATGATGCTGTAGAGCTCCCCGGGACACGACTCCGGGCAGGGCATGCGGTAACCCCGCTCCAGGTTGCGGATCACCTCGGGGTTGGTCATTCCTATGGGGGGAAACACAGCCCAGCAGGAGTTATTCAGCACCCGGGACAGGGGGGAAGGTCAGTGCTGCCCGAAGGTCACATCCAGGTAAGGATGGAGGGGCTGAGGTGGTCCCTGAATCTGAAATGCCTTAATTCTGGAAATCTTTCTTCAGGGTTTGCTTCCTCTCCATGACTCTGTCCCCTCCCTGATTCCCCTCTCTGAGTTTGGCTTTGCACAGGGATAACTGAGGGAAGGAAAGCCAGCTTGAAGGAGCTCTTGTGACAAGAGGGACATTGAGGGACTGGAGCGTGTCCAGGGAATGGAATGGAGCTGGGGAAGGGTCTGGAGCACCAGGAGGGGCTGAGGGAGCTGGGAAGGGGCTCAGCCTGGAGAAAAGGAGGCTCAGGGGGGACCTTGTGGCTCTGCACAACTCCCTGACAGGAGGGGACAGCCAGGGGGGTTGGCTCTTCTCTCAGATAACAAGAAGAAATGGCCTCAAGTTATACCAAGAGACTTTTTGACTGGGTATTAAAAACAATTTTTTCATGGAAAGGTTGTCCAGCCCTGACACAGCTGCCCAGGGCAGTGATGGAGTCCCCATCCCTGGAGGGATTTACCAGACGTGTAAATGTGGCACCTGGGGACATGGGGCAGGGGTGGCCTTGGCAGTGCTGGGTTAATTCAATTTAGAGGCCTTTGGCAACATTTTGATACAATTCTGTGGTTCTGACAGACAGCTGGGTGTGCCTGGGCACACCTCAGTGAGTCCTCCAGGCCCAGAGCAGTGTGGGGTGCTTGGAAGTGCCTGGACACTCATCCTGCATTCCCAACACCCTGTAACTGTACCAGGAATCCTGTACCTGATAAGGGATCCTGTACCCAGATAAGGGATCCTGTACCTGGATAAATAATCCTATACCTAGATAAAGGATCCCGTACTTGGATAAGGGATCCTGTACCCTGATAAGGAATCCTATACCTGGATAAGGAATCCTGTATCTGGATAAGGGATCCCATACCTGAATAAGGGATCCTGTACCTGGATAAGGGATTCTGTACCTGGATAAATAATTCTGTACCTAGATAAGGGGTTCTGTACCATGATAAGGGATAATGTACCTGGATAAATAATCCTGTACCTATATAAGGGATCCTGTACCTGATAAGGGATCCTGTACCCAGAAAGGGATCCTGTACCTGGATAAATAATCCTGTACCTGGATAAGGGATCCTGCCTGGATAAACAATCCTGTACCTAGATAAGGGATCCTGTACCTGGATAAGGGATCCTGTATCTGGATAAATAACGCTGTACCTAGATAAGGAATCCTGTACCTGGATAAGGGATCCTGTACCTAGATAAGGGATCCTGTACCCAGAAAAGGGATCCTGTACCTGGATAAGGGAATCCTAAACCTGGATAAATAATCCTGTATCTGGATAAGGGGTCCTGCTTGGAAAAATAATCCTGTACCCAGAAAAGGGATCCTGTATCCAGGAAAGGGGTCCTATACCTGGATAAATAATGCTGTACCTGGGTAAGGGATCCTGTACCCAGAAAAGGGATCTGTACCTGGATAGGGGATCCTGCCGAAGGTGATGATCTCTGTCAGGAGGATCCCGAATGACCACACGTCAGATTTGATGGTGAAAACCCCATAGTTAATGGCCTCTGGAGCCGTCCATTTGATGGGAAATTTGGCACCTGTCCCAAAGGAAACAAAGGGAAATAATTCCTGGAGTCAGAGCATCTCCCTCACCTGTCACAGGGATAAGAATTCCCCCAAACCAATCCCTGGTTCCTTTGGACTCTTGAATATCATTCTGTGGTTCTTCCTAAGAGAGGGGCTCCAGCATTTTAATTATCTGCACATCCTTCTCTGTATCTGCTCCATCCCAGAGCTGCATGGAATATTCAAAACCAATTTGGCAGATTTATTATGGGACAACAATAGCAAAATCTTATTCTGTATAAAATTTTTTTGGCTTTTGCCAAGAAAAATTGTACCAGATGATCCTTGAGGTCTCTTTCCAACCTGGCACTCTGTAATTCTGTGAAATCACTTATTAGAAGGGGTTGTTTTAGCAAAAGTGCATAAATATAGCAGCAACTATAAATTCCTCAGTCCTTAAAGCTGCATAGCTTTACTAAAACCAAAATTAACACCTTTTTATTTTGCCCACCAAGTTCTTGCTTAATACACTGTGGACAGCAATGACCATAAGGCTGCAATTTCAGTTTAGCTAAAAATAAACCCCAAAAAAACAACAACCAACAGCAAAACCACCTTGATAAGTGGGAACTGATCATGTTACACTGCAGAGGAAACCACATTTTTATTTATACACATCCTCCCAGGACTGGAAATCCAACTGCAGGGTGTGAAATAAGCACCTCAGTTGTTGCACATCACACTCTGAGTGACAAGGCTGGGAAATGCAATATATGAAGTGAGAATTGTTTAAAGCAGGTAGAAGAGAGGTGTTATTCCAGAGCAAAGCTAGCTGGAAAAATGCTGATGGGAGCTGCTTTCTGTTGGGAAAGCAGCTCCTTTGGTTATTAACAGAATTATATTGATTTCATCAAAGCTTCTCTTAAGGATAAAACTGCCTTAAAAATTTGCAGCAAAGTCAAAATTCTCCTTCATGGCAGTTCCCAAATTACATTTGGGATCTTTTACTACTCTGAAATAGTTCTGCATGTTGAAATGGGTATGATTTGTATCAAAAAGTATCTTGGGGGCAGGAAATTGAAAGAAATGTTTCTTATCTTATTAAAAAACCCCACAAAACTATTAAATTTCCTTTCCTTGGGGTACATTTTAAGGGGAGTTTTGTCTCATCCCAACTCTAGAAGTGGACAGATTTCCAAAATTTGAAAATCTTCTGGTAAGTGCCACTTATGCGTGACTGAATTGATTTATTTCAGTGACTTTGCTGCTTTCCCTGATGCTCTGTGGAGTCCCTTTGCAATCTGAATGATTTGATCTCATGCCTGACCTCAGAGTCAGAGCTCAGTACAGGGATGATCTCAGAAGACTTTTCCAAACTAAAAGATTCCCTGATTTATTTTTTTCTATCTGATCCCTCTGCTGTGGAAGGGACCTGATGTGGTCAGGGCTTGTTTTGCCTGGCACACCTGGAAGCTGCTGCCGGATCCAGATTTGTGGCTCCAGCTCTGTTATTTCCTTCCCTCTGAACTGAATCCCTGCAAAAACCCGGCCATGGGCAGCAGCCTTCATTAGCAGAGGTGAAATTTCTCCTCTGGAAGGGCAGCAGGAATCCCCCAAACAGAACCAAAAGAGTTGTTTTCCATTTCCCCCTGCAGTTTTCAGTTGGTTTTATAGCCCCCAAGCCTTGCTGCCTCTCCCAGAACTGGACGTTTGGGTGTTTCTGTTTCTCCTGCCCTCTGCCTGATGCCAGCCTGGTATCCTGGCATTCCTGGGGATAGGATGCCAGAATCCAGGACATTCCTCTGGCTGCCCTGGAGGACTCAAGACCCTGGCAGGGGACTCGGAGACCTTGGCACGGAGTCAAAGACACTTGTGCCTTTGATTTTAGCCCATGGAAGTAATTACCAACTCTGTGCGAGGAGTTACACGCCACAACAGTTTGAGTAGAATGATAGTGTTTTTATCAGAGTGAAAATGTAGAATTTTGGAGTTTTTTAGAATGGGGGTTCAGGAGGCAAGATGGAGAAAACTGGGTGTGTCCTGTCTTTCTCCTTCTTCTTCCCAGCGTCCATCTTCTGCTGTGATGGTCGCACTGTTGGATTGGTTTAGAGTAGAGATGAACTGTCTAACATAGGTGATAGGTATTTGTCAGAATCCAGGAAATCCCTCTGGCTGCCCTGGAGGACTCTAAGCCCCTGCCAAGGGGCTTAGAGACCTTGGACCCCTGTGCCTTTGATCTTGATCCATGAAAAAAACAATTACCACCTTATATGAAGAATTACAAGTCAACAAGAGTTTAAGTTGAACAATAGTTAGTTTGTCATGGGGTGAAAAATAGATCTTTGGGGTTTTTAGAAGGGGGGTTCAGGAGGCAAGATGGAGGAATCTGGGTGTGTCCCGTTTTTCTTCTTCTTCTTGGCCTCCATCTTCTGCTGTGATGTTGGCACTTTTGGATTGGTTTAGAGTAGAAGCTCACTGTCTAACATAGGTGATAGGTATTGGGAAGTAATTGTAAATATTGCACACGTAGTTTTTAGTATAAAAAGATAACACTCTCCCAAGGTGGTCAGGTGTGCCATGAACCAACCTGCTGGACAGATCTCAGCAGGTCAGAGAAAGAATGTATTAGATAAGAGCAAATAAATAACCTTGAGAACCAGAGCTGAGGAATTCTGCCTTCTTCTTTCTTGGGGCTGGGAAAAAGAGACTTTCCAACACCTCGGGGTCATCTCGACACCAGAGACCCCTTCAGCAGGAGGGTGGGAGATAAGGGCAGTGCTGAGAAGGACACCCACCTTCCTGTGCCAGGTACTCGTTCTCGATGAGCCTGGCCAGGCCAAAATCGGCGATTTTGCAGCAGAGCGTCTCCGATACGAGGATGTTGGCGGCCCTCAGGTCCCGGTGGATGAAGTTCATGCGCTCAATGTAGGCCATGCCCTCTGCCACCTGGGAGGGGAGGAAGAGCACACCTTCATCATCACCTCCCCATGGCATCTTGGGTGGTTTTTACCCACTTCTGCAAAGCACAGCATTTTTACGCGGTTGCTGTTGTCTCTCCGTGAGCATGGATGTGCCTACGTTGCTGATGGATGGATGGATGGATGGATGGATGGATGGATGGATGGATGGATGGACGGACGGACAGGTGGATCAGCAGACAGGTAAATAAATAGATATTGCACTCATACAGGTGCAGATATTCAGCTTTACCATCCTGAGCAGCCAATTGAAGCAGAACAGAAGCACCACTCTCTGTTTTGCCCTGAGTCGTGTCTGCAGCGAGAGCTGAAACCACATCACTGGATTCCCAGTTTCTGCCACAAGGCTCTCCTCTCCAAAGGGCATTTTAGTCATAAACATTGCATTCAGTATGTGAATTTAAAAAAGGAAAAGAAAACTCACAAAAAAATCAAACTAGCAATTCATAGAATTATGGAATGGTTGGAAGGGACCTTAGGACCTTAAAGATCCTCTCATTCCAACTTCTTGCTATGGGCAGGGACACGTTCCACTATCCCAGGTTGCTCCAAACCCCATCCAACTTGGCCTTGGACACTTTCAGGGATCCAGGGGCAGCCACAGCTTCTCTGGGCACCCTGTGCCAGGGCCTCCCCACCCTCACAGGGAAGAATTTATTCCTAAAATCTAATTGAGGGACCCGGTGTGTGATGAGCCTCTATCAATGACAGCAGCAATATTTCATTGATGAGTGCTGGCGGTTGAAAAGGAGATTGATAGAAGACAGAGGTTGCCTGGTTGAGTCTCAGATTTGGACTAGGCATTTATTGGGAAGGTGAGTGGACGTGTGCTGCCCCTGCCAGCAAGGGGTAGCAACCATTAAAGTTTTAAAGTGTCTGTGGGTGAGGGCAGAGCAATTTTCCACTCCATGCAGATTCACATGAGCCTCTGCACTCACATGTGGTTTCAAACAGGATACTCACACATACTTTCCAGTGCTGCATTTCTAACCTGTGTCAACACCCCTCTAGTGCAAAGGCTGATTTCTGCAGTGGAAAATGGAAGAATTGATGTAATTTCCTGTCCTGATGTTAATGAGATAGGACCTGGTGCTCAGCCCGTTCCAGCCCAGAGTGTTTTCAAGCATTTACCCTCAAGACTGACCACAGGATTGAGTGTATCAGCCCAGAGTGTTCTAATTTTAACTCACAAGGATGTCATTGGATCAAAAATTGTGCTCGAGAGGGTTGGGCTCCTGCTGGGCTGTGATGTCACCCCAACACCACAGATAAGCAGATTGCAAAACAGCTCAGCAGACTGCCCTTGCCTCCTGCTGCTCCTCCCAGAGACACCCAGGGGATGTCAGAGCCCCTGACCTGGGGAGGTGGTGCTGGGCTGGGAGAGGGAAGGATTGAAAGTTGTTCTTCCAGTTGATGCCAATGCCTCAGGGATGGGTAAAATCCTTCCTGCCCCATGCTGAGGGTGACTTCTGTGGGTTTTGCATGATTGGGGTGTGGGAGCTTGGTCTGTGTTCAATTATCTTGGTCCTGCTGGGTGGTGAAATTTGCTTAGAGAAGCTGTGGCTGCCCCACCACCCCTGGAAGTGCCTGGAAGGCTGGACAGGGCTTGGAGAAACCTGGGATGGTGGGAGATGTCCCTGCCCATGGCAGGGTGTTGGAATGAGATGATTTCTCAGTCCTTCCAACCCAACCCATTCCATGATTCCATAACTCCATAACATTGACCAAAATCTTTGCTCTGAGTCACCCAGAAATTGCTCTGGTCCTGCACAGAAATGCACCTTGCCAATTTCTGGGGAATGCTCCCACTCACCCCAAGGGTTCTGTAATATGGACTAATTGGAATAAGGAATTAATTAATTAAAGGAATTAATCAATTCTTTATCCTCAGGAATTTAACACAAACCACAGGCTGTAATTTTCAAGAGAGGGAATGAAACAATGAAAGACGGAGGGAGGGAAATGGAGATTTCAGGAGAGAAGGGAAGAAGGGAAGTAATTAAGTCAAATACCCTAAACAGGGAGAGTGCATTTGTCTCCATAACATCTCACAGACAACTGTCATGAAGCTGCAGAGATGGAAAATTTATCAGTAGTGAAGAGGGAAGGAACAGAAAGAGGTTTCTCTGCACCCTTATGGAAAATTCAAAATAGAAAAGACAGAAGGTGGCACTGCTTTAAAGCATTTAAATCTTTTCATTCTGGTTAAAGCAAGAATTAAAGTATTTCACTATAATAAACCATCCCCTCAAATATTAAGATTTTCCAGTTGTTAATTTATTAAAAAGCAACTCTGTATGAGGACTGGAACCAGCAAACTTTGCACATTGTTTCCTCAAGTCCACTTTGACAAGAGAAGCTGAGTGATTTTATGGATAAATCCCATATTCAGGGATGCTTCAGGGTATTTTATTTTTTTTTTGCTAATATTTCCTAATTAGCCTGACTCTGCCCTGGATGAGCCAAATTCTGTCAGCAGATGTCTGGGACCAAAGTGCAGTGATTTAACCATTCTCATTCTTCATGCGGTTTCCCTAATTTTGCCCTATTTGTGTTTAGAGGCATTTCTGGACTAAAATTTTAAGCTGCAGCTACAGCTATGAGGATTTGCAGCCTGGGGATGCTTAAAGTTTGTTTTCCTAAAGAGCAATATTCCCAGATCTGAGGATCAGAACATCCTTTAAGCCTCATCCTCAGAAGGGTAGGACTGCTGGTCCTGCATTGGAAGTCTCTTTGTTGAGCTTTTTCTCCTTTTTTGGTAAAAAGAAAAAGAAACCTTTTTTTCCTGCTCAGCGAGGAAAAAAGCAAAATAAATAAAATCAGACCAAAAAAAATTCAACCACCCCCCAAAAACCCCCAAATTCCAGATCTCCAGCCCTGCACTAAGCTATCAGAGTGCTGCCCCAAGGACAGAACTGATATGCACATGGACTGAGAAGGATGAGGAGAATCCCTAAGAGAGCACACCAGGAGGAGCTGTTCTTCTCCAAGAAATCTTTGCTCTGACTGACTGCAGGCTTGCAAGAATTTCACTGAGTTATAACAAATCTTGGATCCTTTTCCCACTCACTGCTCACTGACCTGAGCAGAGATATCAATGAGTTTGGGGAGATTCAGCTGGCTTCCTTCTTCTGTCTTCAGGAAATCCAGCAAACACCCTGCAGGAGAGGAGAGGAGAGACTGCTGTCACTCTTCTGGATAATTTATAAATTTGTTTTCCCTGGTGCTTCTCTGAATATATGCAACAAATCTGCCTCCATGCTAAGAGAAATCTGAGCAGCCAGAGTGGGTGTCCACTGGAGTATCTTCCATTAGGAAAGCTCCCAAACAGCCCAAATTCTCCTCTGTTTTGCACAGATCTGCTGCAAACTTCTGGGCATTCATAGTTTGAACTGTTCCAAACAAGAGGAGCAAAAGAAAGGACAATTTCACCATGGAGGGAGTAAAAACCTGAAATAAACCTCCAGTGAGAACAGTGGGGAGGAGAACTTCAAACACTCTTCAAATGAAGAATCACCAAAGATTTTTCATCACCCAGAAAGTCTTTTTCTGTATTAGAATCAAAATTCTGGGTCACTTTCTTGCAGATTTGGTACAACCCCTCCTGCCCACCCTCATTCTGCACGGGAGCACTGGCCAGACCACCAAAGTGGCTCTGGAGAAGCCCAGCACAGAGCTCCAGGAGGGTTTTTACCATTGGCCATGTACTCTGTCACGATGTAGATGGGCTGCTTGGTGACCACGGCGTAGAGCCGGACCAGCTTGTTGTGCTGCAGCTTCTTCATCAGGTTTGCCTCTGCCAGGAAGGCATCAGGGTCCATGCTGCCCTCCTTCATGGTCTTCACAGCCACCTTGATGTTGTTCTTGTAGTAGCCTGCAGGGAGATGGTGGTGTTTTGAGGAATTTTGGGCTCCCTGCAGGGAGATGGTGGTGTTTTGAGGAATTTTGGGCTCCCTGCAGGGAGATGGTGGTGTTTTGAGGAATTTTGGGCTCTCTGCAAGCTCATGTGGGGTTGTGTAATGAGGAGAACTAATGGAGCAGAAAAGCACAGGAACAGATTGAATCCCTCATGAAGGAGCACGTGGTAAATCCCAGTGCCAGCAGGTGTGAGTGGAGAAGGGACACTCATGTCACAGCTGTCACCCATGAGGCTGCATCAGGGATGGTCCCTGCAGTGAGCCCATCCTCACACAGCCCTCCCAGACCCTTTCTGGGTGAAATCCTCTCACCAGCTGGGCTCTCAAATCATCCAAATGCCATCCAAAAAAAGGCAGGACTGAGCAGTCAGCACATGAGCTCAGCCTGGTCCTGTCCACAATCTCCATTTCCAAGGCAACCAGCAACCACAAAGAGGGTGGCAAAGGAAGCTGAGCTCCCCCCACTTCCTCTCCTGCTGATTAGCAGTAGGCAGGAGGGCATCAGGGATGGAGATCTGGGCTAAAAAGTGGAACAGGGAGGCAGAAAAAGTGGGAAAATGTCACCCAGGTACCCTACTGGGTGTAGTGACTTAGGATCACTGGCGTCACTGCAGTTGTGCCCAGGATTCCCAGGAAGAATGAGGGCATAACCCAAGAGATGAGTAAATAATGAGTTCAACACCCATCCCCTGTGAAACCCTTGATCAACCCCTGATCTTTGCAGACATGAGCTGTCCAGTCCTTCCCAGGAATCCTGTGTGTTCCCATAAATATTTGTTTGTCCTTCAGGATCCCCACTCCCAGAATAGTCTTGCCTTAGGGAAATAAAAGGGTTTTCCATCTCCTCTCTTTATGTCTTTTTTTTTCCCCTGGAATGGAAGGAATTCCACTTACCCATCCACACTTCCCCAAACTGCCCACTGCCCAGCTTCTTGACCAGCTTCAGGGCCTCCCGAGGGATCTCCCACTCGTCCTGGGCCCAGGGTCTCTGGGGAACCAGGGATGTGCAGGGAGCTGTGAGGCGCTGGCACAGCCCATCCCCTTTCTCTGCAGGAGCACAAAGCACAGGAAAGTTCAGCGGGATGGCAGAGAAAACCTCCTCCTCCTCCATCCAGGAGGAATCAACCCATGGAAACCTCCACAACCACACAGGGCAGTGGTGGAGCCCCCAGCCCTGGAGGGGTTTAAAGGCTGTCTGGACGTGACACTTGGGGATGTGGGTTAGGGGTGGCCTTGGCACTTCAGGGGGAATTCAGTGGTCTTAGAGGGCTTTTCCAATGTTTATAATCCTATGATTTCATGAAAAGCTTCAGCCACAGGGATCAAGGCACCCAGAATGGCCCCACAATCAAAGGGGAAAGCTCAAAGGGAGCCATAGAGGAGCAAATTATCCTGCCCAGTTATCCCAAACCCTGCTTCCCATGCATCCACCTGCATTTCCTGGCAACGTTCACCTCTTTCCTTTCCTGACGGGAGACACTCCCTGACTTTAGGGCTGGGGGCAGAGCTCACTCTTGCAGTTCCCTAAGATGGAGACCAGGACATGGGTTCTGGTTGTAGGATCACACCTGCCCCATGAGAAGCTGTGGCGTCTCCCAAACCTTTCCTCCCTCTGTCCCTTCTTCCAGGACACAAAGCCACGAGGGAAGGCAGAGAACTCACGGCTGTAATGATGAATGAGCTCGGGCAGGCTGGAGAAGGTCATCCTGGGGGAGATGTAGTACCCCCCTCCATCCAGGGAGCGGATCCTGTAGTGTTTGATGATGTCCCCGTGGGCAGAGTTGTTGTCCCTCACAGACAGGGAATAGGCATCTGCAGAAGGGGCAGAAGGAGCTGTGAGGACAAACTGCACCCCAGCCAGGGACCTGCTGCCTCCTCTTTCCATCAACAGCTCCAAACCAGCCCTGGTTGGAGCCTTTCCAGGGCAAGCCCCCCAGAATTTACAGCTTTTCTCTCTCCAAGGCGTGGGGACAGGATAAAAGTTCATCAAAGCTGAACTGATCGAGTCCAGGCTTCCTGGAGTAACACCTGCCTGTGCTGTGGCCAACAGCCCCCTGGAAGCCCTGTGGGGACCAGCAGCACCTCTGCAGGCAGAGCAGGCAGATGTTCCCCAGGTCAGGATGGTCTTTCCACAGCTCCATGTTCCCATCTGAGCTCTGCCAGCCTCAGCATCATGAAATCAGAATGGTTTGGGTTGGAAAGGAACTTAAATTTCATCAGTTTCATCCATTTCCATCCCCTGCCATGGGCAGGGACACCTCCCACCATCCCACGTTGCTCCAAGCCCCATCCAACTTGGCCTTGGACACTTCCAAGGATCCAGGGGCAGCCACAGCTGCTCTGGGCACCCTGTGCCAGGGCTTCACCCTCACAGTGAAGAATTTCTTCCTAACATCCAATCTAAACCTGCCCTCTTTCAATTTAAAGCCATTTAAAGCCATTTTCCTCTGGATTAAACATTATTAAACCTTGTGCCAAGATCAGTGGTTCAGCTGGGAAGGGAGAACAGGAGGTGGGCTCAGGAGAACTGTCTTGTTCAGCCACAAACTTGTGACTAGATCTAGGGATTTCCATCTGGAATCTCATCCCTTTTGGGCTTCAAGGGAGCTGCTCAGCCATCCACCCCTCCAACCTGCTGTTCCCTCCATGAGAATCTAAACCGGGGATGGTTTTCAGTGCACAAAAGCATCACTAGATGTTGCTGCAGAGCAGAACTCCCAGCCTGTGTCAGTGCGGTTCAATGCAGCTTAGCAGTGGGTTTTTTTCCCCCTTTGTCTGGATTGTATTTCTGGAGTGAGTTGTTACAGGCCTGCTGGGCTGTTCTAAGTCTAATATGTCACCTGGGCTGATAAACTGCCTGTTTTTGATGTTTTTTTTTTTAATGGAAAGGCAAGGCTATGCATGTTTAAAAGGGATCTGTTCATGCAGGATCATAAAAAGAAGCAACAGCAAGTCTGAAATCCTAATCCTGCACGTGAGGGGAAAGTTTATTAACATAAAATCCTCACTGGCTGCTGTTTCTCCATCCCAGCAGTTTTCCCTCACTGTGCCCAAAACCCATTTACATTTATAAAAAGCAGCAAGAAAATGTCCCCTTCTGTGGACATTTGCTCTGTTGGAGTGATCATAAATCTTTACAAGCAGAGTTTGGAAGAGTCTGAAGTTTTCCCAAGTGCCAGCAATCATTTTGAGGGTACTCCCTTCCTGCAGAGACCAGACCTGGCGATGTAAAATTAATGGAAAAACTTGGTGGTTTAAATGCAGAGCCAGAGAACCTGAAATTTGATGTGGCGGTCTCCTCAGCAGAGGAAACTCTTCTGGTTCCCTTTCCTTCACCATGAATGTCAGGCAGAAGATAAGTTGACAAGCCCTTTTGATTTGATCAGTCCTACAGCTGAACAACAGAGAAGCAGCCCTGAAACATCTTCAGTGGGGCAATAAAACCTTGAGGGAAAGGCAAAGAAATGGCTCTGCTGGCTCCTTCGTGGCCCTAAATTCCAAAATAATGATAATAAACATCAAGGCCAAAGGCTGGGCTTGATAAACTTAAGAGATCTTTTTTAACCTAAATGATTCTGTGATTCTGTGAAGAATAATATGACATTGATGACAACACCATTATTATTAATACTATTATTATTATTATCATTATCATTACTATTATTTCTATTATTACTATTATTATTAACTACTATTAACTTCCATTATTGCTGTTGAGGGTGATGACATTGTTTTAATTTCAAAGAGACTGAAATACTGCCCAGGCCAGGCTGCAGCCCAGGAGAGTTGGGCTCATGTGGCACAAGACCAGGAGGGTGCTTGGTGTGCCTGGGACAGAGCTTAGGGTTTGTGTGGGATTTTTACAGGGTGAGGACTGCTCAAGGAAGGAGCCAAACGTGGTGTGAAGGCAGCTGCACTGAGGCCAAATGATTCTGCAGAAGGAAATCCAGGAATTTATGACAAACACCTCTGCAAGGGGGTGTCTGGGGGCTGAGAGTCAGCAGGGAAAAGAGACCTGCCCTGCTTGCCAGTGGTTGCACCCAAAATTCTCTTCTCCCACAGACTCTCCTTTCCAGGCCCAACCAACCCTTTAAACTCTCCTACATTTTTCAAACAGAGTCAGGGCCAATCTCTCAGCTGCCAGTGTTAATTCCTACCCTGTCATTAAGCTAATGACTGCATCTCAGCCCCAGCCACAGTTTAATTTGCTGCAGGGAACGTGGTTTCCTTCTCCATGGCCAGATACTGTTCCCTTGGGAGCTGCTGTGCAGAGGAAGGCACTGAAGGGAAAGATTCAATTCTTCCTTCACAGAATCACAGAATGGTTTCGGTTGGAAGGGTCCTCAAAACCCATCTTGTTCCATGCACAGAGACACCTTCCACTAAACCAGGTGGCTCCAAGCCCCATCCAACCTGGTCCCTGCTCCCAGTGACAGCAGAAAATTGACTCCTAATTCCCTCTGATGATATCCAAGATAGCCAAAAGGAGCTCTTGCTCCTCAGCCTCAAGGGACATTCACCTGTTTTGCATCCTGGCACAGACCTGGGCTGGTAAAGAGTCCAGAGTACAAAATTTATGGAACGATTTCTTCATCACAAAGTTGGCCAGCCCTGGCACAGCTGCCCAGGGCAGAGATGGAGCCCCCATCACTGTAAGAGTTTAAAAGCCACGTAGATGTGGCACTTGGGGACTTTTGTTTAGCCCTTTTCCTGCTCCTACAGCTCTCAGCTGCCTCTCAAATCCTTCCCAAGGGAAGGGCAGGTGCTGAGCTGGATGCAGGAGCTGAGCTGCATGCAGAGACTGAGCTCAGTGAGGTCCCTCCTGCTGGGAGCAGAGATGCAGGAATGCTGCTGGGAGCCCGGAGCCCGTGGCTCAGCACAGCTGGGGGAATGTGCTCCTGCAGCTTTTGGAATGATTGGTACTTCAGGGGAACTTTGTTTATTTGCAGCAGCTTCGGCAAGGACGGTGCTCTGCCGATGATTTCACTGCTTCCCACACTGTCCCCATCTTCCCAGGATGCTGAATTTACCTTTTGGGGACTCTGAGGAATGTTGGCTCTGAAGATTTTCAGAATTTCTGCATCTCAAACCATGAGGAAATTGAGATTCAGCTCAGGATGGGCTGGGAATAGGTGCTGCTGCTCGTCAAGGTGCAGAACCCATCCCACTGTGCCTGAGACATCCCAGTATGAGGCAAACACCTCCCAGTTTAAGTCATTAATGGGATTTAGCTCAGCACAGTGGCCAAAATTTGTCCCTGGTGGTCAAATTTTGCTGGTGATGTGCCAAGTGAATGAAAACACACATCATGGGGATGGAAAAACAGGAAAAATCAGTGGGGCTGCAAGGGCAGGGTTAATTTCATGGCATGTTTATTGGTGGGCGACAGGGTGCTTTACATCAGGGAATTCAGCTTCATGGCACATTTGGAGGTGCCTGGCTTTGTCTTTTCCCTTTCTCTTTAGAGAGGAGGAAGCTGTGGCTGAGATGGATCAAACGTGGTCATTCAGGCAGCCCAAAGCACAGGGTGCTCAGGCAGCAGCTGGATGATTCAGAGGATGAGGTGTTTGAAGGAATAACACCCATATTTTATGCTAAATATCAGAAAAGGCACAGGGAAGAGACACATCTGAGTATTTGGGACTCACATGGGGCTTTCATGGAGTGGATCTTAGAGGTTTTCCAACCTAAACAATTCCTTGATTCTATTGGGAAGACACAAAGCACCTTTTCCCATGTGTTAAGGAAAGACTCCTGCATCCATTTGAAATGAAAGGAACCAAATGACAGCAAGACAGAAACACTTTCCTGACCTAATCCATGGATCTGGTTCAGAGCAGAACCATGGGACCATCATGAACCTCTCTGTGCTGTAAACACACATGATGGCCCAGAGGAAGCAAGGAGAAAAAAGCAGGAAAGAAACAATAAGGAATTCCCATGGGAAAACCTACACTAACTTCCAAACTCTATGAATTAATAGCATGAAACAAATAAATTGAAATTACATGGTTTTCTATTATGGTTAATAACCATATCCACTGTCCAAGAGGAGTTGGAGCATTCTCTGGCTTTTCCACCCTCACTGAATAATTTCTTCAAAAATCAAACATTTATATGGAAGGAAAGTGGATGAAATCCATCTATCCTGCTCCAGTCACTCTCCTTCCAAAAGTTCTGCTTTGTATGAATTCCCTTGCTGCAGACAATCAGGAAAAACATGTTTTCCCTAGGAAAATTACTTTTTTTCCAAACTGTGCAACTTTCTGTTGCAAACAGGAGAAATATTCCTTCTAGAGTGTGTAGAAATATCTTAAAAAAAAAAAGAAAAAAAAAATAAAAAAGAGAGAGAGAGAGAGACATTTCCTTGGGAAGAACAGGAAAAGAAAACCCCTAAACTATTTCGGAAAATCTGCTTATTTGTGTTTCTGTGTCTCTGCCATGAGCTCTGGTGGAAGAGCCACTCTTACCACGGTCAGAACTGCACAAATGAGTAGATCATGAGCAAATCTTTACCCTCCAGACCCTCAGCTCACTCCTAGAGCCATGCTGAAGATTTTTCCAAGCCTGGGCAACAATGAGGAATTACCTTTGTTCCACAGATCTCACCTTTGGTGGTTTCACTCTCTCTGACGAGGAAAGAGCCAACTTTGTTCCCAGAAGACAACAGCAGCCGTTCAGCATCTTTTCTGCTCAGAGTTCTAAAATACCACCTGGGAGACAGAAAAGGCAAAAGCGTGGCTTGAAAAGGAAAAACTCTCAAAAATAGAATCCTTTCCAGTTAGTTATTATTTTTTTTTTAATTAATCATTACACTGTGAAACTGAGGGTTGTTTTTATTAGCAAGTAGTTTTTTATCTGCTGGAAAGTGGCAGTAATAGACTGTTTTGGGTAGATTAACACCAGATTTGGATCACTTTGGGCTTGTTTCACTGCCTGGAAATCCAGACAGTGTGGGGAGTAGATGGGATGTGCAGTATTCCATACAAAGAACTTTTATGTCTCAGCCACATTTCTGTGCCCTGCTGAATATTTGCTGAACTCGGTGATGGTTGGGTCCCTCCAAGAAGAGATTGCAGGCAGGACTGATCATTTAGAGCTGAATTCCTTAGAGGAGGAGAACTCATGGAAAAAAATTCTCCTTCTGTTTGTATTATAGCAAAATAAACTCTTTGGACTCCAGTGTTTCATTTGATTTTTCTTGCAGGGAGGCTGCATCTGGGGTCGTTTAAAACACAGCACTCTGGGTCTGGGTGCTGGCACTCAGTTTTCTTGTTCAATTGTTGGTGTGACCCCTGGCAGATCTAAGACCTGGATCAGTGCACCCCATCCAGAAATTCCCAGTTTATATATGGGTACTTTTTTGGAAGGTGAGAGATTTAAAGCCATTTTTGTGGGTGGACTGGCCCAGTGGGACCAGAGGATGGTCCTTGGCACTGCCACCATAACCTTTCTGTTGTCCCCACCCAAATCCTTTTTTTCCACAGTGGGTGCAATCAATGGGACAAGAACCTTTGCCCACTTCCCCCCAAACAACCTCATCCTCCCTTTTCCACACCCATATGATGATTAAAAACTTGTCCTGAGCTTTTGGGCAGCATTGTTTGGGACGAGGAAAGACCTCCTGCCATCCAGCCCAGCAGTGACATCTTCTTGCCATCAGTAAAGCTCCTCCTGGAGCTCATTGAGATCTGTGTTGGCCTCTCAAAACCTTTCCCACTTACTTTTCCTCTTCCAAACTGTCCACTTGTGCCACGAAGTTGCTGGGGATGTATCCTTTCCTCCCAGTGCTGAGGGACTTTGCCAGCCACCAGTCCCCCTCTCTGCAAAGGGAGCAGAGGAGAAGGTGTGAGTGCTCACAGGAGGTTTTGTGACAAGCTGAGGCTGTGGGGATGTGGATGGTGGGGTTTGAGCACTGCAGATGGACCAGGACTCCACAATCCACTCTGCAGTTCCCTCTGGGTTCCCAAGCACCAAAACCAGGTTGGTGGCTGTTGGTGTTTCAGGGACTTGTGGAGGTGACAATCTCTTTCCATGAATGTGGAGCAACCACAGACCCAAACCTTTGCCACACACCTTGAGTGATCACAGGGTTTATTTTGTCTCCTTAAGAGGGCATTGGGGTCCTTTCTGCTCCTTCCTTTGTGTTTCAGACACCCCACCTTGCTGTCCCACTGCTGACTGAGCCACTAGTGATGACCCCAAGCCATCTCCATGCAGGGGATTCTCCATCTCCTTGTCCCACAGGTCCCAGCCCACGGCACGTGGATGTGAAATGTCACCTCTGGAGGCCACCTCAAACCTCCAGCAGTCAAGGATGGAGCAGCCCTCCAAGGCCTGGGGGCCCCAAGCTCACCTCTGCCCTGTTATGGACTGGGCCTCTTCTGTGGTGAGTTCGAGAAGTTGAAATGAAACCTCACAAGTGTCTGGCTCAGTTCTGTCCTTTCCTCTGACTACACCCAACCCACATCCTTTGCAGAAGCAGAATCAGCACAAACACAGGACAGGATCTGTTTTTAAATCTTGTTGTTGTTTTTTTTGTTGTTGTTATTTATGCTACTTCTGCACCCCCAGGCAGTGACAGCAAAGAGGGTCCCAGTACCACCCAGGCAGGGACAGTCCCCAGCCCCAGAGTATCTGTGACCCACGGAAATGTCACCCTGCAGAGAGAAGAGGGTACCCACAGCCACGCTCTGGAGCACAGCCAAGGCACAGGATCAGCTCTGGTCAGCTGCAAAGTGGTGGCTGACCCCAAGGTCTCCCCTTTCCCAGCCTCCCCGTGCTCATATTTGAACTTCCTCCTGGGTCACTTACTTGGAGAGGACCTGGAGTTTCTCCCCTTTGACCAGCTCCAGGTCACGGTCACTTGAGGCAGGGAAATCGTACAGTGCAACCACAAACAAGTGATCTGAAAGAAGAATTAACTCCTTTGCATCCAGACTGTTCCTTGAGTGGCTTGATGCACACCTGGGTGTATGGTGGGGAATTTCAGCCCCTAAACATGGGGCTCTGTCATCCTCCCACCCCCAAATCCAACCTTTCCACCAACCCAGCTTTCCTGCTCACCACAAGCTCTGCTCAGGGATTAACACTGATTCAACAAAGCATTTCCTGTGTATGTATTTTTAAAACACTGCAGAACAACCCCCCAGTCCACAAAACCCAGAGTGTCAACAAAAAAAGGGGTTTGTGTGGAATTGGAAGGGTCATAAATAACCTGTCAGAGTTCAGCCTGAGTTTTACACAGTTAAATGAACTGAGCTAAATGAAAACTGCAACATTTCCCATGGTGGCTGTGGAATTTGACTCAAAATGATGTGGAGTTTTTTTGATTTAAAAAAGTACAAAGTCCTTGGGCTCTTGGTCTGTGGCCTGTGCTTTGGTATCTTGTCATCCCTCCCTTTTGAACACTTTTTCTTGCAGTGAATGAATCACAGAATGGTTTGGGTTGAAAAGGACCTTAAAGCTCATCCAGTTCCATTTCCTGCCATGGGCAGGGACACCTTCCACTGTCCCAGATTACTCCAAGCCCTGTCCAGCCTGGCCTCGGACACTTCCAGGGATCCAGTGGCAGCCACAGCTTCTCTGGGCACCCTGTGCCAGGGCCTCACCACCCTCACAGGGAGCAATTCCTTCCTCACATCTAACCCAAATCTGAGCTGTGCCAGTTTAAAACAGTTTTTAGAAGCTACCCCTTGTCCTGTCACCTTCTGCCCATATAAAAAATCCCTCTCTCTCATTTTTATGAGTCCACAGGGTGCTCTGGCCCAGCCCAGGCTGATCCCTGTGGGCTGGAGCTGAATCTCTTGGTCTGCATATACCCTGGAGGTGCCGGGACTGCTCTCGGGGAAGCGCTGCAGCCTTTCCCCTGTGCTCTGCACGCTCGCAGCTGCTGAAGCAGAAAAGAGCAGCTATTCTGGGGCAAATCAAAGTTTATAAAAAGAATCAGCGCATGCGCAGGATCACAGAAATCAAACCAAAACACTGTGGTGAAAAATGAAAAGAAAGGAGAAGGAGGGAAAGAAGGAGAATAAGGGAAGGAGAAAGAGAAGGAGAAGGAGAAGGAGAAGGAGAAGGAGAAGGAGAAGGAGAAGGAGAAGGAGAAGGAGAAGGAGAAGGAGAAGGAGGAGAAAAACAGAACAAAAAAAATTAAAGAAAAAAATAAAGAAAAAGAAAAATTTAAAGAAGAAAAAAATTGAAGAAAAAAAATTAAATAAAAACTTAAAGAAAAAGAAAAAAAAACATTTTAAAGAAAAAGAAAAATTTAAAGGAAAAAAAATTTAGAGAAAACATTTAAGAAAAATCTAAGAAAAAAAAAAGAAAAAGAAAAGGAAAAAGGAAAATATTAATGAAAAACAAAAATTTGAACAAAACCAAAAATTTAAAGAAAAAGAAAAATTTAAAGAAAAAGAAAAAGAGAGAAATTTAAAGAAAAAGAAAAATTTAGAGAAAAAGAAAAATAAAAAAGAAAAAAGAAAAAGAAAAATTTAAAGAAAAAGAAAAATTGAAAAAGAAAAAAGAAAAAAATTTAAAGAAGGATAAAAAGAAAAAATTAAAGAAAAATTAAGAAAAAGAAAAAAATGAAAAAAGAAAAATTTAAAGAAAAAGAAAAATCTAAAGAAAATTTTAAAGAAAATTTTAGAAAAATTTAAAGAAAAATTTAAAGAAAAATTTAAAGGAAAATTTAAAGAAAAATTTAAAGGAAAATTTAAAGAAAAATTTAAAGAAAAAGAAAAATTTAAAGAAAAATTAAAAGAAAAAGAAAAAGAAAAATTAAAAGAAAAAAAAAGAAAAAAAAAGAAAAAGAAAAAGAAAAAGAAAAAGAAAAAGAAAAAGAAAAAGAAAAAGAAAAAGAAAAAGAAAAAGAAAAAGAAAAAGAAAAAGAAAAAGAAAAAGAAAAAGAAAAAAACATTTAACTGTGCTGCAGGAAGGCTTCAGCTTGTGCTCAGCCTAATTAATGCACTGAGACCGATGGACAGCCTATTATTAGCATTTTTCAAAACAGCCTGTCAAGCCACTGTCTTTGAGTGACCTTTTCAAATAATGCCACCAGCAAGAGAGCCAGACTGGCCCTTTGTCACTGCGAGATAACCGTGTCTCTGGGGTGACTTGGGGTTTGTGTCTGAGCAAGGCTGGCTGCTGCTCCGATGGCAATTTGTTAGGGAGGAGAAAGGGTCAGCGTGGGAGGAAAGGCAGCTTTGGAAAGCAGAGCCCTGAGCAGCTCCCTTCAGGCTTTTGAGAAGGAAACCGGAGATCCATGAGAGGTTCCAGCAGAGGCTCTCTCCCAGGATGGGAAAAGGATGATCAGTCACGAGGGAGAATGCTTTGAAGTCTGAAAATAGCTGGCACGGTTGGGGGCTTCCCCTTGAGGCAGCTCGAATTAGCAATGCACCCAAACTCTGTCTGCCTCCTTGAGAAAGTTGTTATCACACATCTGCTCAGACATGAAAGGGTTTGGGGCATGAGGTGTCCACAACCAGCCTGCCATCCACACACACACACCCTCCTGGTCCTCTTGAAAGGGAAATAATGCAGTGATCACACTCGTGCTCAGAAAAATAGGAGCAAATGTGTAAATATATTCAAGCCCAGAGTGGCTGTGCACTCCAGAAAATGAAAATGGAGTTTTGATCTCGAAGCAACTGACATAAGTGAAAATAAATGAAATTAAAAAGACAGAATGCAGCAAGGACAAAAAGGGTTTTGTATGCTGAAAAAATATTTTATCACCTCTTATCCCACAACAGGCACACTGAAATGAGCCAGAAGAAAAGCTCTCTCTGCCCGAGCTAGCAGGAGCTGCCATCTCATGATGAAAGGGGCTCTTCCTGTCCCTGAGTCCATCACCCCATGAGAAACACATGGATTACACTGCCTTGGACCTGTTTGATCCACTCAGGCCATGAGAGGCTCACTGGGGCTGTGAGGAGCTCTCAGATAAAGCTGCCAGCCCCAGGACTTTGATTGGGAGCCAAACACGTCCTGGCTCAGAGCTGCTGTCAGCAAAGTCTGATACCAGCAGGGTTTGCAGAAGCTCAGTGCCAGTTTGGTGGCTCAAGAGGAATGATTCAACCAGTCCACCCACTGCTGGCTTGTCCTCAATGGAAGGTCTTTGCAACCACCTCATGGCCACAAAGCAGGGCTCAGACTATGCCAGGGGGTCCCAGAGGATCATCCATTGGTTTAGGGCCATTTTGGGATGGTTATGGTGTGAGTGACAACTTGCAGGACATGTTGGCCAGCTGGGTATACACTGAGCTATGGATTACTGCTGCTGGAAATGGGGTCAGCTTCAGCCTGGCATGGGCTGGTTGGAATCACTGAATCCTAAACTGGGAAAAGATCTCTAAAGTCATCAAGTCCAACCATTTAATCCAACACTGCCAAAGCAACCCCAAAGCAGGGCTGAGACTGTCCCAGAGGATTATCCATTGGTTTAGAGCCCTTTTAGAATGGTCATGGTGTGAGTGACAACTTGCAGGACATGTTGGCCAGCTGGGTGCACTAAGCTATGATTTAAAGCTGCTGGAAATGAGCTCATTTTTCTGTTTCAGCCTGGCATGGGCTGGTTGGAATCACTGAATCCTAAACTGGGAAAAGATCTCTAAAGTCATCAAGTCCAACCATTTAACCCAGCACTGCCAACCCCAAAGCAGGGCTGAGATTGTGCCAGGGGGTCCCAGAGGATTATCCATTGGCTTAGAGTGATTTTAGGATGGTCACGGTGTGAGTGACAACTTGCAGGACACGTTGGCCAGCTGGGTGCACCGAGCTATGGATTAAAGCTGCTGGGAATGAGCTCAGCTTTCTGTTTCAGCCTGGTGTGGGCTGGATGGAATCACTGAATCCTAAACTTGGAAAAGATCTCTGAAGTCATCAAGTCCAACCATTTAATGCAGCACTGCCAAGGCAACCCCTAAACCATGTCCCCAAGTGTCACATTCTCGTGGCTTTTAAATCCCTCCAGGGATGGTGATTCCATTGCCTAGGCAGCCTGATCTGAGGATTGGTAACATTTTTTGTGAAATTTTTTCCTAATATCCAATTTTACCCTCCCCTGGTGCAACTTAAAGCCATCTCCTCTTGTCCTTTCTCTTTTTACCAGGAAGATGAGCCCAATCCCTACCTGGCTACAATTTGTTTTCGGGGAGTTGTGCAGAGCCAGAAGGTCCCCATGAGTCTCCTTTTCTCCAGGCTGAGCCCCCCAGTTCCCTCATCCTTTTCTCCTCAGATGTGCTCCACATCAAGGCAAACATTTTTGATTAGAAGTTTTTTAATTTCCCACTGAAAACTCAGCCCTTTTGTCAGTAGAAACAACCCTTCCTTCTCTCACTTCAGCCCAAACTCACATTTCTGACAGAATTCCTTTCAAATGCAAAACGACATTCAAGTAACAACAACAAAAACAACCAAGAATTTTGGCATTAACTTTGAGATGCCACAAAAGACCTCAAGTTCCAGAGAATGATAACCTTCCACACCCTGGAACTCAGTCCTGTTCATATTTTGGTCAGCAAGAAGCAAGTGGAGAGGTGGAAGAAGTGGTGGTTCCTCACCAGAAGAAATGACCTTGCAGACACTTCGACTCCTCATGCTGTTGCAGGTTATTAAAATGCCTGAGGACAAGCACCCAAACCCACCAGCTGTTTCCATCAGTGGGATCTAAATCCAGATGTGAGCAGCTGGCAGGGCAAGTGCAGGTTGCTCTTATTCTATCTATTTTCTATGGTTATTCTACCTATTTTCTATGTCTTATCCATCCAATGCAAGCAAACAGCAGCTCCACCATGGGATTCTTAGATTTGGGGCCCACCATGGACCTTTCAGAGCTGGGGGCTTTGGGGACTCAGAATTAAAATTTTGACTCCACAGAGACTTAAAATCAGGCTTAAAAACTTTGTGATTGCTCAGGGAATGGTGTTAAAATGAATGGGAGACTCACACCATGGGAGAATCACCTAAATTGAAAAAAGGATTGGTGCTGCCTCATGCGCCACATTGAATCCAGAGTTCTGCACACCTTGCCTGCCTTTGTGTTATTTCCATGAGGATAAATAATGTCAGGAGGAATTAGGTTTTTTTTTTTTTTAAATAAACAAATTAATGATTTTTCAGACAGAGGTGTGAAAGCTGGAAAGTGTGAGACAATTTCAACAACTCCAAATCAGAAAAAAAAAAACCAAAGAAAAATCATTCAAAACTCAAGGAGAGCAAAACCAAAAAACCCACAAAAATTAAAAAAAAAAAGGAAAAGAAAGGACTGATTTTACATTATGTGCCACACTTCCATAGCCAATAATTTTCCCTGATTTAATTTAAAGTGCTCCCACAGGATTTAATTCATGTCTCTGAATTTATTTTTTTATATGATGTGACTGCCTGGATTTTGAACTTTCTCTTTTGATTCACTTGAATTCCTGTCACTTAGGAGAAGATCTCCGGTATCTCAAATATCTTGCTTGGTTCTTATCAGCCTGTTTTGCCACACAGGCCACAGTCAGATGTAGCATCATTTCAGGAAACTCAAACACTGGCAGAGAAAAATAGGAAGTTTTCCAGACTGTCAGTGTGAATATTCTTCCAGAACTGGAACTGAATCTAATGAGCAAAATTAGTTTTGAGAGCTGAAAATGGCTAATATTGTACTTAATCCATTTTCTAGCATCTTTCAACTTCTGCCTTTGGGCATGAAGGAGAAGTAAAATCCGCCTCCTTGATCACAATTTCTGCTCTGACTCTGACCAGAGTGGAAAAAACCTTGTGATAAAAATCCTGTGATAAAAACCCTGTGAAAAAAACTCTGTGATAAAAATTCTGTGACAAACTGTCGGTCCCTGCTCAGCTGGGGAGGTGGGAGAGCACAGCCACTTGGAAATGTGCCATGAAAACAAATTCTGCAAAGGAAAACAGTTTCTGGAAAAATGGCATTTCCATGAAAACACACCCCAGATCACGTGGTTGAAGGTATTCACCTCCCACAGATTTGATATCCATAACAAAAGACAAATTTGAAGGATATTTTGATGTTGCAGGAGTTCCTTGGCCCATGGTAGGGACCCTCCATCACCATCCATAAGACCTAAGAAGACCTAACACTGTCATTCCATCCATCCCATTTATTCACCATCCCCCTTTTCTCTTCCCTCACACCATCTCCCCTAATCCTACCCTTTCATCCACATGTAGAACTTTCATGTTTTGCTCACTGCCCTCTTCTAATTTTTCTCCATTTCCCCCCCCCTTCCAAGCTTCCTCTATTTCTCCCCCTCTTCTAATTATCTCTCCCTCTGTCCTTAATCTGCAGAATCTCTTTGACAAAAACACACATGAGCTGCAGCTGGAGGCCGGGCAGAGGGGGCTGAGGGCTCCCTGCTAAAAGGCAATAATCTCCAAACACCATCTGTGACCTACAGATAATTGCAGAGGTGGATGAAGCCAACAGCCCATCTCCAGGCAGGGGTCTGTGTATCCTTATTTTATCCTCTTCCCTTTCTTCTCCTTCTCTTTGTAGCCTCTCTGGGCTCTCTGATGCCTCCTATTTCCTCTGAAATGTTCAGCTGGCTGGATAAAGCATCCATGACTTGTCACACTGCAGACAGGGCAGAGGAATCTCACACAGCTCCAGGCTCAGATCTGCCTTTTCTCCAGCAATCATAGAATCACCGGATTGGAGGAGACCTTAAAGATCACCTGCTTCCAAAGGAGAGGGAGTGCTCTTCCCCCTGGATTTCTTTGATGAGCGAAGGGAAAATTGGCAGCTGCAAGGACTTGGTGATGTAAACTGAGTTTTCTGAGCCACTCTGATATAAAAAGAATCAGCCTGGCACGGCTGCAAATACAGAAACCACACGCCTGTGATGTGATGGCTTATCCTCAAAGCCTGGCATTTGGGGACCACCACCCTGCAAAACCCCATGGGGAGGCAAAGAAAACAGAGCCTTACCTTGTGCAGAGGCTTGGTTTAGATGAGGGCTGTTGATAACTTGTCTCCCCTGTGATAGAAATAGAAAAGAAAAAGGAGATATTTATCACTTTGCTGTGTTTCAGGAAGAACTGATTTCAGCTTTACAGACGAGTGGGAGTCTGGTCCAGAGACCACTGCAGCCCCTGTGCCTGGCTCCACAGCTGTGATGGCTTTAGCACATTTTGCCATGAGGTGTTCACAGCTGTCTTCACAGAAAAGCTGCAATAAGCCTTGGCTTCCCTCGGAGTTAAAGCAGAAATCTGCTGCCCCCTCACTTGGAGCCTGCTCCATCCAGCCCCTGTCCGCTGATGCCAGATTTAGGATCAGTGAGGGGTGAGAAAAGAATGGTGCAATTGAGAAATGGCAATTGCAGAGTTGTTTGAAGCAGAAAACCAGAGATACTGTCTGCCATAATTATCCCAAGCATCATGGGTGTATGATATCCTTTGCTCAAGACTACATTAAAAAAACAGAGGCAGTGACTGCAACAGCTAATTAATCAGAGAACTGTAGAAATCATGGAATATTCAATGGTCCTTGTGGATATTCCCTCAGGATATTCTATGATCCAATAATTCTATGATTCCTGAGATGGAAGGGGCCCACAAGGATCATTGATCCAGCACCCCAACCATCCCATCCTGTGCCTTGGAACATTGTCCAAATGCTCCTGGAGTTCTGGCAGCCTTGGGAGATTCCCTGGGGAGCCTGCTCAGTGCCCAGCACCCTCTGGGGAAGAACCTTTTCCCAATATCCAAACTGGGAAAAATTCCCAATTTGGGAATTAGTCCCAAATCCCAACTGGGACTAAATCTCCTCTGACACAGCTCCAGCTGTTCCCTTAGGTCCTGTCACTGATCACAGAGAGCAGAGATTGCAGCTGCCCCTCCACTATCCCTCAGGAGCAAATTGCAGACTGTGAAATTAAATAGCAACAAGTTGCTGCAGCTCATCTGGGCACAATTTTAAAATGCTTACTTTGCTCCTGGTTTGGTTTGGCCCTGCTGCTGGAACTGGCAAATTGTCCATAGATAATTCCAAGTGACCTGGGATGAAACCACCTTGTTTTGGGGGATAACTGCTTGAAATTGGCCTTCACCCATCTCACAGTGCCCATGGTGAGTGTTTGACCACACTGGGTGTTTTTATTTTAGTTCTGTTGTCTGTATTTCACCACGTGCAAAAGTGGTGAAATACAGACAATAGAACTAAAAAACACCTCGTGTTTTCTGCCTGCACCATCCTTTCACCCCAGCTCAGCAGCAGTGTGGGGTGGGAGAGCTGCTCATCTGCTGCCATTTCTCATTTAAGTGGAAGAAATTTGGATTTCCCCTGACATGTGAGAGCTGAGTGCCTGTGGCAAAAAATAACGAATGGCAGAAGGTGGCCAGTGATACTGTATTTATACTCATAGTGGCTCCCCTCCAGTGAGCTGGAGAGAATGAAATTTAGGAAAATAGCATCTTCTTGGTCAATCTGACATCTGCTGTCATGAAAACCGGACTGAATAGCCGTGGGAGAACTCAGAAATGAAAGTAAAGGAGTGAAAAAACATCTCCAGCTGTCATAAAAAGCAATGATTTGCAATTCCTCCCCTCTCCCAGGGTTCGAGATGGTCTTCACATGAGAGCTGCACCTCGAGTTTCTCTTGTGCTGGCTGCAGTGCTGGCAGGGGTAAGGAAAGACAAAACAGCTTCGTGTTCTTTGGAAAGCAACAGAGGCAAAGTGACTTACAAAGTTTAAACAAGTTTGTCATTTGAGGTCTCCTAAATCCTTCCCCAGCTCCTTCCTGCCCTGTGTCCATGCCAGCAGAGGCTGAGGGAATGCAAAGGGAGCAGCAGATGACCAGCATTTCTGATTTTCAACTCAACCCAACACAGACTGGCTGCAGACCCTCCTCTCTGAGCCCGCTGAGGACTCACAGTGGTGAAGTTTCCATTGTGGTTTGCAACTCTGAATCTTAGCCTGAATCTGACCCATCTTGCAAGTCAGCAACATCAGCTTGGGTTTCAAAGTGCTGATGAGAAGATATTTCAATACACAGGATTTTAGGGGTTTGAAATATATAGGGGTTCCTCAGAGCCCTTTCCAGCCCTGTCCAAAAGGGATCAGCTGGGAGGACCAGGTTTCCCAGAGAAGCTGTGGGTGCCCCTGGATTCCTGGAAGTGTCCAAGCCCAGGTTGGACAGGGCTTGGAGCAACCTGGGATAGTGGAAGGTGCCCCTGCCCATGGAACTGGATGGGCTTTCAGGTTCTTTCCAACCCAAATAATTCTGTGATTCTAAATATTGCCTGCACCACCCCAGATCCCAACGGAGCTGTGGGGGGATCCCAAAAGGACACAAAGCTGCAGGCTTACCTTGGGTGGGGCAGGAGGAGGTTTGCCCTTGGTTTTTGGGTTGCCTCCAGCAGTGTGTTTCTCATTGGACATCAGCTGATTTTTGCTGCCAAACAACCCCATCCTGGAAGGAAGAGCAGAAATTGGTTTTAATGGGACTGCTTTTGGGGAAAGGTACAGGCATTGACGAACAAAGTCTTTCCATTCATTTAGAACAAGCTGGAGAAGATCAGAATGCAGGACGATGGGACAGCGAAGAGAGGAGCTGAAAACCATCCTGTCTACAGTCCTCTGCTGCCTTGGACCTTGTGAACCCCATGGTTTCTGTTCCCACATGACTCTGGTGTTTCACACTTTGCAAATGAGGTTCAAACAGACATTGCAAGCCACCAGAAACACAAGAAAAAGAGGCTCAAGTGACTGCTTTGGACATGTGCCCTCTCCAACTCAGAGATTTCCATATGATATCGAACAGAGCTGGGTGATGCCAGAGGGATGAAGATGGATTTATCAACAGCCCTGAGCTGGGCTGTTCAGCTGCACCAGGAGGGTCACACAGTCCCTGGCCTGAGATGGAGTCACCTCAGGCAGCTCAGGGCTTTCTGCAGCTCCTGTCCCTCCCACGCATCAGGGTCGGCATGCGGATGTGGCCGCGCCGTGCATGGAGCCAGCCCTGCTGCTCCTCACGTTTCAGCAGCTCAGGCTCACACTTGGGTTTGTCCAGGAAGCCACAGGACCTCGCTGGCCCTTTGGAATACTGTAAGAAGTCCAAGGAATGTGGTGCAGCCTGCATCCATCCTGCCTGTAAAGACAAGCTGAGGATTTGTCTCATCCATCTGCAGCACTCTGGTACTTTTTGATGTGCTCTGGGTCCTCACAAGGTGTGGCTCTCCCAGAAATCATGGATTAGGTTTCCCTATACCCTATAGATGTCTCAGACCTCCTGGACAACCCAAGGATCGCTAGACACAAATGAATCAAACCCTTTCCATGGATCATCATCTGGTCTGCATTAAGGTTTCCAAACATGGGCTTAGGGACTGTTTGACTTTAATCCTAGAAATGTAATTTCAGCTCCAGTCTGGAATTCAAGGATAATAATGGGTCTGGGTGGCCAAAATGGCCAAACTCTTCTTGGAGCCTCAAAAATGAAGGAGCAGATGAAGCCAAGCATTGCTGAAGTGCAACATCCAGTGCCAAAGTCTGCCCCACTCCTGCCTTGAACCAAAGGCTTTGGAAGGTGTGGGCTACATGCCCAAAATCCCCCAAAAATTAAACCCTGAATACTGTAAGCTGTGCAGAGACACAGTGACTCCTATTCCTGCCAAAATATCTTAAGATCTGCAGTGATCATGGAGGATCAGGGACCTCAGGTCCAGGGACACCCCCAAATGTCAGTCTGGCACTGTCTCTTGGTAGTCAGATTCCAACCAGTGTGTTCAGAAAAGCTCCAAGCCAGCCAGACTCACAGGGAAAAATATTCCAGTAAAAGAAACTTTTTATTTTGCTTTCTAGCACAGATCTAATATTTCAAAATCTGCAATTCGAAAATGAGGTTTCTAATAGAGCCACCACAATATTTTAATTTTTAAATGTCTTCTCCCTTCTGCTTTATTTTTATTATTACTGATAAGGCATGCAAAATATAAGGAATTGGTGAAATATGTCAGGATAGCCTGATTCACACTTTTCCCCCATCCAAAACTATTTCATCTCTGAGATTTCCTTTGACCTGGGTTTACAGATGGCCCATCCATCTGTCCCCAGGCCTCAGCTCTGCTCCAGGCACTGACAGCACAGTTGGAGGGGGAGTTTCACCTATTAAAAATCAACCAGAGCAGTTCCTGCAGCAATTTCATTTTCATTTGGCAGCCTCCAGGTTGTACCCAGAGCTTGCTCTGCTTAAAAGGTCTGGTGGTGCAATGGCACATGATTTATTAGGGGAACTTTTCCTGCTTTTCCACTCACAACTTTGTGCCAGGATTTCAGATTCTGGATCATGGGTTTTTTGCCACAAGAGTGGCTGGAATTTTCTTTTTTTTTCTTTTTTTTTTTGTTTCTTTTTTCTTCCAGCAGCAGGAAAGAGAAAGGCATCACTTAAAGTCAAGGCTGGACAATGGATAAGTTTCAGCTATTGCTCATTAAAAACTGCGAAAGACAGAAAATCCACCTACATGTTTGGCATTGATTTGTTCTTGTTACAGTCTCACTGGAAAATCCTGGGGTCTCTGATATACTCTGCTCCCAAATGAGGGATAATTCATGCAACTGCCATAATTTTGGCAGATTTAGGGAATGTGAGATGCAGCACGAGTCAGCAATTTGCTTTGACTGCCAGCTGTGTCACAAGGATGATCTTATGGGAGGGTTGACAGACCATCTACAGGATCATGGATGCTGCTTTTGGGGTTTTCAGTTGCTCTCAATGTGAGATGGCAACGAAAGATATTTTGGCCATCAAATATATCCTCCCACACACATCCTCCCTCTCCCCTTCCGCTCTGTGTCAGGCAATGTGATTTGCCCAATCATAGGAACACCAAGTGCTCACATAATAAATGAAATACATCAATAATAATAATAATAATAATAATAATAATAATAATAATAATAATAATAATAATAATAATAATTCGTTTGCGGTGGTTTGGGGGCCTGCAAAAGGATATAAAATACTGTTGGAGATTGGACCCTCTGGACAAATTGATCTTCCAAGAGGGAAGGCAACTTCTAGATGGGTCTTCACCCTGTCAGGGACACCTGCAGCACATCCAGCCCAAAGATGGGGAACTTTTGGGTAGGTGAGTAAAAGCATCCAGTTCTGGTCAAATACAGAGATAAATCCTAAAGTAGCTTCATAGGAGCTTTGCAATTGTGAATTCTGCAGGGCCAAAGACTGAAAATCTGTACATTTCCAGCTGAACTTGCTTAAATTGTAATGTTTTAGTGATAGACTGTTGGCCAAATCTGAGACTAAGTGGAGTGAGCCGCATTTAGATTTCTTTGAGCAGTTTAGAAAGTGAGAAGGTCTCATGGCTCAAAGGAAAAACTATGACCTAGTGACACTATAACCACTGCAATAGGTGATTGAGCTATTATTTAGATATCAATTGGCACTATTTATTGTGTTATCTATAAATCTAATCATAATGATCCACACCATCACCGTGTCCTACTTCTCCCACTGGGCCAAGAATCTTCTTTTTACTACTATGGTAGTTGAAAGAAGAATAAAAGTAGAACCTTCTTTTTACTAAAAGAAGATTACTGGATTTTTACTAAATCTCTGAAAGTAGAACCTTCTTTTTACTACTCTGGTGGCACTGGTGGGGCAGAATGGGAAAGGCCTGGAGGAACATCAACCTCAGCAAGTCCAACCAGGGGTTTGGGGCCATCCCAGCTCCTCTGGTAGGGTTTGAGAGGAGTGGGAATCACCTGTGCACCCCCATGGGGACATTGCAGCCCGTTCTGCACCCTGCTGAGACTGGAAACACCTCTCTGCAGCCTTGCACAGGCTCAGCTCTGTCCCCACGCACGTGTCGGAGACACAGCCATGCAAAAGCAGCTCAGAGAGGGGAACAACACAGCCCACCTCGAGTCAAGCCTCCCACAAAGGTCACTCGCTCCCTCCCACACACAGAAGGGGTTTGAACAGCTCTGGGGATTCGCAGTCCCTACAAAATCCACCAGTCCCACTCTCCCAGTTGCCAGCAACACCTTAGGCAGCCAACGCCACCGGCCTTTGGGCCAGCAGCGTTTTACAAAACCCGAAATAGTCCCAAAATGTGTTTTACAAAACCCAAAATAGCAGGCAAATATTGCTGGGTACAGCAAGTTACTGGTTCGCATTTCACAGCTGGTGGAACCTTGGATTGGTGAAAAGTAATTTTATTTTCAAAAATAAAGGCAGCTGAGTTGAGTGAGCATCATGACAACACATTTTTCTTCTGATTAATGCTTTTAGAAGTTGTCTTCACAAGGAAAAACAAATGAGAAAAGCCGCTTGGAGTAGTTCTCCCACCCTGTTTTTACTTTTTTTCCAGTGGAAAGGAGTGCTGGGGAGAGCACAATAACTCAGAAAATCATAGAAATTTCCTTTTGTGAATTTATAGTATTTCTCATATAAAAATGTTGGTTTTATTTAATAACTAAGCGGGGGGAATTTTTTTTCTTCAGGCCTCCAAAACAAGTTCTTATTAAAGTCCAAAAATCAAAGCAGAACAAGTGGAACAAAAAAGTTTTAAGGCAACACAAAACTTTTTCCATATCACTCTTCATCAGGGAATGAAGTGATAAGACAAGGAGTAACAGGTTTAAACTGAAAGAGGGGAAATTTAGGTCTGATATATGGAAGAAATTCTTCCTGTGAGGGTGGGGAGGCCCTGGCACAGGGTGCCCAGAGAAGCTGTGGCTGACCCTGAATCCCTGAAAGTGTCCAAGGCCAGGCTGGATGGGGCTTGGAGCAACCTGGGATAGTGGAAGGTGTCCCTGCCCATGGCAGGGAGTGGGATGAGATGGTCTTTAAGTCCCTTCCCACCCAAACCATTTCAGGATTTTATGATTCTATATGTATAAAAACATTTAGCAAAAAACAGCTTCAGAAACAAAATAATTGAATTCTTGGGGTGGACCTGTGCAGATCCAGGAGCTGGGCTCGATGATCCTTATGGGCCCCTTACAACTCAGGATGTTCTACAATTTTATGAGTCCAGCTTAGCTGCTGCTAGGTCATAAGTAAAGAACATTAGATTTTCCTGGAAGAGCCAAGCTGAAGAAGCCAATAGACACCAGGACAATGGGCTCTGGTGCAGCCAGACCTGAATTTGTGGGACAGATACGCAGGTTGCAGGAACACTGGGTGTATGAGCAGAACCTCTAAAACTGGGGTTCAAGCTGGGTGCCCACATGATAGAATGCAATTTTAGCAGCCTTCACAGGGGTAGTTGAGGTGGAATTTTGGCTACAGAATGAGGTGGGTGCAGGTTCAAGTGTTTTTGCAGGAATGAGTTAAAGGGAGCTCTTTGAAGATCATGGAATCACAGAATATCCTAAGTTGGAAGGAACCCACAAGGATCATTGATCCAGCTCCTGGCCCTACCCAAGACATCCCAACAATCCCACCCTGTGCATCCCTGAGAGCATTGTCCAAATGCTCCTGGAGCTCTGGCAGCCTTAGGGCTATGAACATTCCCTGGGGAGCTGTTCCAGTGCCTGACCACCCTCTGGGGGAAGAACTTTCCTTAATATCCAGCCTAAACCTCCCTGGACTCACCTTCACACCATTGCCTCGGGTTCTGTCACTTCAAATCTTTGCCCATCTCATTTTTACAGTGAGCCGCCCTGCACCACCTACTGCCATTTGCTGCTTTCCTCTACCAGGGCAGAAGAGATCTAAAGTAATTTCTGATGAGAATCCAACACCTTCTGCAAGAGGGATGTGGAGGACACTGACAGGCAGCCTTGGGATTGCATGGGCGGGTGTAGGAAAGGAAACAAGACCAAATTGAGCAGAAAAGCAGAAGTCTTGGCTCACCATTTGCCTCAGCCCCATGAAACTGCCATGGAAAAAGAGGTTAATACCCAAGTAAGACAGTAGAGTTTCACTCTGAGGGCAGCTCCAAAAAACCCCCTAAGCCTACTGAAATCACAAAATGAGCCCCCTTTCCATCCAGATTCTGTGGTGGGTGCAACAAAATGTTTTAACAGTTCAGCAAGATCAGATATTTTAATTCATTTTAAAACTTACGAAGTCTATTTTTTAAAGAGCGCATTTTAAAAAGGAAATTGGTTCAAAAACCCTAAAAAACTTACTTTGAAAATGCAGATCTAGCCTATTATGAAGGGTTTTAAATGCTGGATTTCTGTTTGCAAGTCCTCCCCTCTCCTGAAAGAATTGCTGAAATCAATTCACTTCAGATGTAATAATTTAAGTATTCCAGATTTGCATTTTTGCATCAGCGAGGAGTGAAAAAGTTCAGTAAAAAAATTTCTTCCAGTTCTCAGCACATCACAGATGCATTCAATTCTCTTTCCCCTCAATAAAATAGCTCTTCAGAACATTTCCTGACCTGGCACCCTCGGATTGCTTTGCAAGACACAAAATTGAAGAATTACTGAAGATCTTGATGGATCAGCTCCTTAAATAAGAAGGAAGATTTGCTACTGAAGCAGTTTTTACCGTGACCATTTTCTACTTCTGCTGTGTTTCAGTCAAGTCCTTTTTAGCTCATATTTTGAAATAATTTGCAGGTTCGTTGCTAAGAGGAGGTAAGAAGGCAGCTCTGAACCAACTTGCTGTGCTATAACGAGCACTGAAACCATGAGCAAGGTGTTTCTCAGAGGCAGAAGGTGGAGGCTACAGCCATCCTCTGTGATGTGATGGCCAAAATCTGGCTGCCCCATCCCTGGAGGTGTTCAAGGCCAGGGAGAATGGGTCTTGGAGCAGCCTGGGGTAGTGGAAGGTGTCCCTTCCCATGGCTTTAAAGTCCTTCCCAATTCAAACAAAACCATCCTGTGATTCTACAATTCCAGCATGGCAGGAAGCCCCCGTGAAGAGCTGGAGAGCCCAGAGCAAGAAGCATTCTGGTTCTTGCTGGGGGTGAAGCAGATGTGGGGTTTCCATGTTGCATTCTCACTGAAGAACTGGGAACGTCCTATTGACAGTGTTCAGAACCCATTCCTGTCCTGATCTTTTATGGATGCCAGGTTTTATTTGTGCAATGAGGACTCTGTCAAACACTCTGGTCCATCTCAAAGGTCCTTGAAGGGAAGGTAAGGAACGCCCAGGAGCAGCCGGGCTCTCCCGCTGAGGTGAGGTGCTGATGTTGGTGATGATCCATCATAAAATCTCACACACCCAAAGAACCCCAAAGCAGCTGCAGCTGCCTCCTTCTCATGGCCCCTTCCTCCTCCTTCCCCACTCCAGTGCATCCCATCTCCCTGGCCTGAATTCTGTCCAGGCCTCAGACTTGAGCACAGCCAGTGTGGTCAAACTGCCTTGGAAATATCTGTTCCCTGGCAGCCCAGGGCAGATGAACAAATCCAGGAGCTCTGTGGCCCTGTGATTTATCCCTAAGTGAGGGGTACACATTCAGGAAAGAGACTGGAGCCCACTGGCTTATTTTAGAGTCTACAATCCAAGCCAGCTTTCCATTTCTATTACAATTTATATCTGCACAAAATCTACCATTTTTCTTAGGCCATGATTTGCAGGTGAACCTGGACCAGGCAAGCGAAATAAGCAGAAAATCCATCTGTTCCAGGCCTTTCTGAAGAGCTGGGACAGTCTCTGGGAGAAGACTGTGTGAGGCTGGGGGGCTGTGGGAGAGCACAGATTTCCAGAACTTTGAGCTTAAGCAGACACAGAAAGTCTTTTGACAGGGAATTAAAAAAATAAAGAGAAGAAGATAATAAAAGCTTCTTGCTCATTCCAGAAGAAGGAAAAAACAGCCTCCTGTTGCCAGAGTGGTCATTCCCTAATCAAAACATCTGTCTGGAGGAAAAATGGCTGCTTACATTGAGCTTTGCATCCTGCTGGAAGCCGACGGATGCTCGGCTGTGCTGCAGGAGGCTGCGGGCCAGGAAACAGAGCCAGGGATCAGGGTCTTGGAGAGGGGAAAAGCAGGAGGGCAGACTGCTTACCCCACCTCCCTTCGTGCTTCCCTCATGAGCTCAGCCCAGGCAGGAAGGTGGGATGGCTGCTGGGGATGTCTCTGTAGGACTCAGGGGCAGTGGGAGTGGGCAAAAAGGAGGATGGGTTCTGGAGGATGAGGCACATCCCTCTGGGTAGCTGCAGCCACTCTGGGGTTCTTCAGGTGGGGCAGGTTTGATGACAAAACTGCACTGTCCAACAGCACTTCCTGCAGAGCCTGGAATTTCAACCCAAATTTCAACTCAAACCTCTCTCTGCCCAGTGTTGGTGTGAGCCAGATTGTGGAGGGTCCTGGGTGAGCAGGGGCACAGCAGGGAGAAATCCCCTCTGCAGGCCTATCTGACATCCAAACCCTATGTTTGGATATCAGATAGGAAGTGGACACAGGCCATGGTCCCTTGGCCAGAATCCCTGATGCTCCATTCCACAGCACTTGGAGGACACATCACAGGACTCTGTAGGGATGTGGGCCTGGCCCTCCCAGCCCAGAGAACATGAGGAGATGGATGGGTTCCACATCTCTGTGTGTGGACATCCAAACTTCTGCCCAGGGAAAGGCCCTTCCTGGAGGCCCTACATCCCAGAGGATGACTTTTCCTAGGAAGAGGAAAACATTTTATAGGACCAGGAGAAGAAATGAACCTGGTGGCAGACAGGTGCTCAGGAATTAAGCCCCTTGGATCAGGTCTCAGAGGGAATCATGCTCCCTCCCACCACACTCAGCAGAGGCAAAGGGCTATAGGGAAGGAATGTTCATCTCCATCATGAGATGAACATCTCCAATTCCCCACCTGAACACCTCCAGCTGAGTGTCAGGAATAGCAATGGGTGCCAGAGCACTTCCCTACTCATCACAGCCGTGTCCAGCTCCTGTCGGCCTTCCCCACACATGAATTCTCTCTTCCCCCCAGGCCCCCGGAGAATGGGGGGGATGGGAGTGCCAGGATGTGCACACCTGGCACTTCTTTATCCTCCCCTCTTTTGCAGCAGACAGAGGGAACAACATCCCTGCAAACATCCCTCGGTGCCGGATCCAGCAGGAGCTGGGAAGTGCCTCCATCATCTCTTTAACCCACAGATTGTGGGGAGAGAAAATAGGACAAGGAGGGATGAGAGGGTGGATGAAGACAGAGAAAAACCCTTAGGGGAACGTGGATGGGGGTGGGATGTTCCTGACTTGCCTGCTTCCCACGCTGCTGCTCCTGGAGACGCGCTCCGAGGACGCGCGAGCTGCTGGCCGGACCCATGATAGATGCTCCATGGGGCTGGAGGCCCTTCCCAAATTTTTCTTTCAGGGGCCTCTGGCTTCCACCACATCCACACCATCCATGAGACCAACAGCTTTACACGCCCCGGACCGCAGGAGCAGCCTGGTTTTTGCAAATGCTTTTAATGGGATTTCTTTTTTTAATCAGGTCTTTGTGTCAGAACTGACTGTTTTCTCCCCCCCTAAGGATTCTTTGCTCTATTTTGCTTATAAAAATGATCACCTGGGAGGGGGTGGGAGTTGCACTTTCCAGGCAACCTGGCCAATGAGAATAACAATGAGGAAGGCGAGAAACACAAAGCAAATTCAGACACAAACCCCAGCAAATGCCACAGGCTATTAACAGCTGTCGTTAAAATCAGTGAAAATGACTGTGAATGGATTGTACTTCCACTATGCAAACCACCAAATTTCAGGAAACAACCCAACAAACTGGCTTTGCAATGATCTTTCCTTTCTGTCACTAAAAAAAGACCTTTTAATGGTGAAACACATCTTGTTCCAGCCAGCTCCATCCCTCTATGAACCTACTCGACCATAGCAGCGTGGTCTAACGAATTAAGACCTGGTCAGGGACTTGTGGGTGGCTCTGAGGAAGTGACTTTCTCACTTTGCCTCAGCGTGTTATTGAGAGGCTGAAACTCTGTCCTGGGAGATAAATGTTGTATAAGAAGCAGGATTTGTTTCTAAAGAGACTTCCCATAGTGTATGTGTAATGTTGGCTCCTCTGCGGTGTTTTCAGTGTATTTTTTTAAGCTGTTGCAAACACAAGGCCCTCAAAAACCACCATGTACACCTCTGTGGGTAATTGCATGGCGTCATCTTTGTGTTGTAAGAGGCAGCAGGGGGGAAAATGACACTTGGTCTCAGCCAGCTCGAGGCTGGGATGACCTCACATCGTTTACACTTCAGCTGCCCCCACTGAGCAGGACAAACATGAGCCAACATCTGCAGGGAGTGATGCACAAGCTAAAGGTCACCCCACGCTGGTGATGGTGTTTACAGGAGGAAAAGCTCCACGGGGCAGTTCTGAGCTGAGGTCATGGCAGAGGACCTTTACCAGCCACAGGACACAAGGACAACAAGAGGGTGGCTGAGGACATGATGATGTGTGAGGGGGGGGGAACTGCTCCAGGGTGCACGTGGCTGCTGACCCCTCTGGAAACATGGGGTGGGAATCAGCCTTGGCTCTGCAGCTGTGCTCCTGACAAAGGAAGACAACCCCATGGAGGGCTGCAAGACTGTCTGGGCCATATACAGGGGCCTGCAGGTCTGTGGGGGTCACACTGAGTCCATCGCCCTGGAGGGTCAGCAGAGAATCTCAGAATCTCTAAATCCCAGAATCCCGGAATCCCAGAATCCCAGAACCCCAGAATCCCAGAACAGTTTGGGATTGGAAGGGGCCTCTGGAGATCACCCAGTCCAACCTTCTTGCTAAGGCAGGATCACCTGTAACAGGTGACACAGAAACACAACCAGGTGAGTTCCTACTTTTTTTGAATGTCTCCAAAGAAGAAACTCCACACCCTCCCTGGGCAGCTGTTTCAGTGTTCTAACACCCTCCACATAAAGAATTGCTTCATCATGGTTGAGGCGGAGCTTCTTGTGGTTTATTTTATGTCCATTTCTGCTCATCCTGTGGCTGGGCACCACTGAAAAGAGCCTGGCACCATCCTCTGGCACCCTCCAAGCCTGGGTGGCGCTGAAGACAACCAGGACAGACACCAAGCCCAGCAGGCCTCAGCCAGGTGTGCCTGCTCTTAGAGACACAGAAATGAGGAAGCCCTTGCAGATTTGCCAAACTTCCCCCTCTCCAATTCCCATTTTCCCTTCCCAATTCTCCTCCAGCTATAAGGGCAGGGGATGGAGGTGGAGCTCCTCAGGTTTGGGGCTGGGAAAGAAAAAAACAGTGTCAGGTTAGATGGAGTGCTCTGAGCTTTAGGACAAGGCCTCAGCATTTGGTGGGCAACATCTCTTTGCTAAATGAGCTTCACTTCCTATCCCTGTGAAAAGGGAAGTTGCTCTTTTAGAAAGCTGCTGATGTCCACCGCTGAGGTGGGAAGGAGGAGCTACCATGAGGTGCAGCAGAGGCTGAGCAGTGCTGCAGTGTCTGCCAAGTCATCCTTGGAGCAGGGGGACAGCGTGGCAGCTCCAGACAGAAACCTGCCTTTGCTCTGACACACATTCCCACTGCTGACAGCAGGGAAACCCAGCAGCTGCAGCCGCCTGCTGCACAGGCTGTCCCAGGGATGGCCGCAGCTCCAAAGCAAGAATTCAAAATCAAAATGACTGAATGTGGTGTGGTTTGCCCTGCTGCATCCCAGGGAGTATCTAAGATGTCTGTGTGTCACCTGGAGCACATCCCTTCATCCTTGGGCCTCCTCTGTTTCCTCCAGCCTGGGGATCTCATAGCCAGGAGATGGAGCTTCTGGAATCCAGAAGCCCAGAAAATTTGCATCCTCAGCCCATGGATGTCCTCTGAAAGCAGCTGGAGGGGGAACCCTGAGAAAGCTTGTGAAAAAGGGCACTAAAAAGGAAAAAGTCTCTCATTTGCAGCTCCCAGTCACTCCAGATGGGCTCCATCTGTCCCTGTTCCCCCAACCTGAAAGCACAGGCTGGGATCTCACCCAGCCAAGCAGGGTCCTTCTGGTGGTGGCTTCCACCCTGCTCTCATACATCAGCCCCCAGATGTTCTCCAGTGTCTTTGTGGGCCCTGACACGAGTGTGAATTCATGGAATTATAGAATCACAAAACAGTTTGGGTAGGAAAGGGGCCTTAAAGATCATCCAGTGCCATCCCCTGCCATGGGCAGAGACATCTTCCACTATCCCAGGCTGATCCACGTCCCGTCAAACCTGACCTTGGACACTTCCAGGGATCCAGGGGCAGCCACAGCTTCTCTGGGCACCCTGTGCCAGGGCCTCACCACCCTCACAGGGAAGAATTTCTCCCTAATATCAAATCTAAACCTGCTCTCTGTCAGTTTGAAGAAATCCCTGGGAAAGCCTCCCTGCGGATGACCCCACAGCCCACCAGGATAACCCCACAGCCAGACTTGTGCAATGGTGGCCCCTGCACGGCCTTCTTGTGCAGCAATGCCCATTCCATGGCATTTTATCCATTTCACACTGAACCAAAGGCATTCCTGTTGGGATTTCTGCTGCAGAAACATCTCCAGCTTTGAACTGGGTCCACTGAGAGGATGAAGGTACCTCTGCTTTCCCAGCTGGTTCCCAGAACTGCTTCCCCATGCTGCTGCTGCACATGGGCAGCTCATTTCCTCTAGACTTTGTTTTCATGGGCTGGCCACGTTTTTCTCTTCCCTTTTAGGAATGAGTAGTCTCCTTTACCATCAGAACCTCCCTGTTTCCACTCCTCTAGCAGATGAGAAGCTTATTTACATCGTCCTGCTGCTCTTGGAAGATGCTGCTGTTACAACCAACCCACCAGACTCCATTTTGAAAGTTCATTTTCAGAGCTCTCCGAGGGCTTTTTGAACTCTAAGGCAACATCTCAACTACTGAAACTGGCAATATTGGGGTTCCTCCCCCTCTTAAAAATTTGGTGGCTGCATCCAAACCCCTGGTTATCCCCATTCTACAGGAGCTGTGGTGGTTCCTGGATTGTATTTATCCATGTATGCTTATTATGTTTATTTAAAATCTATCCTGATTTCACTGGCCCTCCTGTTGGATCTTTTCTTTGCAAGAGACAGGCTATCTCTTTTTCACTGATTTGAAGAAAAACAGAGGATTTTCCCTGATCCCAGCCCTGTGTTTGGGATAACACTCAGACACAGGCACCTTCACCACCCCGAGTGCAGGGTGAAGATGGCTCCCTCTTGTTTCACTACCATTATTTATTATTAAATCCCATTGGTTTTCCAGGGATATCTTCAAGAATTGGGATGAAAATGCAGGTTTTGCTTGATGGCAATTGGGAGATATTCTGCTAGTAATTGCCACAAAGACATTTTGTCTGGATCCCGTGAGGAAAAGCCTTTTTGGACAGAGAAAGTGACTCCAGGCCAGTCCTCCCTGCCAAGCTTGTCCTACACCCACAACATGACTATTCTTGACTACTTGCAGCAGCCAAGATCTTGTCTCAATATTATTTCCTTTCTCATGCTCGTAAAGAAAGAAGAAACCCATTACTTTTTAATCCTTTACCCAAAATTAGAAGATTAACTCAATTTTCAGAATTAAAATAATATCGAAACATCCTTAGGGTGCTCAAAGGAGACAGAAATGTGGCAGAACAAAGCCAAACCTCACAACCAGGTTTGTTACAGAAAGTCATTATTTATGGCACTGAATTGATGGGGTTGATCCACTCTCTGGTTACCTCACATTTGATCTCGCCTGAATTTATTGCCTCAGAGATGGAAGAATCTTATTTCCTTAAGTTTCTTGCTTTGCCAGTGCCCATCCTCTGCCTGGCACCAGCACTACTGCACTAAAAGAACCAGAATTTCTTCTCACCTGGTTAGGACCAGGCTTGTACAGAGTCCCACATTCACAATTCCCTTCCACTCACAGTTATTATTCCTTGGCAGACCACTCAGTGACTTTTAGAATGCTTTTTCCAACTTTTTCACCACAATTTTCAGGGGGAAAAAAGCATTCCACAGGAAATCACCACCTCTCAAAAGGTTCTGTCACACAAACCCCACGAATATTGGCACCTTTCACTGGAAAAAAAGAATATTAATTGTGCAAGTCTGCTGCATTAATGTCTCAAGCAGCTGTGCTCTTCTTCCTCTGCTTCTAAAATGGTCGAGGCCAAATATGCAAGAGACAGCCAGGAAAAAAGTCGAGATAAAAGTAAATTTAAAGCTTTTCTATCAATTTCTCTGCCTGCTTAGATTGGCATCACTTCTCCCTCTTTCCATCATGCATTACAGGTGACGCCTTGATTTTTCCACAGGTCGAATTTAACCTCTATTCAAAGCCCACTTCTCAATCATCAACCTCCCACAGACACATTTTGAGAGGTTCTGCCCCAGATTTCATGGTCCCAAGTTGTTCACAGAACCCTGGATGCCCTCAAGGCTCAGGTGCTGGGCAAGGACCTGTCTGGGTTGAAAGAAGTCTGGCAGATCCTCTGCACCAGGGATTTTGTTATGGTTTTCCTTTCCTACCCCAGGTTTCATGGAGAAGAGAGACCTTCCATAAATGAGGAAACACCATCCTGTAGTAAATTGAGACCACGGGGACCTGGGCGTGGGGCCAAGCACCTCTCTTGCCTCTTGGCTGTAAGGTCCCTTTATCAAGGGACAAAGAGTTTTTCACCCAAACTTCATCCACCAAAACCATTCCTGATTCTGCCATCACCGAGGCAGACCAGACATCCTGGAGGACACTGAGTAATTTTTCATTCTTCTCTGCTCGTTAAGTAGCAAAGAATTCATTTGTGAGCCATGTGTTTATTATTTCTGCTGTGTCTCCTACGTGCCTGACACACAGGACCCCAGGGGTGCTGCTCGCTGCTTTTTGATCAGCAACACATTCCATGATTTCCAGAGGAGCAGAAATCATCAGTGAGATTGGGTCACATTTGGAAAATCATTTTATAAGTATGTAAGTAAATAAATGAAGAGGGGGGAATGCAGGAGGATGATTTTGAGAAGTGCATTTCAGTTCAGAAGCCACGTGTATTCCACAGGGTGGTAGAAATGTAGGACTGGCACTATGAAGGTCATTAATCACAGAGATACCCCCCCCCCCCCCAAATTGTACTTCAAAGCTCTCAGTGATGGAAATTCCCACTGCTTCCTATCAGTCTATCCCAGCCCTCCAATTCCCAAAGCCTTCAAATTACTTCCTAACAGCCACCACTAATTTCCTTCACTGAAAGACTCACCACTGCCTGTCCTGCCCATGGTGGATGTACCACCCCTGGAAGTGTCCAAGGCCAGGTAGGACATGGCTTGGAAAAACCTGGGATGGTAGAAGGTATCCCTGCCCATGGCAGGGAGTTGGAATGAGCTGACCCTCAAGGTTCCTTTCCAACACAAACCATTCCATGATTCCATGGTGGGCTGCAAGTTTATTCCCTCCCTCTTTGCTGCGTCTCCAGCAAATGAAGCAGCATCATTTCTTGCAGTAATTCCACACAGTTCAGACTTCCCACACCTTTGCTCAGCCGTGTCCCTCTCCTTCAGGCATTTATCACTGGGTTTGAACGTTTGAATAGGCAAGGCCACAACATTTTTGAAATTAAAATTGACCAGCATTAACAAAGACAAAATTGCTCTGTAAAACCACAGAAACATTGTTCTCCTGCTCAGTTGCAGCTTTTTCTTGGAAAAAATGATAATTGAAACCCATTTTTTTACTTCAACACAAGGAACTGCTGTGGTTTGAGCTGGGTTTTTGGTGGTGGGGGAGATATTTTTGGTTGGATATTGTGATGGATTCAAACCTGGTATGGAAAACAGGCTGACCTGTGAGAAGCAAATGTCTTATCCAGCATGAAATATTGGAATTCTGGTTTACATTCCTATTTATGTTTAAGCTAGAGCCATAACGCTGCACAGCCTGCTTTGTGATGTCCATTGGTGCAACTGCTCCTTCCATAAGCAGCATCAGGACCCTGGGGCTGTAATTTCTTGCCAAGACCTCTGCAAGGGGGAATTTAATCCTTTTTTACCCCCACAGCTACTTCTAATCTTACAATGTGGAGTCAGCCTAATGAAAAAATCTGACTTGCACCACATGGAATTAAGACATTGATGGAAACTTTGGGGCTGGTGAGGATTCCAGCAGGATTTAGCCCCAGGTGCCCTGAAAGATTTTTCTGCCTGTGATAGAACCCCTGCAGGAAATGATTGACTGCAGGGGAACTCACCCACATGGAGGCAATGCTTGGGTGCCTCCAGAGGCTCGTGAACCGTGGAGGAGCAGTGAGGAAACTCCTTTTTTAACACAGATGGAATGGAAAGAATGAGAGGAAGGAAGGAAGGATGGACGGCAAATAATGATGAAGTAACAGCGTGCCCAGGAGCTCCTGCTCTGCTCAGCACATCCCTCTGAAATCCATCCATGTGAATCCTCCCTTTCCACACCTGCCTTAGATGACAAAAAGCCTGGGCTGTTTCTGAAAATATCCTCAAGGTGATTTTGGGATGCTGATATGCCCATCAAGGTGCCACAGAGAATTAAAGGTTGAAATATGGGTCAGGAATAAAGCCACAAAGCAGAAATAAAGGAGCTGATAGATGTGTTTGAAAGGGACACACAGCCCAAATTATGAGGGAATGGGATATCCATCCTGGGATATTGTGGGTTTAGTTATGAGGAGCTGGGAGCACACCATCTAATCTGAAAACAGCATCCTAGAACACTCCATGCTGATTAAATTGAACATGGGAAATCATTGAAAGAGAAGATGAAGCATAATGAGCTGCACTTTTGCAAAATTTTCATTTAAATATGCCTTGGGTGTTTCCTTCTCCACCAGAAAATTCAGGGTTTGACTTTGCAATCCTCACAATAGCCCTGCATTGGCAGAACAAAACAAGAATGGGCCAGAAGGGTTTTTTCTCTGACTTTTGGGTACCAGTACAATGAAAAGGCTGCAGGAGGTCTGGGAGAAGAAAGCAGAATATGAACGAGAAACCAGAAGCTCTGCAGCCCCCAAATCTTCTGATAAAAATGACTTAAACCTTGACAGAATGACTGACTGAGCATATTAATGAGGGTGCCTGGGCTGCCCTGCAGCTTTCCTTTTCTTATTCCTCATTTCCATCTGCCTTCTCCATCTCCATCTCCAGCAGGTCCCCGAGCCGGGACCATGTGCGTGCGCTTTGCATGCAGCAGAAACCCTGACTGCTGGCAGTGCCCTGGTTTTGCACTCTTAAAGATTCATAATCAATTAAATATCAGAGCAGCCCGTCACGAGAGGCAAGAAATAGCCCCAGATTATGAATGGGGTAATTAAAACACTTTGAAGAGCATTCAGTGGGGCATCGTTGGCCACAAAGCCCTGAGGAAACACCTAAGGAGGTCTGAGATGCAAATACCCCACAGCACAGCAAGTGCTGCTCCCTCCCAGAAGTGCCACAGCAAGCACAGATATTCTGAAATATCCGTGCTTCAACTTAGAGCTCTGCAATTTTGAGCCTGACCTAAATTTTAATCAGGAATGGAATTTATAGGCTTAGTGCAGGTTCTGGGAAGTGACCAGGGTAAAAGCAGCAAGTCCACTCTTCTTACAGCTCTGCTGGAGATTTCCAGCTTTGCCAAAAGCTTTGTCTACAACCAGCATTAACTTTGCAGTGTTTTTACCATCTTCAGTGGAGGAGCTGGTGAAAACAAAATATTGCATCCAGTGAGACCATCTAAACCATCTGTGGGGTGGAAGAAAGAAAAAACTCTCAAAAATCCCAAATATGCCTCTCCACAAACAGGTAATTAAAGATTCGACCCTTCCCTGCACTGTCTGCAGCACCCAAAGTTGCTGTGTTGGAAGCTGAGTACCCAAACTTCCACCTCCCCTCAACTTCAGAGCTGAGTCCCTGATTTCACCTTCTCCTGCCACTCTCATTTCCAAGAAATTCAGTTGGATGAAACTCACTGACTCCTGGCTATCATCTACTTTCACTATTTTTAAGAGGAAGAAGGTTGACCTGTGCCTGAGAGAGAACCCACTGGGTGAACGTCTGACTTGGTGAATCAGTCCCACCTCAGAGCATTCCCAATTCCAGCACTGGGAAGCTGCCAGAAGGAAAGACAGACACACCCCCTATCCTGGTCCACAGCAGCAGTTTGGCTCATTGGACATCCCACCCTAAAGGCTTTAATAATCACTGGGCCAAATCTTTAAATATGTTGGAGGAATATGCCCAGTGGAGCACCAGACAACAAACAGGCAGCAGGAAGGAAGGAAAACTGCTGGGAAAAATCATTTGCACTTACCTTGAGAGTCCTGTGTTCAGATTAAATCATATCCCACTCAATCTTAGCTGTCCACCAAAGTCGAAAAACCCCTTCCAGATCATCAGCTTGGGACCATCAGCTCCTTCTGATGAGTTCCAATCCTTGGAGCATGCAGAAAGAGAAAACCTTAATTCTTCTTGTTGTCGTGTGTTGAGTTGCTGTTGGTGGTTTCCTGTTGCCAACAGCTGAATGACAAATGGAGCTGGTTTGCTACACTTAGAGCACTGGAGGGCTGGCAGTGTGACCACACTTCTCTCACCCTACTAATATTAGAACGGGGTCTACCTTAGAGGAACCCACAAAGGCTCCTCAGGCTGAAAGACGTGCAGTCCTGCTGCAAACAGGGCCCTGAGCTGCCCTCATTCAGGCTGGGGTGATGTGAAAATCAAGCCCTGGAGCCTCAGGGTATAAAGCTGGTGTGAAAATGGGAGGAGAAACATGGGTCTGGGGTTGTGTAAATTGGCCCATTCACAGCTCAGAGCAGCCTGAGCCAATGGAAGGGGTGGGGTTATTTATTGCACTTGACTTTCAGAGAGCTTATCACCAGTCAGGTTCAAGTCTGAGAAGTTTCTTTTTTTGTAATCAGCTGGGTTACGGGGCTGTAACCTCACTCACTTTCCATTTGAGGTTCTGTTTCTGCTTCAGGTCTCACCTAAAGAGACAGGCCGTGTTCTTCCTCCTTTCTTCAACGAGTACAAGACAGCTGATGCCATTTAGGGCACAGGGGGAAGAGCACAGGAGACAGCTGACAGCACATCCTGGTATCTCTCTATTGCTTGTGTGAGAGATTTTGTGAGATCTGCCTTCCCTGTGTGTTGTGCCATTAACTGCTTGTGGTACTGCACAAAGCTCTGCCTGTGCTGAGCACCCAGAGCCCATCTGGAGCTGCCGTGGGTGAGGCCCAGCTCAAACCTCACTGCTCTGGGGCATTTCACTGCCTGCCATTCCCAAGGAGAGCACCAGAGAATCACAGAATGGTTTGGGTGGGAAGGGAAAATAAAGATCATCATATTCCACCATGCCATGGACAGGGACACCTTCTACTACCCCAGGGTGCTCCAAGCCCTGTCCAGCCTGGCCTTGGGCACTTCCAGGGATCCAGGGGCAGCCACAGCTTCTCTGGGCACCCTGTGCCAGCCCCTCACCATCCTCACAGCCAAGAATTCCTTTCCAATGTCCCATCTAACCCTGCTTTCTGACAGTGGGAAGCCATTCCCTGTGTCCTGTCCCTCCATCCCTTGTCCCCAGTCCCTCTCCAGCTCTCCTGGAGCCCCTTTAGGCCCTGGAAGGGGCTCTGAGCTCTCCCTTGATCCTTCTCTTCTCCAGGTGAGCACCCCCAGCTCTCCCAGCCTGGCTCCAGAGCAGAGGGGCTCCAGCCCTTGGAGCATCTCTGTGGCCTCCTCTGGAATCGCTCCAGAAGCTCCAGGTCATTCCTGTTTTTACCATGCAATGCTGTGAAGCTCCATCATCCCCATTTCCACCCTCATCCCCAGAGTTCCAGACCCACCAACTCATCTGAAGGGCAGAAAGATGTTGAGTGTCACCTCCTGATCCTGCTGGATTCTGGATAAAGTCCCTGTGTGACAGTGTTCACAGGGGTCCCAGGATGACGGAAGAGATGAGGATGTGACTCCATGTTTCAGAAGGCTGATTTATTATTTTATTATATATATATTATATTAAAACTATACTAAAAGAGTAGAAGAAAGGATTTCATCAGAAGGCTGGCCAAGAATAGAAAAGGAATGATAACAAGGGCTTGTGGCTCGGCTCTCTGTCTGAGCCAGCTGGCTGTGATTGGCCATTAATTACAAACAACCACATGAGACCAATCACAGATGCACCTGTTGCATTCCACAGCAGCAGATAACCAACGTTTACATTTTGTTCCTGAGGCCTCCCAGCTTCTCAGGAGGAAAAATCCTTAGGAAAGGATTTTTCATTAAATGTGTCTGTGACACCCCTGCCTGTTGAGACAAGGAGAAAGGAAAACCAGCCAGAGCCTCATGAAACAGGACAACAGGGATCCTGTCTGAGATTGGCTGAGCAAAGTTTATCAGCTTTTTTTTTTTTTTTTTTTTTTTGAGATGAGGGATGAAAATATTGTTTAAGAGAAGGTTGGATCTTCATTCTTGATCCTGCAGTTTCAAGGATCACCACTGGCTGAGATAACACCCTTATTCTGATGGATTTCTGCAGGGGAAGCTGTCTGGAGGCAAATTCCAAAGTTTGGATTTCTCTGGAATGATGGACATTGGGAGTGTTGCAAACATTTGATTTCATGGCTCATTCATCAGTCTGAACAAACAGCAAAGAAGAGGAATCTAACAAACAGATTTCAATTGCTGTTCGCATTTTAAGGTCCCCAAAATACTCTGTTTGATTTAGAAATGGAAAAAAATTCAAACAGCTGGAGTGAGAGAAAAAAAAACAACACAAACATCCAATTATTGGTCTTTCATTTTATTGTTCTGGGTTGAGGAGATTGTCCAGATTCTGTTTGTCAAGCCACCAGCTGCTGAGGTAGAACTGTGTTCCCTGACCATCAGTTCCAAATCCAGGGAATTCCACCCAGCTCTTGCTGCAGGAGGGAGCAGAAGGTGATACTGAAGTGACAAGGGAGGGAAGCTGCAGCTTGGACCCCCCCTTCATTCACCCCAGCTTAAAGCAAGAGTCTGAGATGGGCTTTTCTTACCTTTCCTTCCTCCCAAAGCCTAGGATACAAGTTCAGGGCAATCACAGCATTTTTAAAGGTCCCTCCAGTCCTGTGGGTTCCGGTGATGAAGCCTTACTGGGTTGACAGAGGTTGACAGAGACTGAAAGAGGAATTTTTATTCATTAGCACTTCTGGAGTTAATTTACAAGAAATATTTTGAGTGAAAGTAGAACTGAAATCTCTTTATTCCAGCAAAGAATAGAGGTGGAAAAAACATATATCAGTCTTGATATTTTTAAAACTATTTTTATTTTTATGGATTGATGTAATTAATTGTGTTAGTCGGTTTATCAATGGAAAGCCACTACAAATCAGTCAAAAATCTTTGGACAGGGTCTTGCTTTTATTTGGAAATTATTTCTAGTTCTTCAGGTCTTGGGGAAAATTTTTTTAGTCGAGGGAGAAATAATTCAGTAATACACACACAAAGTTAGTTATGGAATCACCAAATGGATTTACTTTTACCTTTGAAAAAACCAAATGGGCTGAAAATTCCCACCATGATTTTGATAGGATTTCAGGCACAATTGTCCTTTGTTAGGTCTTTGATGTTTGACTTACCTGGGAGAAACCCATAGAGAAAATAAAGTAAATACCCTGAGGAAGGATCCTGATCTAGTGGAAGGTGTCCCTGCAGACAGCAAGGGGACTAGGTGATCTTTAAGGTCCCTTCCAACCCAAACCCTTCAATGATTCAATGATGACTGACCCAGGCCAGTGCCAGGTCCCTCAGAGATCCATGGAGATGAGCAGCCAGGTGGCCACAGCTGACCCCTGCAGCCCCTGGGGACACCACCAGGGTGTCAGCATCACCTGGGGACCTGCTGCCCTCTGGAGGTGCCTCTGCCGTGCTCCCAGGTTGATTTGCTCCCAGGTGATCCTCCAGCCATGCCAGAGGACTTTCCTGGTGCCAGTCCCTGTGGAGAAGGTGGAGGCTGCTCCTGCCCAGGACGGGATGATGATGGTTGGGAGCACCACGGCCTCCTCTTCCCATGCTTGGAAGGCTGAGCTCCAGGCAACTGTAGGATCACAGAATGGTTTTGGTTGGAAGGGACCTTAAAGACCATCCTGTTCCACCCCCTGCCATGGGCAGGAACAACTTCCACCTTCCCAGGTTGCTCCAAGCCCGATCCAGCCTGGCCTTGGACACTGCCAGGGATCCAGGGGCAGCCACAGCTTCTCTGGGCAACCTCTGCCAGGGCCTCCCCACCCTCAATATCTCAATATCTTCCCAATATCTTATCTAAATACACTCTCTCACAGTTTGAACCCTTTCCCCTTTGTCCTGTCTCTCCATGTTCTTGTCCCAGCTTCCCTATTTGTTCCCTTTGGGTACTTCAGGAACTTTTCTCTACAGGGACTTTGCTTTAGGGGAAAAGCATTTATTGGAGGACCAGCTGAGGAGAAACCATTGATGCTTCTCCAAGATTCCAGCAGTGGTCCCACAGAACGGCCACACAACCCTGCCAGGAGATCCAGGTCCTCCATGCTTTTTTAGCAGGATACCTGCAGGGAGAAACCACCCAAATCCAGCAGAAAGGGCATGAAGCAGAAGGTTCAAATCCAAACTGAGTTGAGCTGCTGCTGTTGTGATAAAGGAATGGCCATTTCTGCTCATTTTGGGGGGTAAGAGGCAGCTCAGAAAGTCCAGGTAAGATTTAGGGGGCTCCAAGGCACCTTACAGAGTTTGTGGTGTTCAAATCAGCAGAGAAGTCTGGATGCTCCATCCCTGGAAGTGTCCCAGGCCAGGCTGGACAGGGCTTGGAACAACCTGGGACAATGGAAGGTGTCACTGTCCAGGGTGTGGAATAAGAGGATCTTTAGGTCCCTTCCAACCCAAACCCTTCCATGATTCTACAAACTACCACTACAGCAAGGAATCTCCAGCCTGGGCTTTGAAAAACCTCATCCCAGCAAAAACTCAGGCTTGGATCTGTGTGTTCCCAAGGATTCAGCAGTCCTCTGGAAAAGCTTCTGTGCCCAGGGATGATGTGGGAACTGGCAGTCTCTGGAGCTCTGTGGGCAGCAGAAAGGATTCTTTGTGTCTGAGGAAAAGGAAAAAATACTGAGCCACAGGTGTGGACAGTGATGGTGTTGCACAGTTTTATTTTGACTGATCACACCTAATTTCAGGTGTACATTGCAGGTGGTTGGTGTTAGAGTATCACCAGTGGGAGCACGACTCTCCTTCAGCAGCTCCCCACCAGTGTTTTTTGGATGAACGCAATTTATCCAAGATAAATCCAGGCCAAAAAACATTCAAACCCATGGACTGGCTTCAGAGGGATGTGGCCGCAGCCTTTCACTGCTATCTCATGGCAGCTCGTTTGAAATCCATTACGCAACCGAATTAAAAAGAAACATTTACAGAAGAGGGAGCGGGTGACAGTGTGTGGTCTGTTCCTGTGAGGAGACAGACAGACAGACATCCAGTCCTGAGAGCAACACCTCTGCTGTAAACTCCTCCTGATAGACCAGGGCTCTGACCCTGTCTGGCCATATCCCTGAGATTCAATGCCCCTGGCTATCAAATCTGGGTGGCTGAATCCAACTTGTTTGTCAGGAAGGGGCCCCAGTTGTGGTCATTCCCAAGCCATGTCCTGGGATTGCTCATCCCACACCAAAACCAGGCCAGGGGCTGTTTCACCCTGTGCCTGTCTGATCCCTGGTGCTGCTCGATTCACGGGCACAGACTCAGTTTCGATTTGGATGAGATGATGCTGAAAATGTTGAACCTCCACGAGCTTGATCAGGCTCTGCTCTGTGAGACTCAGAAAAAGGAAAACAGGAATGGGCAGGAATTGATGCCCAGGAAGTTCCACCTGGACATGAGGAAGAACTTTCCTGTGCAGTGACTGAGGACTGAACAGATTGCCCAGAGATGGAGTGGAGTCTCCTCAATGGGGATATTCCAGAATGATCTGGACACAACCCTGTGCCCTGGGATGGGGAGGCTGGACCAGCTGACCCACTGTGATCCCTTCCAACCCCTCTTGGGATTCTGGGATTCCTTTTGCTGCTAAAAGCTCCTACAAGTCTTTATCAGACAGTTTTAACATGCAGCCAAGAGCTCTTCCATCTCCCTTGGTGCCTCTCCATCATCATCAGCCTTCAGGTGCCTCCCTGCAGCACAGTGAGAGCTGATCACCAGGCTGAGTTTGCATATGCAGATCTGAAATCTGACAAAAAAAAATGGATGCTGGCAAAGCAAAAAAAAAAAAAAAAAAAAAAAAGCATTTTCATCAGAAATGTGGAAGTGCTGCTCTTCATTCCGAATCTGCATTGCTGCATCCAGGACACCCCCCTTTTCTGCACTCCAGATTTCCAAACCCTGTGCAGGCACAGCCTCTAAATTCCTGTGGGGGTCTGGGGTACCCCTGGCATTGGAAGGGAGGAGGGAAATCCCAGCCCTCCCATGCTGGAGCTCAGGAAGGGGCTGTAAATCTCCCTGGTGCCCTCGCGGGTCGTTCAGGCAGGAGGGGGATGGGCAAAAAAAGGGGAATAAAAAGGCTGGGAAGGGGTTTCTCTCACAAAAGCTGAATGTGGGAAGGGGCCTGCATGGTTGGGGGTCGATGGCAAGGGAGGGAGGAAGTGGCGGAAGGAAGTGGCGGAAGTAGTGGAAGGAAGGAAACAAGGAAGGAAACGAGGAAACAAGGAAACGAGGGAGGAAACAAGGGAGGAAACGAGGGAGGAAACGAGGGAGGAAACGAGGAAGGAAGGAAGGAAGTGTCGGAAGGAAGTGTCGGAAGGAAGTGTCGGAAGGAAGGAAGGAAGTGTCGGAAGGAAGTGTCGGAAGGAAGTGTCGGAAGGAAGGAAGTGTCGGAAGGAAGGAAGTGTCGGAAGGAAGGAAGGAAGTGTCGGAAGGAAGTGTCGGAAGGAAGTGTCGGAAGGAAGGAAGGAAGTGTCGGAAGGAGGGAAGTGTCAGAAGGAAGGAAGTGTCGGAAGGAAGGAAGTGTCGGAAGGAAGTGTCGGAAGGAAGTGTCGGAAGGAAGTGTCGGAAGGAAGGAAGGAAGGAAGGAAGGAAGGAAGGAAGGAAGGAAGGAAGGAAGGAAGGAAGGAAGGAAGGAAGGAAGGAAGGAAGGAAGGAAGGAAGTGTCGGAAGGAAGGAAGGAAGTGTCGGAAGGAAGGAAGTGTCGGAAGGAAGGAAGTGTCGGAAGGAAGGAAGGAAGGAAGGAAGGAAGGAAGGAAGGAAGGAAGGAAGGAAGGAAGGAAGGAAGGAAGGAAGGAAGGAAGGAAGGAAGGAAGGAAGGAAGTGTCGGAAGGAAGTGTCGGAAGGAAGGAAGGAAGGAAGTGTCGGAAGGAAGTGTCGGAAGGAAGTGTCGGAAGGAAGTGTCGGAAGGAAGGAAGGAAGTGTCGGAAGGAAGGAAGTGTCGGAAGGAAGTGTCGGAAGGAAGTGTCGGAAGGAAGGAAGGAAGTGTCGGAAGGAAGGAAGGAAGTGTCAGAAGGAAGGAAGTGTCGGAAGGAAGTGTCGGAAGGAAGGAAGGAAGTGTCGGAAGGAAGTGTCGGAAGGAAGTGTCGGAAGGAAGGAAGGAAGTGTCGGAAGGAAGGAAGTGTCGGAAGGAAGGAAGGAAGGAAGTGTCGGAAGGAAGGAAGGAAGTGTCGGAAGGAAGTGTCGGAAGGAAGTGTCGGAAGGAAGTGTCGGAAGGAAGGAAGGAAGTGTCGGAAGGAAGTGTCGGAAGGAAGTGTCGGAAGGAAGGAAGGAAGGAAGGAAGGAAGGAAGGAAGGAAGGAAGGAAGGAAGGAAGGAAGGAAGGAAGGAAGGAAGGAAGGAAGGAAGTGTCGGAAGGAAGGAAGGAAGGAAGTGTCGGAAGGAAGTGTCGGAAGGAAGTGTCGGAAGGAAGGAAGGAAGTGTCGGAAGGAGGGAAGTGTCGGAAGGAAGGAAGTGTCGGAAGGAAGGAAGGAAGGAAGTGTCGGAAGGAAGGAAGGAAGTGTCGGAAGGAAGTGTCGGAAGGAAGTGTCGGAAGGAAGTGTCGGAAGGAAGTGTCGGAAGGAAGGAAGGAAGTGTCGGAAGGAAGGAAGGAAGGAAGGAAGGAAGGAAGGAAGGAAGGAAGGAAGGAAGGAAGGAAGGAAGGAAGGAAGGAAGGAAGGAAGGAAGGAAGGAAGTGTCGGAAGGAAGTGTCGGAAGGAAGTGTCGGAAGGAAGGAAGTGTCGGAAGGAAGGAAGGAAGGAAGTGTCGGAAGGAAGGAAGGAAGTGTCGGAAGGAAGTGTCGGAAGGAAGTGTCGGAAGGAAGTGTCGGAAGGAAGTGTCGGAAGGAAGGAAGGAAGTGTCGGAAGGAAGGAAGTGTCGGAAGGAAGTGTCGGAAGGAAGGAAGGAAGGAAGGAAGGAAGGAAGGAAGGAAGGAAGGAAGGAAGGAAGGAAGTGTCGGAAGGAAGTGTCGGAAGGAAGTGTCGGAAGGAAGTGTCGGAAGGAAGTGTCGGAAGGAAGGAAGGAAGGAAGGAAGGAAGGAAGGAAGGAAGGAAGGAAGGAAGGAAGGAAGGAAGGAAGGAAGGAAGGAAGGAAGGAAGGAAGGAAGGAAGGAAGGAAGGAAGGAAGGAAGGAAGGAAGGAAGGAAGGAAGTGTCGGAAGGAAGGAAGGAAGGAAGTGTCGGAAGGAAGGAAGTGTCGGAAGGAAGTGTCGGAAGGAAGTGTCGGAAGGAAATGTCGGAAGGAAGGAAGGAAGGAAGGAAGGAAGGAAGGAAGGAAGGAAGGAAGGAAGGAAGGAAGGAAGGAAGGAAGGAAGGAAGGAAGGAAGGAAGGAAGGAAGGAAGGAAGGAAGGAAGGAAGGAAGGAAGGAAGGAAGGAAGGAAGGAAGGAAGGAAGGAAGGAAGGAAGTGTCGGAAGGAAGTGTCGGAAGGAAGTGTCGGAAGGAAGGAAGGAAGTGTCGGAAGGAAGGAAGTGTCGGAAGGAAGTGTCGGAAGGAAGTGTCGGAAGGAAGGAAGGAAGTGTCGGAAGGAAGGAAGGAAGTGTCGGAAGGAAGGAAGTGTCGGAAGGAAGTGTCGGAAGGAAGGAAGGAAGTGTCGGAAGGAAGTGTCGGAAGGAAGTGTCGGAAGGAAGGAAGGAAGGAAGGAAGGAAGGAAGGAAGTGTCGGAAGGAAGGAAGGAAGTGTCGGAAGGAAGTGTCGGAAGGAAGTGTCGGAAGGAAGTGTCGGAAGGAAGTGTCGGAAGGAAGTGTCGGAAGGAAGGAAGGAAGGAAGTGTCGGAAGGAAGGAAGGAAGGAAGGAAGGAAGGAAGGAAGGAAGGAAGTGTCGGAAGGAAGGAAGTGTCGGAAGGAAGGAAGTGTCGGAAGGAAGGAAGGAAGGAAGTGTCGGAAGGAAGGAAGGAAGGAAGGAAGGAAGGAAGGAAGGAAGGAAGGAAGGAAGGAAGGAAGGAAGGAAGGAAGGGAAACCCCCTCTGTCCCCCGCTTTTCATTCTGGACCCCATTCAGCTGGGGCACTGCCTCTCTCCATCCCTCCGCAGAAGCAGCTAAAATGGTTTCCAGCCTCTCTGGGGCAGCTGTGGAAGCAACAGGAGCTTTCCCAGCACAAAATTCAGGCACAGGCTGGTTCCTGAGCTGGTTCCTGCCCGGGGATGGATGGTACCAGTCAGGGGAGCACCACCCTGGGGCTTCCTAGAGATGCTGATGCATCCTTGCAAAATCCCCCTTGGCACCTGGAAAACGTCATCCCAAAGCTCTCCCGAACGCCAGAAGACCCCAAACTCTTTGTGGGGCTGATATCCATGGAAAGAAACACGATCAGCATCAGGTTGGTGTCGGGAAGAGCCACAGATTCCTTCGGGCATCTCCTGCAAGCCTCGAGGGTACCTGCCCTCCTCTGGACCGCTGCATCCCTGCTCCAAAGCATCGCGGATGTTCCTCCCTCCCTCTCCCGGGTGCCGGAGGATGTGTTTAGGACCCGGGCTGAGCAGCTCCTCCTCCCTTCCAGGTCTCTCCAGGGTTATTGCTTGGTGGGAGGTAGGTTCAGGGCTCGGTGGTATGAATGAAAGAGAGAGAGAGAGAGAGAGGAAATCGGCGCTGAAAAGCTCAAACTGGAATAGCTCGCCTGTCTCCAGGCAACAGCCCTGACGCAACCGCTGGGGAAAGAAAAAAAAAAAAAAAAAAAAAAAAAGAGTCCCCTAAATGAAAAAAAAAAAAAAGCAAAAAAAACAACAAACCAACCACCACCACACGCACAGATTGCTGGAGCGAGACACAGAGGAGGAGGAGGAGGAGGATGAGACAGGCTCCGGGAGGAGGCACTGGTGACACCGCTCTGCGAACACCAACTTGGGGAGCCGAGGTGCAAGGAGGGAGCCGAGATGTCCCTGCCATAATCCCCGATCCGACTCCAGCCCCGGTAAGTTTTGGTGCTGGTGGTGGCTTGGGGGCGACAGGGATACCCAGCACGGAGCTGTGGGGGACCCCAGGGTGGTGGGCACCGCACCAGGGGCTGGCGAGCCGGTTCTGCTGTGATGGGGTTTGCAAAGTGTCCCCCCCTGCAAGCGACATTCCCTGGAGATGGCTCTCCATTGACTGGGAATGTCTGAATCCTCCTTTCCCGTGATGTTTGTGGGTTTTCTCTCAGCTGGGAGCAGCGCGGAGCTCCTCACCCTCTCCAGGAGAATTTTTTTGATTTTTTCCTCGCTGGGTGAGGTGTGACAGGGGAGCGGATGCCCTGGTTTCGGGACCATCACCTGTTGCACCCTCTGCCCCCAGCCTGGGATGTGCTGGAGCCCCGGAAACCTTTCCCGAACCTGGAAAGGTTGGTGGGGTTGTGCAGTGCAGACATGGTGGGATGAGCCTCGCAGGGCGTAGCTACCTCTGGGTTTTGAATAAAAAAAAAATAAACCTGCTACCTCTGGTTTTTGAATGAAAAAAACCCCTGTGCTGAGCAGAGCAGGTTTCCACCTGCTCGGGTCTGGCCCTCGCAGCTCACGTTTGCGCCGAGAAGGGGAAAAACAATATAAAATAACAGAATCCAGACAGAACTTCTTCAGATCCCTTTATAACAGCTTGGGGCTAATTGTTAAAATAATAGCGCCAGCTTGCAGCACGAGTGTTTGTGCCCGAACAGCCCGGGGTGTGCAGCATCTCCATCCCACAGCCACAGGGCTGGCACCTCTTTGGGGACATCCCTCCCTGCATCCCTGCGATGCTCCCCCTGTTATTCCACAATCCGGAGCTTTCCTACATCGGAGACCTCAGCAGAGGAAGCAGGGGGGGAGGTGGGAATGGATGAAAAGCAAGTTCCTGGCTTCCAGCGAGGAGCTGATTCCTCGGGCTTTGTCTGCTCGTCCCCTGCATCCCAGGAATTCCCCACTTTTCCAGCGGGAAAGAGCCTGTTTTGGCTGCCGTGCTTTTGCTCTGTGCCAGCCATCATTTCAGCACACGGGAGCTGCTGCTGGGTTTTTGCATCCCAAATCTTCTCTGCTTTCAAATTCCCATTAAATTCCCCTCCCCATCCTTCTTGGAGGGGGTTTGTACACCACAAAAATCCACCAGAACGGGAGGAATCCGGCTTGTAACAGCCCCGCAGCCATTAGGTGTTGGCAAAATGTAGCAGAGACGCTGCAGGGAAAAATAAAAAAAAAATAAAAATAATCAGCCTCAGAGCAGCGTAGCCCTTCTGGGGGGAGGGAGAGGAGGGTCTGTTTGCAACCAGCTGATCTGAAATGCTTTTAAATGCCACAGTGCAGCTCAGCACAGGGAGAAGACAGGTCTGAGGATAGGGGTTGTGTGATCATGGCTTGGATAATTGGATGGGACAGGGGGCATGTAAAGGGGATTAGGGGGTCACCGAGGGGCTGACCCCACTCCCCTGATGGTGTTAACTTGGAGCCTGGGGGTCCCCAGCGACCCTGGCGTTGTCCCTGCAGGGGCTGAGCTGGGTGCTGGGCAGATTGGAGCTCAACAAAACAAAACAAAAAGGTTGGGTTGTTTGTTTGTTTGTTTTTTCTGTAAACACACCCTTGCATGCTGCATCTGGGGGAAAAATAGCTCCCCGTGCTAGTCTCCTGGGAAGGGAGCATTTCTCAGCCTGCCCTGGCTCATTCCCAAGGAATCCCAGCCCTTTTCATTACCCTGGGCACACGGGCAGGGCAATGAAACGTGGCCACGCCTGGGGTGGCAGTGGGAAAAAAAGGGGGAACAACCAGCTGTGCCAAGCCACAGGTGTTTTGGGGGCATCTCTGGGAACAGCTTGGCTGTGCCACCTCCAAATTTAGCTCCAAAATCTGCTGGGAGCATTGGGCAGTGCATGGAGAAGAAACCTTGCCCATGATCTATGGCTCCACAGAGCTCAGAACACACCAAGGTGGACATGGTGACTTCACCAAGAGCCTGAAAACTTCCCTTTGCTCCTGCTCCTTAATCCTTTTCCTCCTGAGAGGAATCCTACCTGGTTTGCGCTGGTGGGTTGTAAGCACTCAGCTCCCCAGTTTGCAGCCACTTCCAGCTGACTGGAAGACTGGTTTGCTGGAATGCCAAGGATTTCCACACAAAGCCTGGAAATCTGCTGATCCAGGGGAGCCCGACTGGTCTGAAAATGGAGCTGCAAGGGTCCCTGAGAAGCAGGCAGCAGCCCCAGCCCTGCTGCCTCACCAGGAGCCTGTGTGGGGGACGCAGGAGGGATGAGGTGTAGTCGGGCAGGAAGGTGCAGATGTGTTTATTGAAACAGGTTCTGACTCTGCCTGTGATGCTGGAAATGAGCCAGGGAGAAGTGCCTCGGGGCAGGGAGTGCAAACTGGTCCCCTCTAATCTCACAGAATCACAAAATGGCTTGGGCTGGAAGGGAGGTCCTTCCATAAAGCTCATCCACCCCCTGCCATGGACAGGGACACCTTCCACTGCCCCAGGTTGTTCCAAGCCCTGTCCAGCCTGGCCTGGGACACTGCCAGGGCTGGGGCAGCCATCTCTGCATCCCTCCACTCCTCTGATGGATTTTCTGCAGCCCCCACTGCCCTCCCCTGCTCCCTTGCAATGTTCAGAGCTCTTTCTGGAGGCCATTTGGGGGAAGGAGGATGTGCTGTAGCAAACCCTCATCTTGCTCCAGGTCGTATGTGAATGGAAAGCCCCTCTTTTTCCCTTTTCTCCATTTTTCTGTGAATGCCATGTCCACATTATGCTTTTAATGCCCATTTTGGTCCCATCAGTTCTGTAATTTTTCCGTGGAGAAAGGAAAAAACTCACAGACAGGAGTGTGGCCAGTAGGTCTCCATGTGCTCAGTATCACTGAGGGCTCTGCCATGGCTCCTCCAGCATGGGCAGAGCCCTTTCCATCCTGTCCCAACCATCCTGAGTAGGCAGAGAGCATCTTGATCCTCACACACCAATTCCAGCCCTGGAGCTTGTCCTGGTTCCTCAGGATCAGACAGCTCTTCCTGGTGCTGGGATTTTGTCCTTTTGAAGGGAGGGAAGCTGAAGGTCACCAGAGACCATGCTGCTTTTCTGCAGGGGAGGATTTCAGCTGCTATAGAAGAGGATTGGGTGGGTAAACACTGAATAATAAAATCCAGGGAAAACAGCTCTCCTCGGGGTCAGTGGGATGCCCGGGGATTTGTTCTCCACCTCTGCAGGGCCCTTGTGCAGAGCCAGCAGGATAAGGGGGGCTCTGGCAGAGCGAGGAACCCCCAGCTCACCAAATCCACACAACACAGCAGCTCCTCTCCTGACAGAGCTCATTCTGGTACGGAGAAGGGAATGAATGATGTGCAACCACCCTTAAAGGGATCCACCAGCTCCAGGGAGCTGCAGTGTTGATCCTGATGGGTCTCTCCTTCCCTCAGCCCATTCCTGAGGCCTCTGAGTCTCTGCTGCCCTGAGGATGCTCTGGAACATCCATCCAACTTCAGCCTTACTCCATTGCTATGGCAACCCCTTCTCACAGGCATCTCCTCCTCCTCTCTGCCCCTCTCCCAACCTGCAGCAACACCCAGGGGGGGTCAGAGACCTCCAGGGGGGTCAGTCACCCCCACCCCATCCCTGTGTCATTGCTGTATGTCTTGCTTTGGAAAGACAGGAGTCTGCTAAGGAAGGCAGGAGCCTCCCCTGAAATGGAGAATGCAAACCCTCCCCACCCCTCTGAATTGCTATAAATTTTAAATTAAGGGGCTCTCAGGCAAAAATATGGGAGCAGGAAATAACAGTTCTTAAACAGGGAAAAGAAAAAAAAAGGGTAAAATAAACAATGCAGCACACTAGAACAACACTGACAGAGTCAGAACACAACCTGACACTCTGTGGGTCAGGGTGTTGGTAGCAGTCCAATTGGAAATGTGGCTGCAGCCCTCCTGCAGTGTCAGGGGTGGTTCTGCTGGAGCAGGGATCCTGTAGAGGAGAGAAGGATGTATTCTTCCTCCGAAGATCCAGTGGAAGAAGAGGCAGCTCCTGTTCCTCTGGGGAATCCAGTGGAGAAAGCCGTGCTGGTGTCTCAAAAACCTCTGGATTATATCCGGGTAGCAATGCTTGGCTCCTCTCTCTGGGCGGAGCATCTCCCAATGGGATGCTGTAGTTCTCATCAGCCATGCAGTGACATTCAATAGCTGTTATCAGCAGATGTCTCTCCAGAGGGAGGAGTGATTGTGGTCACTCAAAGAGAGAGATAAAGCAAACTGCCCACTTGACAAAGGTAATCTGCCATACAATGGTAATGGAAAACAACTTGCACTGCAACCTTCAACACTGTGCATAGAGGGAGGCAAACACTGCTCTCCCTGCACACCAGGCACTGTCCCCCACCTCTCACTCCACCACGGTGTTCCTTCATCCCACCTGTCCAGGCTCAGGGTCCGCCTCTGCTGCTGGGAGCTGTAGAGCTGGATGGGGATGCTGGAAGCTTGGATTTACTCCAGGGGTTTCCTCTGCAGGACCAGGGGGTGTCTGTGTGATCCCTGTGCAAACCTCCAGAGCAAATGATCCAGGGAAGCACATCCCATACTCCATGGATCACAGGGAGTGTCCCTGCACCCACTGGAGTGGGAGCACGAGCACGCAGATGAGACCTGGGGACACCAGAGGTGAATTCTGAATTCTGTAGATCGCTGAAAACCCTCAGAGCTTTTTCCCTGAAGGCCAGTTGTACAGACTGACTTCTCAGTGAGAGGGAAACTGAGGCACAGAGGGGCTGAGGTGCTTTCTGAAGGTCATTCACAGGCTGAAGCATTGCCTCTGCCCTGTTTGCTCCATGCCAGAAGTGTCATCTATGGTGTGTGTGTGGCAAAAGAGCTTCTGTCAGCTGAGCTTTTCTCTCCTATCGAGGATTTTTTGCCTTCCCTGCTTTCAGAGGAGCAGAATTCCTCTAACACACACTCCTGCAGCCACTGCTGCTCCTCTGCAATAAGAAATGGTGTTACAAGAATCCACAGCCCACCAGGAACAGTGAAGGAAGAAGAATAATTTGCTCTCCACAGCTCCTCTTGGCTAATTGTTGAACTCCCAGTTTAACATTCCTGTTATTTCTCCATCCCAGGCTGGTGCTTCTGCTGATCCCTTGGGGTAGGTCAGTTGACTTCTCCAGTGGAAATCTAACACCAGAAAGAAATTAAAGGGGGTTTTTGTTGTTGTCTCAGTAACCTGTTGTGTTCTGTGCTTTCAGGATTCATCTAAGGGAAGGGGGGATTCTTCTGAGTGAGGTGTGAGCCAACCCTCCCCCTGTTTTGGGGTTGAACTCGTTACCCCTAATTAGGAGTGGCACAAACTCCCTGTGGCAGGTGTGATAATGAGACAAATCAAGGATTAATCACTTAAATCCCCTCTCACAGGCCAGCCCAGGGGAAGCCAAGCCTTGGGCAGGCAGATTGGGAGGATGTGGATTTGAGCCAGGGGCAGGTTTGTTCCTGGGAGTTTGGGAGCTCTCAGGGTTTGTGTTACAGCACAAGGGCATTTTTCTCACACTTACAACTTTCAGATCTCTTTCTCCACAGCAGGTCCTTGATCCAAGTCCAAGATATTGATGGGAAATTAGAGGTGGCTCCCTTCTGCCACTTTGGAGTTTGGACAGGCTGGAGAATGCTGCCAATTTAAGGGGCGTCCCTGCAGAGGGAATGAGATTTTTCATGTTACACCAGGGAGATAGAGAAGGATGGGCTGAATCAATGTTGCTTTTAGGGCAGAAAAACCAAATCTCCTCCAAAGCTGCTGGGAGTTTTGGTGACAGGGATGGGGAGATGTCAGCAGGGTTGTGACAAAGGGGATGCTCCAAGCTGCTGTTCTGTTTTCATGGTCCAATGCTCTAAATGCTATCTGAGCTGTGCCCAGGGCTCAAATACCAGGGGCCATTGCCACCCTGAGGATTCCACACATGCTGGAAAACAGGACAAAAGAGTTTGTGTGGGCCTCTGTTTTGTAGCTGTGGCATTCAGAAAATGATAAAAATATGATCTTTGCTGGGGATTAGCAAATCCAGTGTGGAACTGCAGCAGGCTCTGGGATTGCTGGGTTTGGGCCACCCTCAGCAATCTCCACAGAGGTCTTGTAGGATAGAGAAAAAAAATCTCAGAAACGAGGTCTTTAGAGTCATTACTTGTTTTCCTTTATTGATTTGGGGAGGCTGGAGCAGGAGGAAAGGTAAATTCATCGACATGCCCTGAGCCCTGCAGAGAACTCTTCCACCAGAGCAGCCCAGTGCTCTCCCCTCTCTTTTCCAACAGAAGGAGGAAAATTGTTGCTGTTCCAGGCACGAGAGCTGTTGGCTCCAACCTGCCAGAGTGTCTGTGTGTGCTCCTTTTCGCTGTAAAACTCTCATTAACATAAATAGGAGCAGGAAGGAGACCACAACATGAGTAATCCTCCACCCCCACACTGTCTGTGTGTACGCTCTCAACTCCTCCTCCAGCTCGTGTGCCCCCCACACAATTGTTGGGATAAGTCTTGCTCTCACTCAGTGTTTATTATAAATCGAATCTTCTTGCTGAAAAGGTTGGAGAGGCATAATTATGGTCTGGATTTCAGAGCTGCACATGCCTCTGTGGGAATGGCAGGCAGAAGAATGGCTGAGTGACTCTAGGAAGCTGCACACATCCTGCCTGGTTTTCCAGGCACCTCACCAGGCAGGCAGAGGAGTGTTTTGGTTTGTGCCTGACGTTCAGAGGACAGCTCTGGATCTATTCCTAGCTCAGCTAGAGATGAGCACACGACCTTGAGAATGTCTCTTATCTGATCCTGCTGGCAAATGAACACAGAAGCTGCCTGAGCTTAACTCTTGAGGAGTTCTCTGCCCCTCCAGGTCCCAGGGTTTGTCAGACCAGCTGTGGGCACAGCTTCCATGGTGCTGACAGGAGGAGGAGTGGGGAGGAAGCTCCTGGTTTCCCTGTGCTGCTGCTCCTAAGGGTGTTTGCAAGGGACCATTCCCACTGGACAAACTGGGCATGGCCAGTGATGGAAACCACAAGTCCAAATCTCCCTGGGTGTCTGAGCCCAGACCATGCCAGCACCCCAGCGAGTTCCTCACCTGGCTGGGACCACTGGGCCAGGAGGGAGCTGAATCCTCAGTCTGCAGCTTTGGCAAACCCAGAACTAAACCCAGATCTTAAACTGGAGGGTAGTGTGGTGTGGGGAAGAATAAATCCTTTTTTCCAGTTCTCCTTTTGACTCAAACTCCTGGGAGAAGTTTGGGTTGGCAGAATCACAGAATGGTTTTTGTTGAAAGGGACCTTAAAGATCCCACCTGCTACCATGGGCAGGGACACCTTCCATTATCCCAGGCTGATCCAAGCCCTGTCCAACCTGGCCTTGGACACCTCCAGGGATCCAGGGGCAGCCACAGCTTCTCTGGGCACCCTGTGCCAAGGCCTCACCACCCTCACAGCCAAGAATTTCTCTCTAAAATTTAATCCAAACTTCCCCTCTTTCAGGTTGCCCTATTTCATCTGGACCTGATTTGCCCAGATGGGGAAATGTGGGTTTGCCAGGCGGAAAATCAACAAAACCAGACATCCCAACATCCAGGAACAGCCACTGCTGTCTCCAGAGGACTTTGGGGTCTGGGAATGTGTCCTGGCCTCCTTGGCCACCCTTCTGTGGCCCCTGGAGTTAAGATTGGAGGTGTAGGTAACCAGAGCTTTGCTGAAAGCCAGAGCCTGTCTGTTCCTGCCCCAGAGCACTCAGATAACCGAGGTGAGGTCACCCTCCCCTGCAGCACCTTGGCACTGAGCCTCTCCCAAAACCCTCACAAGAGCTGTCTCTCTTTCCTCACTCCCTTTTCCTTCTCAAAACCAATCCTTTTTCTTTTTCTTCTTCTTCTAGGTGTTCATCCAAGGCTGGTTTGGTGCTTGAAGAGGAGCCCACACCTCAGCTGTCCTCCAGGCAGCTGTGCTGAGCACCTTGTGACACCCTGGTCAAACCTTGAGGGTTCTCATCTCCATTCCCTGGACCTTCCCAGCCCACCTCTATGCCTTTGGACTCCCAGAGAGGATGGCTGTGCCCCAAATCCAAATAGAAGAGGCCCTGGACAGCATGGATGCTGGCTCTGGGGGGGTTCCTCCTCCAGATGATCACCTGAGGACCCTCAAGGCGCTGACAGAGAAGCTGAGACTGGAGACCAGGCGCCCTTCCTACCTGGAATGGAAGGCAAAGCTGGAGGAGCAGGCTTGGAAGAGCCCCCAGGACGAGGGGGACAGGGAGGACGAGGCCACCAAGGGCAAAAAGAGCCCAGGGGAGACTGTGCCCATGAGGAAGGTGCAGCTGCACCTCAATGGGAGCCCTGCCCAGGACAAGGGGACTGTCACCTCGGGGAGGATAGGTGGCTTTGAGAGCATCGACGAGGCTTTGACGTGGCTCAGGAAGGAGCTGGTGAGTGATTGCCTCTCCCTGTCCCTGCTAGCACAGATTTTCAAGAGGGATAAAAATGAAAGAGTGGGGGAACTCCTTGTTGCTACCTGCCTTCAGCCCCAGGTGGAAAAGCAACAATCAGTCATTGTGTTTTTCATCACTTGTATTTTCCATCACTCATTTTGTTTTCCACACCTGGCTCTTCCAGGCCCATCTTTTGTTGTTTTTTCTTGATTCAAACCCAGACCACATTTCTGTCATCCCCCCATCCCAACCTTAGGCCTTGACTCCCACATCTGCTTATTTATGGTTGTTATGTGCTGGATATTTCACAGAAAAGGAGGGGACAAAAGTCCTTTGTCTTTTCTAGGAACCTGTGCTAGGAAAATTCAGAGAGCCAGGCTGGAATTCACCTTTTCTCTGTCACTTTGCTATCTTGGTTTTTGGCACAAATTTATCCTGGGCCTGACACAGCTCCCAGCTGAGCTCAGGAGTCAGCACAGCCTGGGGATAATTCCCAGGGGGATGCACCAATCCTGACAGAGCTCAAGAAATGTTTGGAAAACACTCTCAGGCACATCCAGTGATTTTGGAGTTGGCCTGTGCAGGGTCAGGAGTTGGACTTGATGATTTTGTGGGTCCCTTCCAGCTCAGGGTGTTCTGTGATTCTCTGGAGGTTGATAGGATGGGTATGTCCCTGTCAGGGCAGCTGGAGACTGAGCTCAGGTGCTCTTCACAAGAGTAGAAGCAATCAGACACCAAAACCACACTTCCCTTCTCCTCACTGGCATGAAAACTCTTTATTTTTTGGCCCAAATCACTGGAAGTGACTCATGACACGTGGCTTTGTTTCTGTTGCCCAGTTGGAATTTTGCCTGTGAGTCCCAGCAGGAATATTTGCAGCAGGAGCTGGGACCTCACTTGTGGCCAACACTGGTGAAAATGTTCCTGTGCAGACACTTTGTTTTTGAGAGAAGCACTGAAATCTTTGAGGAAAGTTTCTGACAAAAATAAATAACAGTTTTAAAGATTTCTTTGTGACTTTTGCTTCAGATAATGTTGATTTGTCAACTTTCTGTTGCTGCATTCACCCAACTCTGCTAGTCCCCATAGGATTTATTTACAGAGGTGGTTCTGGATATTCTGGTGAGTTTGTTTCTTAGAATCATGCTTTCAGGAATTCAGGACTATTAGGAACTTTGAGATGATCCCCTACAAGCCCTCAGTGCTTTGGAGAACCTCAGCTCCGGATCTCTGACCTGAATCTGGGTGTAATCTTAAATTCACACTTGATGGAAACTCTGAATCTCAAGATGATCAAAGAGAGTAAGAAGCAGATTTTCCTTCTCAGAACCCTGGATTTGAAAAGATTTGGGGTTTTCTTTCAATCTCTGCCCATGATGGAAGTACAAATTGTCTCAGAGTCTGACTCTACCCCCCAGACTGGGGTGTGGCGTCTAAACCACCATCTGTCAAAAACTGAAAGTTTGAATTAAAGACGAGAAAAGGCCAAGCAAACCCTAATTGTTCCTCACTTTCCATTTCCCAGCCACTTAATTACACCAGTCTTTGCTGAATCTGGACGTGACTGGTAATTTAGAACAATTTCCCCAAAAAGAGAGAGCAATTTTTTGACTGACCACAGGGTGAAATAGCTGAGCTGGAGGCACGAGTGTGGGTAAGAGCTGCCAGCACAGCCAGGCCATCCCATCACATGGTGCTGGAACAAAAAGGTGCATTTCACATTACATTTCAAGGATGAAATGTAGTTTCTTGTCAAATAAAGGAGCAAGCTTCCAAAGATCCCAACACAGACAAGATTTTTCCTCTTGTTGTGGTAGCAGAGCCATCAGGGAGGCTCCAGAGCAGGGCGATGCTCAGAAAACAACCAGAACCCGGGCTGATCCCCCAGTGTGGGCATCGTGGGAGGGGGAATTCTGCCTCTCTCAGGTGAGACCCCACCTGCAGAGCTGCCTCCAGATCTGGGATCCAACATCAGAGGGGCCTGGAGCTGCTGGAGAGAGTCCAGAGGAGGCACCAGGATGAGCAGAGGGATGGAGCAGCTCTGCTGTGAGGAAAGACTGAGAAAATTGGGATTGTTCAGCCTGGAGAAAGCTTCAGGATAACCTACTTGTGGTCTTTTAGTTCCTGAAGCAGCTTACAAGAAAGATGGAGAGGGACTTTGGATAAGGACCTGGAGGGACAGGACAAGGGGCAATGGCTTCCTGCTGCCAGAGGTCAGGGATAGATGGAATATTGGGAAGGAATTGTTCCCTGTGAGCGTGGGGAAGGCACCCAGAGAAGCTGTGGCTGCCCCTGGATCCCTGGAAGTGTCCAAGGCCAGACTGGAGAGGGCTGGGAATGACCTGGGATAGTGGAAGTTGTCCCTGTCCATGGTAGGCTGGAACAAGATAAGCTTTAAGGTCCCTTCCCACCCAAACCCTCCCATGATTCTGTGATCCCACAAAGTGGTTATTTAGGGTCTGTAGGATTCCCCTTGCCAATGAAGAGGCGAAAGCTGGTGAATGTGGAGATTCTTTCCACGCAGGAAAGAAGTGCAGCAGCCCTGTCCTTAGGGAGTGAAATGCAGAGTGTGCAGCTCCATCAGCCCCAACAACCCTCAGCACAGCACAGCTCTCAGCCTGTTCGGGCTGGGTTGTTTCAACAGCTTCACCCTGGAATGGTTCTGGCTTGTCCCAGGGAGCTCCTGCCAAGCACTTGGACCTTCAGGAGTTTGCACATGATGAGGACTGTTCCCATCAGGCAGCTGGTACAGGACCACCCAGTTCTGGATTTAACTCTGTCCCAGCCAAAAGCAGCAGAGGCAGGAGAGTAAATTTGGTGCTATTATAGAAGGGTTTAGGCTGGGAAAGCCCTTTAAGATCACTGAGTGCAACCACTCCCCAGCACTGCCAAGGCCAGCACTAAACCATGTCCCCAAGCCACATCCACACAGCTTTCAAATCCCCCCAGGGATGGGGATTCCTCCTCTGCCCTGGACAATGCTTTTGCTGAAGAAATTTTTTCCTAATATCCAATTTAAACCTCTCTTGGTGCAATTGGAGGCCATTTCCTCTTGCCCTCCCTCTCTCTTGTCACTCCCAATCCACACAAAAGCCATCATCTGACACTGCAAGGAATTTTCCTTTGTGTTTTCAGAGTGTGCTCTGATTTGACTTCAGCCAGGTTCAGGCTGCTCATGTTGAGCAGTAAAGCAAAAGACAAAACCCAAGGTTTTATTGTCCATCTGCTGTAAGAACCCAAGACATTCCTCTAACTGCCCTAAAAGTCCCAAAACCCTGGCAGGAGGCTCAGAGACCTTGGCACAGAGTCAAAGACACCTGTGCCTTCAATTTTAACCCATGGAAACAATTACCAACCTTATGGGAAAAGTTAGAAGCCACAAAAATTTGAATTAAATTATAGTAAATTTATCACAAAGTGAAAAAGAAAAAATTTCAAGTTTCTAGAATAGAAGTTCAAAAAGCAAAATAAACAATCTAAGCATGTCCTGTTTTTCTTCTTCTTCTTGTCCTCCAACTTCTGCTGTGACAGTAACACTTTTAAATTAGTTTAAGACAAACTGTCTAACTTAGGTAATAAGTATTTGAAAATTATTGTAAATAAAGTACATGCAGTTTTAAGTATAAAAAGATAACACCGTCCTGAGAGCAGTCAGTGTGTGCCTCAACCTGACCTGCTGGACAGACTCCACAAGTCTAAAAGAAAATGTATGAGATAAGAGAAAATAAACAGCCTTAAAAATCAGAGCTGAAGAATCCCAACTTCTTTGAGTGCAAAGCTGAGAAAAAAGACTTTTTAATACCCCAAGAGCCATTCCAGCAAGAACAAACCCAAAAATCTGCTTTTCCGGGCCTGTCACCTCAGGTGACCCGTGCCAGACCCAGGTTTGTGGGACTGACACAAACCCACAGAGCCTCAGCTGGGCCCTGCTGAGAACCTGCCCCCGAGAAGCTGATTTATTCAGACATGCAAACTGCTCTTGTTTTTGTGCTGAGAGGCTCTGTGGAGGTGTAGGAGCAAATTGCAGCTCTCAGCATGTGCTGAGCTGCCCCGGGGCTGGAGCATTTCCCTCCCCAGCTCCTCCTGCCTCCTCTGTGCCCTTGTGTTTGCCTTTGCACTGACAAGTGTGGCAGCTCCTCGTCTGTGCTGAGAGCAAAACCATCACCAGGCCAGGGAGGGTGACAGACTCGACGGCTGGAGGGGTCACACTTTGCTTTTTGAAATTTGCCAGATTTTACAAGTTATGAAATTAAGCGCTCAAAGTCCTCTCCCTCCTAAGTATGGCTAAAGTGCAACCCTATGAATAGAGACAGAATAGTTCTAACTTTGTCCTTTTAGGAAAAATGAGTTTTCTATCTCAAATTCACCAGTTTGGCACTGAAATTTGAGAGATGTGAGCCAGAAATGCAGGAAAGACCTGAAAAGAAACACAAATGTCTGGGAAAACATAAAACACCTGTGTCCTGTTGGTCAGATTAAAAAAAAAAAAAAATATTAAGTGCTTTTATTTCCATTTGGGACACTCATATTGGCTGAACAAGTGCTTGAGTGAATTTAAACAATGATGCAGCACCAAATTTCCTCATTATGAGGGTGGAAAGGCCCTGGCACAGGGTGCCCAGAGAAGCTGTGGAGTCCCCATCCTTGGAAGTGTCCAAGGCCAGGTTGGACAATGCTTGGAGCAACCTGGGACAGTGGAAGGTGTCCCTGCCCATGGCAGGGGGTGGAACAGAATGAGTTTTAAGATCCTTTCCAACCCAAACCATTCTGTGACTCTGTGACCTCTACTGTTAAATTGCTGAAACTAGGGAAGAGTTTAGGATTTATTATGGAGCAGGACCATCCCCAAGGGTCAGTTTGGCTGCAGCCACTCTGTTTTGGGGAGAGAGGGAGCCAACAGTGAGGAAAAGTGAGATTTGGGACCCACAACATGGTCCAGCTGGAAAAGAAAGCTCTCCTGGTGGTGGTGGTGAACTCTCAGGCACTCCAGAAGGAGGAGGGATAACTCAAACCATTCTGTGACCTCCACTGTTAAATTGCTGAAACTAGGGAAGAGTTTGGGATTTATTATGGAACAGGACCATCCCCAAGGGTCAGTTTGGGTGCAGCCACTGCTTTAGGGAAAGAGGGAGCCAACACGGCCTAAACAACAGTGAGGAAGAGTGAGATTTGGGACTCACAACATGGTCCAGCTGGCAAAGAAAGCTCTCCTGGTGGTGGTGGAGAACTCCCAGGCACTCCAGAAGGAGCTGGGATAACTCATCTGGGGCTGTGGGCTGCACCACAAGGGCGTGAGCACCTACAATTAGATATAACAGGGCGGCATCTGAGCACCTCTGAAGAAGCCCCAAACTAAAACACAGACAATGTGGACTTGTCTAAAGGGTTTGGCAAGGATCTGACAAGTGTCCTGTGCTTCTTTGTGCTGGCACTCAGGAAAGTGCCAATTGACATTTCAGTTTCTTTTGATCTTTTGGAAAGAAAAAAGGGCTGGCCCTGTGGGAGCAGCTGCCTCTCCACAGATGAACCCCCTGAGCTTCGTGGGCCAGGCTGGGACTTCATCCATGGGATTCTTCTCTTTTGGGAAGAGAGGGAAATCTCAAAGAGCTCCTCATCTGCATGCCTCGAGGTGCTGCCTGCTGAAAATCCCCCAAAAGCAATGCAGAGAAAAGATGGGCTGCTGGAAATGGGAAAATTATTGGTCTTCCTGTCTGTTGAAAGGCAAAATTGAAGGTAATTGCTTGTAGCAATTTAGGATGAGCCACCTAGACTGGTAATCAGGAAAAAATATATCCAGAATTTTCTCTCCCTCACCCCTGTTACACATCCCTGGAAGACTTTGAGGCTCAATCCAAGCAGAAAATCCCTCCCAGGTTCCTAAGATCTGGTGGTCCATCTTTGCATTTAAATCCAGCAGTTACTTCTCTGCCAGGAAGAATTGAATTTGGTTCCTTTTTCAGCCTGGGAAGTTCAGCCTGGCATCCTGTACTCTCCAACAACATTCCCCACCCATGCTGGTGAGAAACACCTGGGGCTGGGTGTTCAGAGAGGGACAGAATGTGTTAAAATGTTGGTTTTCATGAGCAAGACACACTTAAGGTTCTTTTTGCCCTGGCCATGAGAAGATCAAAGGAAATCCAAAGCCTGGCTGCTGCTGGATGCTTCCCATGGGTTTCTCCTGGATGCTGCACCCATGTGTGGGATCCTGCTGCTGCCTCACATGGACAAACTGGACTGTGGAGTTCCCTCCTGGGTGAACCCTGCAAACCAAAAACCCCACAGCTCCCCGTGGTGTGGCCCCTGTAATCCCATTATTCATTGCCAGGCAGATTTGTGGAGCTCTGCTGGCCTGACAACTCTGCTGCTTTTAAAGGGACATCACTCATCCTTTCCAGTGATTGTTTGGTCCTCAGCATGGAGCAGGGGGAATGGCTTTAGTATTTGTGTAGAACCTGTGGGAAAGAGAAGGAGAATGAGGATTTCTGGCTGAAATTCCTCTAAATATTCTGGGATGGTTTGAACAGAGTAGTGTTTAATGGATTTCTGGATTCTGGCTGAAATTCCTCTGAATATTCTGGGGGGGGATTTGAACAGAGCAGTGTTTAATGGGACAGGGATACAGGACAGGGGGTTTGCATCCCAAGCCAAGCCCCAGGGATGAGTGTGGGGAGTGAGAGTTCATGCCCTGCAGAGCAGCTCGACTTCAGTTCTCCACCCTCTGCCCAGCTGCCTCCTCAGGAGCTGTCACCAAGCAAGGAACTCCCAAGCCCTTGGGAAGACAAGGCAGCCTTCCAAGGAGCACAGGCAGTGCCAGCCCTCATCCCATCTTCCATCCCGTCCTTCTGCACATCATCCCCTCATAGAAACATGGAATTGTTAAGGAAAAGCTCTCAAAGATCTTTGAGTCCAGCTCTTAACCCGGCACTGCCAAGTCTGCCACTAAACCATGTCCCCAAGTGCCACATCCACATGGTTTTAGTCAACCACTGCCAGGCTTTGTTCCTTATCTTCATTTTCTAGTGGGCTTTGCCTTCCAGCTTGTGGGAAATCAAACGGATTCCTCAAAAGAGGGAAAACAAGAACCAGTCAAAAAATGTAAAGCTGGTTTGCAAGAGAAAAAAAGCACCTATAACTCACAGCTCTCTGCACAATGGCCTCATAATTCTCTTTTAAATGATGTTGGGTTTTTTGGTTTTTTTTCTTTTGGCAGCAGAGGCTTTTTTAATCCCACATTCTTCCAAATATTCAATGAAAGCCTTTGTTGGCATTTCTTAGGTAACTTGATACACCAAGAAGAAAGAATGACCCAGGGTCACTTCAATAACACCTGTGATCATCTCCTGATAAAATGTCAGCGTTTGTTGTGAGACAGGGCAAACATCAACAGAATAGGGTTTTTTTGTTTTTACTGTAACACAGGTGGAAGAATAAAATCTGCCAAGTGGCATTGCTCTGCTGGGAGCGCAGGTTATGAGGTCTGAGAAGAAATAGTGGGGCTTTTTTGATAAAGGTAAATGACCACAATTTGAGAGAGATTTCCTGAGAGAGAGAGAGAGATTCATTCAGAGATTGGTACAAAGGTGACTTAATCCTCTCCAGACAGCCACGCTGGAGTCTTATTTCATCAGGCAAGGTCCTCCAGGATACCTCTGTAGTGTCAGAGAATCATCAAATAGTTTGGGTTTGAAGGGATTTAGACATTAGAAAAGAATTCTTCCCTGTGAGAGTGGTGAGGCCCTGGCACAGGTTCCCATCCCTGGAAGTGTCCAAGGCCACGTTGGATGGGGCTTGGAGCAACCTGGGATAGTGGAAGGTGTCTCTGCCCATGTCAGGGAGTGGGATTGGATGAGATTTAAGGTCTCTTCCAACCCAAACCATTTTGGGATTCTCTGCTTGCCTGGAGGAGGAGGGATTATGGCAAAAACTAAAGCAACCCTGAGGCTGCTTTGTTTCACACCGTCCTTGCAGCAGCCCTCGGAAAGGGGTAATGGAAAGGTCTCATGTGGGAATATCAGGGTCCTTGTGGGGTCTCTCAAGGGGAACTTTCCTTCCTCCCTTCCCTTCTGCATCTTCATGCACAAGCCACCAGGCTAGGAATAATTTACTTCCTTCCCCCAGAGCTGCATCTGCACCCACAAACTGAGCAGTTCATTTCCAGGCCTGGAGGGAAACCGATATGGTCTAATCACATCCAGGAAAGGAAATTTATCCTATAACACAGTCACAGAGTCCTAGAACTGGCTGAGTTGGAAGGGGCCTTGGAGATCATCCTGTTCCAGCCCCTTCTGGTAAGCCTGTTCAGCTTATTTTCTTTGTAGCTTTTGTGGTTTTGTTGCTTTTCTGTGGCTCAATCCACAGAATATGGATTGAGGAGGGAAGTGGGGTGGGAAGTGGGAATTGTCTTGATTTGCTTTTCCAGCCCTGCCTTCTCTTGTTTGCCAGGGTGATTCCCACACCGAGTGTTCACTCCTTCCTTCACTACCCACAGCATCCTGTGGCAATGAATTTTCTTAATTATGAGATAGAATTTCTTTTTTAATAAAAAATCTCTTTCCTTTCATTACTTCTGAATCTTCCACCTTCTCAAGCCAGGTGCCAGGGGAGAAAAAAATACCTCCAAAACACTTAGATCATTAGCTTGGAGGTTGTAGTTTTCTGTCCTGTGGGAAACTATGGAGATCCCATCCTGAGAGCCACTTCAAATCACTGAGATAAAATAAACCACAGCGGAGGTGGACTCTGTCATGGGCCAGCTCTGATTTATGCAGGCTGGAAACCCAGGCTGAGTATTTGGGGATCAGTTATTTGGTGTTCTTTTAATTGGCCCTTTCCACCTCTAATTGCTCTGTCTCCCTGTGGCTGCTGCCTTATGAGCAAAATTAATTTGGGCTTTGTTTAATGTTGAGATGGAGGCTCTGAAGCCTGACAGATACCCAAGCCAACAGCCCTGGCACAGCTTTAATTCCACTTTCCTGGTGCTCCTGAAAACATGAGCAGGCACAGAATTTCTCGATTGTTAAAAATTCCCAATTCCAAGCTGGTATTTTTTTGGGATGCATTGTTGGCTTGGAAGATCCCTGTCTCCCTCACAGATTTAGCACCTCTAGATGAGTTCACAGAACCAGCTAGGTTAGAAAAGATCTTTGAGACTGAGTCCAACCTATGACCCGACACCACCTTGTCAACCATGACATATTTTTTTAAAACACCTGAGACTTTTCTTGGTTTGGAAAGACAGGAATCTGCTAAGGAAGGCAGGAGCCTCCCCTGAAATGGAGAATGTAAACTCTCCCCACCCCTCCAAATTGCTATAAATTTTAAACTAAGGGGCTCTCAAGCAAAAAGTATGGGAGCAGGATTAACAGTTCTTTAATAGGGAAGAAAATAAAAGGATAAAATAAATAATACAGTAAACTAAAACAACACTGACAGAGTCAGAACACAACTTGACACCCTGTGGGTCAGGGTGTTGGTGGCAACCCAATTAGAATTGTGGCTGCAGTCCTCCTGGAATGTCAGGTGTGGATCTCCTGGAGCAGGGATCCTGTAGAAAAGAGTGTAGTTGTCTTCCAAAAATCCAGTGGAAGAAGCAGCTGCTGTTCCTCTGGGGAATCCAGTGGAGAAGCTGTGTTGGTATTCCAGGATCTCCAGATTATATCTGGGTAGCAATGTTTGGCTCCTCCCTCTGGGCAGAGCATCTCCCAATGGGATGCTGTAGTTCTCATCAGTCATGCAGTGACATTTAATAGCTGTTATCAGCAGATGTTCCCCCCCAGAGGGAGGAGTGGGTGTGGAAGAGATAAGGCAAACTGCCCACTTGACAAAAGACAACTGCCATACAGATGGCCAATAGAATACATCTTGCCTTGTTGCAGTGTGATTTCAGGATTTACCTTAGAACCTCGGGTCCTTCCACTGATCATTCCTTCCCAGGTGTGTCAATCACCTCTCTTTCCCTTCCCTGACCCTTCCCAGCACTGTCTGTCAGTCCTGGAGTTCCAGAAGGGCCTTGAGTGACTGGCAGATTCAAAGGATGCCCTCTACCCCCGGGGGGACATTGGGCCATCCAGGTGTCCTTTGTCCCTTAAGATCTCCTCTCCCATACCTGGTTGGTGGGTCCCTACCCCTTCCCTCCCCCTCTCCCTGGAGTTAAAAGGAACAGCAACCACATGGTCAGGGAGTTCTGTTGGAGCTGTTGTTGGATTCAGAGGCCTGTGGGTCAGAATAAAGCTCTGGATCCAAACCCTCCATCAGAACAGACTCCTTTCCTTCACCACCACCTTAAAGCTTCTACACCAGAGGTAACCTGAGGAGCAGACCCTGTTACAGGGAAAGCTCCATCCCAGCACCATCAGAGCTCTTGCATGCCTAGACTTGTCTCCACTTGCCCAGCTGCAGCACCCAGCTAGTCAAAAGTGTCTCTGGAGCGAAACACCACAGTGGCCTCTATTTGGTTCAGCAACAAGGGCCAGACAAGCCAAGGCAGATCCCATCCAGCTATATTGGGAATATTCCAACATTGCCTTGCAATCTGGCACAAGCCTCGAGCAGGGAGGCAGCAAATTCACCACTAAAACCCCTCTCCCCTCCCCTTTTCCAGGCAGAAATGCGCCTGCAGGACCAGCAGCTGGCCAGGCAGCTGATGCGGCTGCGCAGCGACATCAACAAGCTGAAGATCGAGCAGACGTGCCACCTGCACCAGCGCATGCTCAACGACGCCACCTTCGAGCTAGAGGAGAGGGACGAGCTCGCCGACCTCTTCTGTGACTTCCCCCTGGTCAGCTCCTTCAGCCTCTCCACGCCCCTCAAGCTCATCGGGGTCACCAAGATGAACATCAACTCCCGCCGGTTCTCGCTGTGCTGAACGGGGAGGGGAAGGAGAGGGAAGGATGGGGGAGGAAAGGGGAGAGGGCTCTCTCTGCCTTGAGAGGCCAACGAGGAGAGAGCTTCACTGGGGAGCTGGTCTTGGTGGCGGAGTGGAGATTGGCACTGGAACGGCCTGGGGATGCTCATGGGGAAGGCAGGACCTGCGTGGAAGAAGCCTGGAGAGCATCCAGACCCAACACACGCACTCAGCTCCTTTGCCAAGCCCCTTCTCCTCCTCTTCCTCCCACAGGACGCAGCTCGGTGTGGGTGGTTGTGCTCAAAAATCAAAGGAGGGGTCAAAAATCAGCCACAAAGCAAAATCCCTCTTCCCTTCCCCTCCTCCCAGGCTGGAGCAACATTGCTTTCCTCCATGGATGTTCCCTTGGGCACCAGCCCTCAGCATCTGCTGCTCCAAGTGTGGGATCCATGGGGCTGTTTCAGGTGTAAAGTTGATTTCCAATGGGAAGGAGCCCTCCCATCAGCAAAGGACTGTGGATTAAATGGTACCAGCCCCAAGAAATGGTGAGAAGATGTGTTTGTTGGATTACTCCATAGAGTCCAGGGCACTACAGCTTCATTTTGCCTGTGGTATAGATGATGGACTCACCATGGGCACATTCAGACATTCCAGCTGACCAGAAGTCTCCTGTGTGCCCTGGAAGTCATACCCAGAGCAATACACGTTTCTGATCCTGTTGGATCCTGTTGTCAGCCCCAAGACCGCCTGTGGTTCACCCTGCAAACAAGGAAATGTTGTTTCCTGTCAGAGATATCCCCAGGCTGACACCCCCCAACAGCAGCACCAGCAAACCCTGGATCCTCTGTAGCAGAACACATCCATCAGAGAGAGGGACTTCAAGAGGAGAAAGGGGATTTTTGGGTTACAAACTCAAAATGGGACTTAAAATTAAAGGGAGAAATTGCTGTGATGAGCTTTGGACCTGCAGCAACACGGGGGGGTCCCTCCCTGCCCAGCAGAATGTGAGATGGATGCTGTGTTTTCTTGCCTTTCAGTGCACACAGCTGCCCGTACCTGGCACGGGGGGCAGAGACCTCTGGTGCTGCCCAGCAAGGGACTCCAGAGGTCTTGCCATGGCAATTTTGGGACACCTGGCACCCAAGACAGTGCAGATCAAGTGTGGACGCCTTCAGGCTTTTGCCCCTGTGCCCACCCCGCTCCTGACCCTGTCAGAGTGGAACAATCCTGCTCATGGTGCCCATACCCATGGCAGGAGGGTTGGAATCAGATGATCTTTATGGTCCTGTCCAACCCAAACCATTCTAGGATCTCAGCCCAGCTCAGCTCCTCCCCACGTGCTTGAGCAGGAGCAGCTCTTGGCTGAGCAGACCTGGCTGTGCCCAAGGCCTGGGGAGGAGCAGGAGGAGCAGCCCCACTGCTCTGGAAGCTGTGGCTGTGTCGATGTGCCTGTAGCTGTCTGTGAGCTCTGTGTGTGTGTGTGTCAGTCGCTGTGTGTCCATCTGAGCCCACAGGACGCCTCTCCCACGAGGCTCCAGGTTGGGTTCTTGCCTTTGTTCCGAAATGCGGATCCGCGATCCAGCGATCCAGCGAGGATCCGATGTGCCTGGGAACATGCAAGGAGGTTGTCACACCTGGAGCTCCACAGAGAGCTCTAGATTGGTGCAGAGAGGACAAATAATTTGTGTTCCTCCACAGGTCTGCACAGTAGGGATGAATTAAGGGGTTCACAGATATGTGGGACTGAGGGCTTTGAGATGAGATCAGTCCTTCATCCCCACAACCCCTGGGTGATGCCTCCCCATCCACCCCAAAGCTCCCTCATCTTTCTGCTAAGGAAAGCAGAATTTTAGGCACCAGAGCTTTATCTATACCATCAGCACCACGCCTGGGTGCTGATTCTTGTGCTCCCCAGGTGAGGAAGGTTTATTTTGGGTTGTGACCAGGCTGTCACTTGGCCTCTGGACAAGACAACCAGCCACGGTGCCATTCAGTTTACTAGGAACAGCCTTACTTCCCCATGGACATCTTGGAAAAAAAAAACAACCACCTCATTAAAATTCTTCTTTGTTTACTTTTTTCATAAAAATAAATCAGTTTTGTGTCTCACATGTTGATTTTTAGAGATGTTTTCAATCAGAATAAAGACATTATGGTTTTTCCATGAAAATAATGCCTTGGAAAGGGGGATTGGTTCTCTCTAGGGTCAAATGGAGTGGAGTACAGGGTGGGCCTGCCTTTGGGCTCTTGTCTGGAAGCCAAAAGCAGGGGTTAATTCAAGCACAGTCTTAGTGGATCATTACACGTGGCAGTAGAAAATCAGACGTCTGGGTTCCAGACATTTATTTTCTGCATTAAGGGGGAAGAGGGATGAGTGTAACTGCCAGCTGTTTGTCAAAATGCACAATTTTTTAATTATAAAGCCTCTGTCTGTATTGATTTCTGCCTCTGGTCTCAGTGTGTTGGGGAAGCACCAGGATGGTTTGTTCCAGGGTTACAGGTGTGCCAGATTTTTTCCTGGCAGGTTTTTTGTATCCACTCAAGCCCATCAGCTCCACCTGGCAGTCCAGGAGAGATGGGAGGAAAATGAGGTTGGAGCACATATGGTGTGTTTGGACAAAAACCTATGGGAAAGAAAGCAAAAAAAGATATATGCTTTATGTTAGTTAGCCACTGAGTGAAAAGTGGGCCCAGGCACTTCAAATATATCAGGCTATGGAGGAAAAATAAATAGAAATAGGTATGATTTTTGCTGAATTTCATTTAAAATTAAAAGTCACCCAATTTTTGGTTCAGATTTGAGAAACATGAGGACAGGTCATTGCTCCCACCACGAAATTCCCAGACAGGAGCCTGCAGGTCTCAGTTGTCCACAATGAGATGATTCAAACCCTCGAGTGTTGGTTCCTCTCCTGTGGCTTCGAGCCACATTCCCTCTCCCAGATGCCTGGAGAGAAAAGCTGGGGGAAATCAAGGTTGGTTCTGCTGAAGTCCATCCAAAAAATGCTTCCTTTTTAGACCAACAAATCAAAGCTGCATCTCCATCTGGAGCACCATCTCTTGGAAGCAGGAATCCTCCATCTCTTGGAAGCAGGAATCTTCTGGGCACAGATTCCAGTGCTGTCCTCAGCCACCCAGCAGTGAGACACGTTGCTCGTGAAATGGAAGAGCCAGTCTGAGACTAATCTGTGGGAATAACTAACTGCAGTTTTAATTTAGGTGGTCAGGCTGGAGGACCATGGATTTCTCCAGGATAATTGGAAAATAAATTTCAGATTCTTTTTGCTTGCCCCTAAAAGCTCAATGCAAATTTTAAAGAGGGGGGATCAGTCTAGCATTTTAATTGTATAAACTTTGCTTTTACTCAAAATTTATATACATCACTTAAAATTCTTTGCTTAGGAGGAGATTGTTCCCTGTGAGGGTGGTGAGGCCCTGGCACAGGGTGCCCAGAGAAGCTGTGGCTGCCCCTGGATCCCTGAAAGTGTTCAAGGCCAGGTTTGACAGGGCTTGGAGTAATCTGGGACAGTGGAAGGTGTCCCTGCCCATGGCTGAGTATTGGAATTGGATGAACTTTAAGGTCCCTTCCAACCCAAGCCATTCTGGGATTCTGCAAAAATAGTTCTAAAATTTTTAAATTACAGCTGAGACATTAACACTTCATTTTCATTCAAACATTGTCTTGCTGTTAACTGTGAAAAATTTTTCCTTGAAGGAGCCTTAATAAAACTTTTCCACTTTCTTTTTTTCAGCTAGACCCAATCCCCGAAGTTTTAGTCAGTCCAAAATCCCACATTTTTTACCATGAAAAAATCAGTTAAAAATTAATTGGCCCAGGTTTCTTTTTTCTTTTTACTTCCTTTGGGTCAATTAAGAGGAAGCACAAAGCAATTTCACACATTTTACTTCACTCTCAGCTGGCTTCTCTCCCTGGCATGAGCTGCCACAACCTGGTAATGGACAGGACCTTGCTCCTCTGCCACAGCCCCACAGCAGAAATGATGAAAAAGATCATTGTTCCCAGGAAAGTGTCTCATTCCTCACTCTTTTGGCATGGGAAGTGATATCCCATAATCAGTGAGTGATTCGAGGTCTCTCACAATCACCTCCATAAAACCTTAATTAAATTCAGTGGAGGCTCTGTCACAGAAAGCCACACTGGGTCCCCTTGCACCAGGAAAGCCAAGGAATGACACATTTAAGGATTTAATGACTGAATTTTCGCGTTGGCTCTGCTACACAGGATTTCAACTGTCACAGTTTAACCTTTTTTATAGATGTAGATGATATAGATATGGATACATATGGGAACGAATCCCAGCTGGAGTATTCCCAGCAGCTCGTGGGTTTGTTTCACAGCCTGGCACTCTCTGCTGAGTGGGTTTTCCTTCAGATCAAGGCAGACAGGAGGAGGGGGAAGGAAAACACAAGGGATTGCAAGGAGGAGGTGGCAGGCTCCACACCAGGACCGGAGCCAGGCTCGCTTCCCCCGCTGCACGTTTTACAACCAAGTGTTGTGTCTAGGGGATGGGAGTGAGACATCCCAAAACCCAGCAGGAACCACCCCTCTGGCAGCACTCGCAGACCAGATGCAGCACCCAAAGATGTGCAAACCACTCCAAAAATCCTCTCTCATCTCCGTGTGACACGGGAAATCTGGGAAGCTGAGGGCAGCGCTTCCCTGTCCTCTGCAGGCTCAGGACACTCCTGACCCCTGGATGGTCACACTCACTCCTGGGAGCCCCAGGTTCCAGTGGTTGGAAAGTTAAGGTGAAATGTAAATGTGGAATTCAAGGTAAGCAACAACTGAATTTGGGCAAAACTCCTGCTTTCATCTTTTCAATCTATTTTATGAAGAAGGATCAAGGAACCACCTTCATTCACCCATCATTCAGAGCAGCCAAGACCTGGACCAGATAATCACACTCACTCCTGGATGGTCACACTCACTCCTGCGAGCCCCAGGTTCCAGTGGTTGGAATGTTAAAGTGAAATGTAAATGTGGAATTTAAGATAAGCAACAATTGAATGTGGGCCAAACTCCTGCTTTCAGCCTTTCATCTTTTCAATCTATTTTATGAGGAAGGATCAAGAAACCACCTTCATTCACCCATCACTCAGAGCAGCCAAGACCTGGACTGGCCCCATCCTTGCAAAAAGTGGATATTACAGAGCCCCTGTGGTCAGACAAACCATTCTGGTCACTGTTGCCACCAGCACCCAATTGTGTTTTAAAATTCTCTGGGGCAGCCACTGAGAGGGGCCTGCAGTGCCAAAGTTGTGGCTCTCCCATGCCTGGAAGTGTCCAAGGCCAGGCTGGACAGGGCTTGGAGCAACCTGGGATGGTGGAAGGTGGAGGTTGGAATGAGATAATCTTTATTTTCCCTCCCTGCCCAGTCCATTCTCAGTGAGGAATGATCAGAGCTTCACCACTGCTCCTTTCCCGAGCCCCCTCTCCCTTGTGGCTGTCTCAGCTCCCCCCAGAGGGGGATGAGGGGGAGGAGGGAGGTTATTACACAATGTTTTTGTTCCGCTGACAGCTTCCCTCTGCCAGTTGGAACAGGCTGCTCATAAATTTCGGCTTTCTGGAGGGGTTTCAGGAGTTTTGCATTCTTAGATCATTGTCTGCCTTTCCCAGCAACAATGGGGGCAGGAAGGAGCTGCTCCAGAAATGCCATGTGCTCTGGGGGGATCTCTCCTGGATGGGGATGGCTCAGGGGGGGTCAGAGGGAGTTGTTTCAGCTCCCAGCCCGGGTAGCCAAGGAGGCAGCTCAGTGGAAGCAGGAATGCTGCTGACAGTGCCCCGTGGAGATCTGCAAAGGTCAGCTCCTTCCTGCCACTCCAGGGAGAGGACTGGAGGGATTATCCCGTGGTTATAAGGTGGGAAATGAGATGTGGGATTGTAGGGATCTCTAGATGGTCAGAGTGACCCCAAGAAGGGTTAGAAAGTCTCTTTTCCCAGCCTGGTGCTTGAAGAAGGAGTCAGGGTTCTGCATTTCTCGGTCTCAAGGTTGTTTATTGTATCTTATCTATAAAATTCTTTCTCCTGTCCAGCTGAGGTCTGCTCAGCAGGACAGTTCCAGGCACCCTGCCTGCCCTCGGGGTGGTGTTATGTCTTTATACTGAAAACTATGTATATATATATATATATATATATATATATATATATACTTATATATATACATATATATAGTACATATACGGTATATATAAACTACATATATATAGTTTTATAATAGAAACTACGTATACAATGTTTACAATTACTTCCTAATACCTATCACCTATGTTAGACAGTGAGCTTCTACTCTAAACCAATCCAAAAGTGCCAACATCACAGCAGAAAATGGAGGCTGAGATGAAGAAGAAAGGCTGGACACGCCCAGATCCCTCCATCTTGCCCCCCTGAATCCCATTCTAAAAACCCCAAAAATCTGCTTTTTCACCTTGTGATAAATTCACTATCATTCTACTTAAACTGTCGTGGCTAGCAGATCTTCATCTAAGGTTGGTAACTTGCTCCACGGGTCATAATCAAAACCAGAGGCATTTTTGGGCTCTGTGCCAGGGTCTCTGAGCCCTCTGGAGGGGTCTTGGCTGCTCAGGACAGCCAGAGGGATGTCCTGGGTGCTGACATGGGATGATTCCTGCTGTGGGTGCTCAGCTGGAGATGCAGCTGAGCCCCTCCTGGGCTCCCAGGTGGGAACACCTTGGCAGGCTCAGCACATCCTGCACCACCCTGGGAGCTGCTGGGACTGGGATTTTGGAGGAAATCTTGTCCTGCAGGCAAATTACAACTGAAATCCTGTTGCAAAGCTCCTAACCAGATCAGAGGGATCAAGTTCTCAATTCTCTCAGACTCATCCTGTGAAGGCAGCAGCTTTTCAGAGTGTACCACTCCTTTCCCAGGCTGCCAATTCCAGCTCAAGCTTTGGTGCCTTGAATGCCCTGCCAAAGGTGGGCTCTGCCTGCTCCATGAGGTTCCTGGCATGGTGTGGGTCCAGCCCAATCAGCAGGTTGGGTTCAGGAGTTTTGGGAGCCAGGAATCATCCCAAACTGCCAGCCTGGGTGGTGCTACCTTCTTTGGGGGCATGAGGGTTTAACCATATTGTGAGAAAGCTGCTGACTTTTCATAGTTTAGGAAGGTTCATTAAACCTTATCAAAAATACAACAGAAGACTGAATAAAGAAAAAAGGTTATGGCACTGGGAGCAAAAGATTTTCCCCCGCATGTGTTCAGCCTCCTCACAATGGAGGTTTTCCCTTTTTAACCCTTTAACCCCTCCCAAAGTTCTGTCCATCAATCCTTCTTCACTGTCCAGGGGTGGAGATCCCTTCCTCAAATCCTGGCTGGAGCTCAGATGTCACCACAGTGACAAGCCAGCCCTCCCAGGTGTCCCAACTCCAGCTGTCCCTTGATAACCACACGAGGGGGGTACAACATAACTATAAATCTATAAAACTTCTCTTAACCTGTGTACATGATATTTGCCCATTAATTGTGAGAGTCAATCACCACAATACTCATCTATCACAATACCAACCTGTCTGGGCTGCACCAGCTGGAATGCTGGGCACAGGAGTGACCCTGGTGCTGTTCAGTTCACCCAGAGAGCCAAGGAAACCCAGCCAGGACAGAGTGCAAGAATCCTTTCCTACAGAGAGCAATCACTGAGGACTCTGAGGTCTTGCGAAGGGACAATTCCAGTGCAAAGGGGCAATTCCAGTGCAAAGGGACAATTCCAGTGCATTTTTAAGCCAGGGCTGTAGAGGAGAAGTTTTCTTGACTTGTGACACACAAACCACTCAGGGATCTTGCAAAGGGACAATTCCAGTGCAACGGGACAATCCCCCAGTGCATTTTTAAGTCAAGGCTGTAGAGGCAAAGTTTCTTGACTTGTGACACACAAACCTCTCCCCCAGCAGTGGAATCACCCATTTGGATGGGAACAGCAGGAGCTGTGTCTTCATCAGCAACCAGGACTCATCCTCTGGCCTGAAGCCAAGTCCCCAATCTGATCCAGCCCATATTATTAATTACAAAACAGCAGCCACACCAAGCCGCATCTTAGGAATGTCCTTGATCCATGAAAGCTGCCGAATTTTGCCTGGGAATTGTTGACCCATGCCAGGAGCTGAGGTGACCACTGAAATCCAGCACCTGGAAATGCTCCTCAGCTTTTTGGTTTGTTTCTCAGCTTTTTGGTTTGCTCCCAGTCCCAGTACAGCTCCAGCAAAGTCCTGAAGAAGTTATTTTCCCTTCCCTGGGTCTCTTCCAAGCCCACTCAGCACAGACAGAGGACCCCAGCCCTCTGAGACCCCCATTGGCCAGCTCCTTCAGAAAGGTGCCTATAAAATCTTAATTATCTCCATTAGCTGCCAGCCTGCTCCGAGTTACAGTCCCAGGGATGCCAGGAGGTTTCCTAGTAACAGCATGCAATCAGCCATAAAAAAAGGGAATTATTTATCAGAGAGCTCCTTGCCATGCAGGAGGAGAGGGTGGCAGGGGAAGGATGTCCCAGGGGCTCTGCAGGGAGGAGCTGCAGCCTCCAGCACCTCTGTGAAGGATGACAGAGGTTGTGGTGCTCCTGGAAATCCTTCCTTTGGGCAAAAAAAAAAGCCACCAAAAAATATTCCTGGATGGCTAAAGCCAGGGTGTCACACAAGAGCCCCTGCCCTGAGCTAAAAAGAACATTTCAAGCTCAAGGCTGGCTGTATATACTTTTCCTCGGAAAAGCTCTTTTTGGAGATTTTCTTTTTACCATTTTCCCATCCCACCTTCCGGACAAGCAAGGCCAGGGACTGATTTTGGTGCAAAAATCTTGAGATTTGCCATGTGCCACAGGGTGAGGTGAAATTTTCCTTGTTGTTCGTGATTTCTTCCCAGTTCTGTCAGGGATACAAAGGATTTAGCACCAGGATTTGATCCCTGTGACTGTGTTCACTGGGGTCTTTGGATGAGGGAAGAGATGAGGATCTGACTCCATGTTTCAGAAGGCTTGATTTATTATTTTATCATATATATTACATTAAAACTGTGCTAAAAGAATAGAAGAAAGGATTTCCTCAGAAGGTTAGCTAAGAATAGAAAAAGAAAGAATGATAACAAAGGTTTCTGTCTCGGGCTCTCTGTCCGAGCCAGCTGGGCTGTGATTGGCCATTAATTAGAAACATCCAACATGAGCCAATCACAGATGCACCTGTTGCATTCCACAGCAGGAGATAATCAATGTTGACATTTTGTTCCTGAGGCCTCTCAGCTTCTTAGGAGGAAAAATCCTAAGGAAAGGATTTTTCATAAAAGATGTCTGCGACAGATTCCTGAGGGATTTCTTCACTTCCTCAGAATGCCAGCTTTCCTCCTGAGCCCAATTCAAAGCTATTGGCACAGAAGAAGAAAGGCTTTGTGTGCTTTGTGTGCTTCCTCTCACCTGGAATTCCATTTCTGCAGAGCGCCTTATGCACCAGCCTCCAGAGAACTAAATTTGGAGTCTGTGAGTTCTGGTCTTCTCAGTCCAGAAATTAATTCCCACAGGACATGGTCCATGATTTTTCCAGGGTCTAAGGTGAGGCTGACCTCCAGAGCTCTCCAAATTCTCTTTTTTCCCTTTTTTAAGGTGTGTATAAATCTTGGAGACACCTGAGGATGGGCAGAGTTCAGACACCAGGAGTTTTTTGTAGATGACAGGCAGCACAATTCCACCACAGAGTTCCATTAAAGCACTCTCATCCAGTCTCATGCATGTAAATACACTTAATTTCACTAAACAGCCCCTAAAATTTTATTTCCCTGGCTGCTGGTTATTCTCCCTCTGTGCAGAATCTTGGAGCAAGTCTGGCCCATAGAAACTGAGAAAAAGAAGGGAATTCAACCTCTGCCATAATCACCCTTTGTGAGGCTGTCCCCCATCCAACAACCCACACACATTTTCCCTGAAGTGTGCTGTTAAAACACTCACAACCCCCTTTTTTTGTCACTCTCAGCATCCCTGGCCACTCTCTGCTCCAGCTGCTCCTCAGCCCTCCAGCTTTCATCCCTAAGTACCCCAGCCTTGCATTCGCACTCTTCTTTCATTTCCCCTCCTTATTTCCATTTCTTGTATGCTCCCTTTTAACAGCTCAGCTCGCTAAGAAGTGTCTTAATTAGCCAAGGAGGCTTTTGTGCTGAAATTCCTGATTTTCATGAGCAAAGGCAGGGTTTGTTCCCAAGCTCTGAATGAGTTTTCTTTAAAAATAAATCAGCCAGCTGTCTTGGACACCTTCTCCCCTTCATGGCAACCTCAGTTCCCCAAAAAGCTGCAGTAAACTCTCCTGAAATCCAAAGTCCTCAACCTAGAGCTTCTCAAGCTTCTCTCGCGGTGCAAGTCCAGTTATTTCACAGCTCTGAGAGCCCCACCTGCCACCCCTGACCCCAATTTTCTTCACTCCTTTTTCTTTATGAACAGCAGGGCAAACACTCTGGTGGGGTGGACAGGACTGACCAAGGGCTCCCTCCATCTACTCTGCCCTTGTGTCATCCAGTCTGGAGCACTGAATCCACCCCTGGAGTATCAGATAAGGACATGGAATCAATGGAGCAGGTCCAGAGGAGGCCACAGAGATGCTCCAAGGGCTGGAGCCCCTCTGCTCTGGAGCCAGGCTGGGAGAGCTGGGGGTGCTCACCTGGAGAAGAGAAGGGAGAGCTCAGAGCCCCTTCCAGGGCCTAAAGGGAATTATAAAAAAGATTAACAACTTTTTACATGGGCAAAGAGTAACAGGACAACAGGAACAGTTTTAAATTAGAAGAGGGGCTATTTAGATTATATCATAGCAATAAATTCTTCAGTGTGAGATTGGTGAGGCTGCCCAGAGAAGCTGTGGCTGCCCTTGAATCCCTGGAAGTGTCCAAGGCCAGGTTGGATGGGGCTTGGAGCAACCTGGGATAGTGGAAGTTCCTGGGACGGAATGGGATGAACTTTAATCTGCCTTCCAACCCAAACCATTCCGTGCTTCTGGATTTATCCTTCCCTGGAGATTTTTAAAAGCCATCTGGACACAACCCTGAGTAACCTGCTCTAGTGAAACCTCAGACTAGGTGACCTCCAGTGTCCCTTCCAACCCAAACCTGACTCTGACCCGAAGCCAAGCTCTTGCCCTTGCCAGAAGTTCAGTTGCAATCCTTCAGCTGCTGCTTATGGGGATTTCAGGTGGGCTCTCTGCACACCCCAGATCCCCCTGAGTGTGTGTGTGCCCATCCCAGCCTGTACAGGACACAGGGATGTGCTTTTCCTGGATGTGACCCTGCCTTCATCCCACCCTTCATCACAGCCAGGAGGAAACAGAGCTTTTAATGATCTCCAGCCTGGCGGATCTAGCTCAGCCTTGCATTGTCACAGACATATTTTATGAAAAAATCCTTTCCTTAAGATTTTTCCTCCTGAGAAGCTGGGAGGCCTCAGGAACATAATATAAACGATTACCTGCTGCTGTGGAGTGCAACAGGTGGATCTGGGATTGGTCTCATGTGGTTTTTTCTAATTAATGGCCAATCACAGTGAGCTGGCTCGGACAGAGAGTCCGAGCCACAAGCCTTTGTTATCATTCTTTCTTTTGCTATTCTTAGCTGGCCCTCCGATGAAATATTTTCTTCTATTCTTTTAGTATAGTTTTAATATAATATATATCATAAAATAATAAATCAAGCCTTCTGAAACATGGAGTCAGATCCTCGTCTCTTCCCTCATCCTGAGACCCCTGTGAACGCGGTCACACCGCAGCTCCTTTCTTTCCCATCAGATCCCATCAGTGCAATGTTGTCTCTGCCTCCCCCGCTCCGCTTTGTTCCCCTCGCACCGCGGGGCTTTGATCACCTGCGGCTTTTCCATCCCCATGCGCAGCTCCCTTCCATCTCCCGGACGGCAAAGAAAGAAAAGTCCCCTTTCAGTTTTCTCCCCGTTTTGTCTCCGGGCTCTCAATACCCGCCTGGAGCAGCTCTGCCCCATCCCCTTGAGCATCCCGCTCGCACAAAGCGCTCTTTGTGCCGGTCTGGGCTCCGGCCAGCCCGGCCTGCAGGCTCAGCTTATCCTTGGGCAGAGCCAGCTTTACAGCCTCCTGCAGAACCGTGAGTGGGTCCTGGCATCGCTCGGGGGGGCTCGGGGAGCCTTTGTCTGCTGCTGGCACCTCCCTCAAACCCTCACTTTTCGCTCTCCTGGATTTTGGAGGGAGCAGATTTGCTCTTCTCTGCCCCTCTGGGACAGAAGATTCAGGTTTCCACCTTAACTGTAAGGGACAGTTTTACTCCTTTTCCTATTCCTGGGGAATTTCTGAAGAAGCCAGGCAAGGGATATGCCCTCAGGATTCAGGCTTGCCCTAGAGATCCTTTACATCCCCTCTTGAATCTTTACACCCCACACTGGCAGAGATTCCTGTAATTCCCCCTGAACCTTCACATCCCATATTGACACAGATTCCTGCCATTCCCCCTGAAACTTTATATCCCATATTGGCAGAGATTCCTGTAATCCTCCCCTGAACCTTTATATCCCGTTTTGGCAGAGATTCCTGCCATTACACCTGAATCTTTACATCCCTCCCCCTTGAACCATTACATCCCATTTTGACAAAGATTCCTACAATTGCCCCTGAACCTTTACATCTCATACTGGCACAGATTCCTGCAATTCCCCTGAACCTTTGCATCCCATTTTGACAGAAATTCCTGCCATTCCCCCTGAACCTTTACATCCCATGTTAAAAATAGGTTAGAAACTGTTGTAGAATAGTTGATAGATGGTTAAGCATGTGCTGTTAGTTTGGCAATTATATTTTAAAAGGGGGTTAAAAGGGTAATTATAAGAAATAAAATATATTTTTCATAAGAAATATGGTACTCAAAGTACCATAATACCCCTAAGTAAAGTGCATCACCCCCAGAGAAACGAGCCAGCCTGGACAGAACTGTAATGGGCCAATCAAGCGCCTTAAACCTTCATGCAAATAAAGGATCGGAAGAGAAACCAATCCAAAGGGACAAAAAACAGGATAAAAAGGGGATTCTGACCCACTGAACCTGTGCCACTCCATCGGGGCCATCGCTGCTGAGCAGCCCCAGTGCCGGCTTTGCATCACTCAGAAAATTCCTTGCCCCAGCCCTCACTGCTGAGAATTGCCCGTTTTTTCACATTTTCACTCAAAGATGCTCCTGCTCCTGCCGTGGTACTCTGCCACCCCTCACTGGCACCAGCCCGAGGATGTTGGGCTGCCTGGGCAGGATTTGGGAAGCTCTGGCCAGCTCAGAATTCCTCAGGGGCTCATCCTGGTATCCCAGAGTGATTGCCAAGGGGAGCGGGGGGAATGGCAGGAATTTCTGCCAGTATGGGATGATAAAAATAAGAGCAGACTCCTGGTACTAAAGCGTGCTAGGAAAATTAATCTACAAACACCAGTGGTTTATGTCCAAAAAGGAGACAGAGTAGTCCTTTCTGGCTTTATTTGAATGAAGGGAGAGGCTATGGGGTATTCCCTTGGATCGCTCAAATTTGTGGAGGACACAGCCTCCTTTTTATACCAATTTCCCGACCACATTTCCCTTCTCTCTCTCCCCATTGGCTGAGGTACTTGAGAGATACAAACCTCCTGATACACCTGATAATAAAGATTTCCCTCTAATGTATAACCCTCCCTTTTAATTTTTAATTCTCACTGAATTTAAGGGTTTTCCCCACTGTCTCTTTCATCTTTCAATATCCAATTTCATTTATCAGCAAACCTAAAGTTTATTTGTAAAAGCAAATATCTTTTTCCATTCACCAATCAGTGGAATATTTCCCATTGCTTCTTTTATCTCCCAGTGCCAGTTTTATTTGCCAGCAGACCCACAACTTGTTTGTAAAGACAAATCCACTATTCCTCTCAAGTGATTCCAGCATTTATTACAAGAAAAAGAAAGGCCTAAAGCAAGGGAGCTTGGGCTAAGCAGGAGATGGAGTGACACAGCTTCCCTAGGTCAGAAGCCCCTTTTGATCCTCTTTTTTGTCCCTTTGGATCGGTTTCTTTTTGGATCCTTCGTTTGCAGGAAGGTTTAAGGCACTTGATTGGCCCATTATAGTTCTGTGCAGGCAGGATCATGGCGCACTTTACTTAAGTGTATTATGGTACATTGAGTACCATATTTCTTATAACTACCCTTTTAAACCCCTTTTAAAATATAATAACCAAACTAACAGTACATGTTTAACCATCTATCAACTATTTTACAACAGTTTCTGACCTATTTTTAACATGGGATGTAAAGGTTCAGGGGGAAGGGCAGGAATCTCTGCCAAAATGGGATGTCAAGGTTTAGGGAGAAAAGCAGGAATCTCTGCCAAAATGGTATGTAAAGGTTCAGGGGAGGATGTAAAGGTTCAGGGAATGGCAGGAATTTCTGTCAAAATGGGATGTGAAGGTTCAGGGGAATGGCAGGAATCTCTGCCAATATGAGATGGAAATGTTCAGGGGGATGGCAGGAATTTCTGCCAATATGGGATGTAAAGGTTCAGGGGGGGTGTAAAGGTTCAGGGGAATGGCAGGAATCTGTGCCACTATGGGATGTAAAGGTTCAGAGGGAATGGTGGGAGTTTCTGACATTATGAGATGTAAAAGTTCAATTCACCCCTGTGCAGGTACCTGGAGGGTTCCATGCCCTGCAGGGGCTGATTCCCTCAGGGAAGGAAAGGAAATCCTCATGGGTAGATTCAAGAGCTGCTTTTAAAATGGTTTTCCTGTGTGGAGTGAGCTTGGGGAGAGGGATCAGAGGTTCTGGGGGGATTCCCTCTAGCCTGGCTTTGCTTGGAAAGGAAAATTCCCCTCTTCCTACTGATTTATCCTCAGCAGGCGCTTCCATATTTCAGGCAAGGCACAGACTGGACTCCAGGCTGTTTTTAGCCAGGATGCTCTGTGAGTCCCAGAGGGAAAAAATGCTGCTTCATTACTCCAGAAATGCCCTTAACCCCAAAGGACACCACACCTGGCTGTTATTGTAGGGTTTTTCCTCAGGGGAACACCCTGATCAGTAATTGCCAGGTGGTTGTTGCAAAGATTTTTGCAGTCACAGGCTGATTCTTTTTTTCCCCTGTGCTGTTTGCAGGTGTAAATCATCTCCTTAGGGGAATCAGTCCAGGGTATTTACCCATCTCCAGGACAAACCTGAATCCTGAGGCTTCTCCAGAAACTCCCTAGGAATAGGAAAAGGAGTAAAATTATCCCTTACAGGTAAGGGGGAAACCTGAATCTTCTGCCCCAGAGGGATAGAGAAGAGCAAATCTGCTCTCCCCAAAATCCAGGAGAGCAAAAAGTGAGGGTTGGAGGGAGGTGCCAGCAGCAAACAAAGGCTCCCTGAGCAGGGGAGGGAGCGAGGAGCTGGCTCCGAGGCTGCTGGCCGGGTTGCCATGGATTTTGTGCTAATCAGCCCCTTCCTTGCCGGGAAGCAGAGGGAACAGGGAGGATTTGGAGCGTGCAGGAGCTGCCTCCCTACCTGAGCCGTGTCCTGTGACCATCTGCCCAGTGGATGTGCCAGAGCAAAGGGCCAAAATTAACTGGTACAGGATATTTTGGGAAATGATGTCCCTGTGCCTCATTCCTGGCTGTGGCTCAGACCTGCCCTGATCCTGCCACATTTGGGGTGTGGGTGCTGGGAAGGGGAAATTTGGGGATTTTGGGGTGTCTGTGTGAGCTGTGGGACATCTGCAGAGACCAGAAAAACCTCCAAAACCCTCCTGTAAGGGTACAAAGCAGTGTGGAAACCTGTGTGTGTGTCTCACTGTGCCTGGAACTCCCCAACATTTCACTGTAATTTTCAGGATGTTGTTTTTAAACAGACCAGAGGGGGCAAAGCCAGGCTCTGGAGCTGAACTGAACCAGGGGAGGTTTACATTGAATATTAGGAACAATTTCTTCCCTGGATTCTGCCACATTTGGAGTGTGGGTGCTGAGAAGGGGAAATTTGGGGATTTTGGGGTGTCTGTGTGAGCTATGGGACATCTGCAGAGCCCAAAAAAGCCTCCAAAGCCCTCCTGTAAGGGAGCAAAGCAGTGTGGAAACCTGCGTGTCTCACTGTGCCCCTGTGTGGGGGCTGGCACTGTGCCTGGGGCTCCCCAGTATTTCATTGTCGTTTTCAGGATGTTTTTTTGAACAGACCAGGGGGCAGAGCCAGGCTCTGGAGCTGAACCTGAGCCAGGGGAGGTTTATATTGAATATTAGGAACAATTTCTTCACTGAAATGGTGGTCAGACATTGAAACAAGCTGCCCAGGGCAGTGCTGATATCCCCAACCCTGGAAGGACTTAAAGATGGATGTGGCACTTGGGGACATGGGTCAGTGGTGGGCTTGGCAGTGCTGGAGGAATGGTTGGACTTGGGGATTTTAAAGTTCTTTTTCAACATAAATTATTTCCAATATTCCTCCACTTCAGAATGGCTTTTCATATTTGCAGTCTCTTAAACCTAGATTTATATATTTAAAAAAAACCCAAACACAAACAACAAACAAACCCACAAATCCTTAAAATTCAGATAACATGAAAAACATAAAACAAACTACTCAGTAGCCTGAAAAATATAAAATATAATAAAATATAAATAAAATTAAAATAATATAAACTATTTTATTATTATGAATAAAATTTTATATTTTTAATAATAAAATTTTAAAATTTAAAATACAAGTTTATTATTTATAAAGTAAAAATATTGTAAAATATTTTATTATACAGACTTCCCAGGGAAAAGGTGGAATCACCACCCCTGGATGTGTTCAAAAACCACATGGATGTGACATTTGGGATGTGGGATTGGTAGTGCTGGGGGAACTGTTGGGCTTTATGATTTTCGATTTTTTAATATTTGATAATAAAATTTTATATTTTAGTAATAAAATTGTATTTTAAAATATAAAATTTTATTATTAAAACAATAAAATAAAATACTATAAAATAAAAAATATTATAAAATATTTTATAAAATAAAAATATTACAAAATAAAATTAAATATTATAAAATATTTTATTATAGAGACTTCCCAGGGAAAGGGTGGAATCACCACCCCTGGATGGGTTCAAAACCTCTGTGGATGTGACATTTAGGGATGTGGGTTTGGTAGTGCTGGGGGAACTGTTGGGCTCCATGATTTCAAAGGTCTTTCCCACTCTAAATTATCCAAGGATTTTATGCTTTTATGCCCATTCCCTGGGGTGGGGCTGCACACCAGCCCTGGGCACCTGTCCCCCATGGTCTGTCCCAAGTTTCTGTGACTTTCAGCCACCTTGTCCCCACCTCCTGGAGCCTCTGTGGCCACAGGGGATGCCCATGGACAGGGCACAGCCCTGCTGGCCCACTAAACCCTGCAGGCTTAAATTTAAATCCCTTTGCCTCTGAGTCACCCAACAAACAAATTAAATAATGATCAAGTATTCTTAAAGCACACAGGAAAAAAAAACCCTCTATTATCCAAGAAAAGGGATTATATTTTAATATCAGCCCTGAAAATGGCACAGCTAGGTTTACAGGGCGCTCTGTGCACAAGCAGGGGCTGGTGGAGTTTTGATGTCTGTGGGAACAGGATGGAAAGTGTCCTCTAGGGATGTAAGGATGGGAAAAGGCTGTGATGAACTGCAGCAGACCAGAAATGTGGGAAAAGTGTCCCGTGCCAGCCCAGGCAGGCTGCAGGGAGGAGATCTGTGCTGGCTGTCCTTGGGGACAGCAGGTGAAGGGCATCTCCTTGGAACTGAGACAACACCTCCAGAGCTGCTGCCAGAACATGGATCCTCATGGCATATTCCATTCCCAAATCCCCTTTTCCTCCTTTAATCCCTCCTTTAACCAGCATTCCAAGCCTAGTCCTTGCTCTCTTTTCTCCCAGGGAGGATTCCTCCTCTGTGACCGTGTTCACAGGGGTCCCAGGATGAGGGAAGAGATGAGGATCTGACTCCATGTTTCAGAAGGCTTGATTTATTATTTTATCATATATATTACATTAAAGCTATACTAAAAGAATAGAAGAATAGAAGAAAAGGTTTCATCAGAAGGCTGGCTAAGAATAGAATAGCAAAGAATGATAACAAAAGTTTGTGGCTCAGCTCTCTGTCCAAGCCAGCTCACTGTGATTGGCCATTAATTAGAAACAACCACATGAGACCGATCACAGATCCACCTGTTGCATTCCACAGCAGTAGACAACCATTGTTTGCATTTTGTTCCTGAGGCCTCTCAGCTTCTCAGGAGGAAAAATCCTAAGGAAAGGATTTTTCATAAAAGATGTCTGTGACACTCCTCTCCCCTCCTAAGCATCCCCTCCAACACCATTTTTCCTCTGAAACACCCTCAGCTGTGGGACTGAGATAAGGGCACATCCTTGAAAAGGATGCAGATGTTTTTCCTCCATGCTGCCTTCCAGCTGCCTCCAGGACCCCCTGCTCCAGCCCCTCTGGAGGGCTGAATCCCTGCCACAGAAAGCTCTGCTTGAGTAAGGAGATGCTTGCTGGCTCACGTTCCAGTTTTTCTTTCCCCAGCATCCCAAACAGTCAAATATTTGCTTTTCCCTGCAGCATCTCTTTGTACAGACAGGGATGAGGGGGAGTGGGAATGGTCTCAACTTGCCCAGCCCATCTGTCCACTGTGGATCTCTTTAAAAGAAAGGACATAATTAAAGAAGAAATACAGAATAGCTGTGCTGGTCTTGCTCTGCTGTTGAGTCGCGTTCCCAGGTATTTCTCTGCTTCATTTAATGCTCATTCTGCACTGGCTGTATCCCAGGAAATCCCTCTTGGCTGCTGTGGGGTTTGGAGCACCACAGACATGTAAATTCCAAGCCTGCAGCAGGGCAGGAGCTGATTTTGGCACTGCAAGGCTGATTAGGGTTGGAGACCCCACTGCCCAAAGCTCTTCTGGCACCACTTTCCTTTTTATTCCTGGATTTTCCATAATGACCTCTGAGATACTCCTCCAATTCTGCTGCTGCAAAATCCAGGACTGCTAAGGAGCCAGGCTGGGCTTAAAACCCACAAAACTGGGCTTAGAGGCCCCTGAGCTTTTTAAAACCACAGCAAAATCTCCCAATGCCGTCACTTCTGTGGGCTGTTGCTTTGCACTCCGAGGTTGCGTGTCACAGACATCGTTTTATGAAAAATCCTTTCCTTAGGATTTTTCCTCCTGAGAAGCTGGGAGGGCTCAGTAAAAAAATGTAAACATTGATTATCTGCTGCTGTGGAATGCAACAGGTGGATCTGTGATTGGCCCATGTTGGATGTTTGTAATTAATGGCCAATCACAGCCCAGGTGGCTCAGGCTCTCTGTCCAAGCCACAAACCTTTGTTATCATTCCTTTCTATTCTATTCTTAGCCAGCCTTCTGATGAAACCTTTTCTTCTATTCTTTTAGTATAGTTTTAATGTAATATATATCATAAAATAATAAATCAAGCCTTCTGAAACATGGAGTCAGATCCTCGTCTCTTCCCTCATCCAAGAACCCCTGTGAACACCGTCACAGTTGTGGAGTTCAGGTGCCAAAGCCCAAAATCCAGAGATTTGGATCACCCTGCACAATCCCATGGTTCTCCATCCAGATCCTGCAGGATGAGTGGCAGCACCCCAAAGTCTTTCCTGGCCCTTCAGCTGGGGTAATCCTCATCATGGCAACAGCCAAGGATTTCAGTGGGAAGGGATGATGGCATCCTGCCTCCTCAGGGTCTCCTTTTGGAGGACCTCATCTTCACCCTGGGCCCCACTTTTTAAGCTTCTGACATCAGTGTGAGGTTTTCCTGAGTGAGATTTCATCCAATTCCTATGGATAGACCAACCCTGCATGAATTTCTCTCATCCCTTCCTTGTGAATCTCCACAACCCCTGGGGAGGATGCAGCTGTCCAGGAGCCAGGAGGTTTTTAAGGTTTTTGCTCAAATCCAGGCTGGGAGATGAGGTGCTTGGGCCAGTGCTCAGCCTCCCCAGCCAGGAATAGCCATTCCCCACCACATCCCCATGGATTCATCCCTGGAATGAGGCTCACTGTGCTCCCAGTTCTTCCCTAAGGATGCCTGAGCTGTGGGGCTGAGAAGAGGGAAGGACCAGAGCCACTCTGGTTTTTGAAACAGTGGCATCTTTTCCAAGGTCAGCAGCTTCCAAACCAAGTTAAAAACAACCCCAGGTGAATTCCCTGCTCCTCCTCCTTCTCCCCCAGCATTCCCAGTTCCCTTTTACCCAGCAAAGGAACCCCGAATAAGCATTTTGCTCTGAAGAGTGAAGGGAGGCAGGGAAGGGGGGTAGCTACCCCAGACAAAACTGGGTTAATTCAGCTGGGAAAGGTTTTTGTCTCCCTGTAGGAGCATTGTGGGGTAGGACAGTTGGGAAGGATGGAGAGCAGAGATCTCTGAAGGCAGGTGGTGGAACCTGGGGTTTATTGCAAAGGGCCTGGGTGCAGGGCCCTGCTGGGAGCTGCCAGCCACAGCTCAGAGCAGGACTGAGAGAAGAGAGGGGGAATGAGGATGAGAGGGTGAGAGAGTAAGGAGTAAAAAAGGTAAGAGAGCAATGTTCTTGTTACAATACAATAAATCTTCTTCTGTGTTGAATATTCTAATTTTCACTAGCCAATCTAGTACAATATACAAATCCTATAGCATTTACACACTCCCTATAAGAACCATTACATTACCATACTGTGCTACATTTTAAACCCTACAAACTCCTCTTTGGGCCCCTTCTGCTGAGCTAATGGGGTCTGCTCTGCCCCTTGGACCTGCCTGAAAGCAGAGGGTTTTGTTCCATCAAAAGGATACCATTGTTTTCCACTTGTTCAGTAACAGAGGTATCTAAAAGCTTTCATTTCAATCTCGCTTATAATTTCCATATTCTCAAAATCTTTTGCCTGACAATCATATTTATAAGGCTTTCCTGTTTCATCTTCCCCAGCATCTCCCCACTGCTCGTCCATCAAGGGAAGGGAGTGCTCCTTCCCCTCTCCATTGGTATTCCGAGCTCATTTGCTGCAGTGGGAGCTGCACAGCCGCCAGCCAGGCTGGGAAGCACATCTGCATGGTGATGCAGTCAGAACTCGTGTCTCCAAATCAATTACTGACCTTCTGCTGCTCCAGAAATTGCTCAGGATGGATTTGTATGCTGGGTGTGGGGAGAGGGAGAGGCTCAGCCTCATTTTCTGCTTCTCTGCTTCTCCTGCTGCCTCAGAGGCAGAGCTGTGGTTTGCTTTTTGGGTCTGATTAATTGCGCCTTGTAGAAATTTCCCAGTTGTCCTGGTTTCCCTTCTCCTGGTGTCCGTTTGGATTGCTGATGCACAAGCTGCTTTTGGAGTGTTTGTTTTATTCCTACAGCACTTGAGGATGATGCTGATTGTGTATCCTGCTGTCACCCAGCCCCTCTTCCCCCCAAACAACTCTGGAACCTCCTCACCCCAGCCAGACTGGATGGAGCAGTGAACCTCAGAGATGTCACATTCCCACAAAGGTTTCTCAAGTGCTTTTCCATCAGTGCAGTTTTCCAGAGGAGACTGAGAGGGTAGGACTGTTCAGCCTGCAGAGGAGAAGGCTCCAGAGAGATCTCAGAGCCACTTCCAGAGTCCAAAGATGCTCCGGGAGAGCTGGAGAGGGACTTGGGACAAGGGATGGAGGGACAGGACAAGGGGGAATGGGTTTAAACTGGAAAAGGGAAAACTTAGGTGGAATATTGGGAAGAAATTGTTCCCTGTGAGGGTGGTGAGGCCCTGGCACAGGGTGCCCAGAGAAGCTGTGGCTGCCCCTGGATCCCTGGAAGTGTCCAAGGCCAGGCTGGACAGGGCTTGGAGCAACCTGGGATAATGGAAGGTGTCCCTGCCCATGGCAGGGGGTTATATAGAGATAATGTTTACTTTCCCTTCCAACCCAAATTATTCCATATTTCCAGGATCTAACATATGCTGGACACTGACTACATCCACAGCAGTGAAATATCCCATGCCTGGTCCTATGCCCTGACCCAGGACAGCCCTAGATGTGTTAAGTAGCTACAAATGAACTGGGTATAACAACTACTGACCCATCTTCCCCCAAATCCTTTGGAACAAGGGATGAAACCCTCAGGGAATCAGTTTTAAACCAGTAACATGAATTAGCTCTTGGCACAGTGGGCATCAGAAAATATCAGGATGTTGGAGAATATTGTAGCAGTGAGCCCTGAATGGGGAATAATGAGCATTCACTCTATGATTGCAGAAGGCTGATTGGTTGCTTTATTTTACTATACTATCCTATTAAGAAAAAAGCATTGGCCTTGTAGACAGTCTGATACAGACAGACAGATCCAATTGGTCAATTGAAATCAAAACACACCAGTGTCTAATTAAGAAATCACCTTTTGGTAAACAAATCTCCATAACACATTCTATGTGTGCACAACAGCAAGTGCAGCAAGTGGAGATAAGAATTGTTTCTCATTCTTTTCTTTGAGCTTTCTCACAGTTTCCCAGGAAATCCTGGGAGGGAGCTGTGTCTCTCTCTGTTCAGAGGATGTGTGATCACCACAGGGGGAAGAGTGAGAAATAGCAGCAAGGCCATGAATGTTTGTTAGAGACCAGGCTGTGGTGTCCTCTTTGGCATCCCTAACTCCAGGAATTATCTTCTCCAGGGATGAGGATGCTAAGGAAGCACCCAAAGATGGGCCCATGGAAAGAAAGCTCCTGCCCATGGATTAACAAGATCTCCCTAAAAAGTGTCTTTTTGGCCAATGTGGGCTTGAGGGACTGTGCTGTGATCCTGGAGTGATTTCCTACATCCGCTCCTGCCTGCACCACTCTGATCCTCACTGTCCCTCTTGGGGCTGATACTCCTCCTCCTAAATTGTGTGGAATCACATTCTGAGGGACCTTGGTGCCTTGAGAAGGCTGAGCTAGAACCGAGACTAGATGGAGTTAAAGAATAAAGTAGGGATTTATGAAAAGGCCTCAATGGATCCACCTTGGGCAGCACAAGAGCCCAGCCAGGCCTGCACCCAAGATGAACCCAAAATAGTCAAAAAATGGATGACCAGTCATAGGATGTCTCATTTTTTATAATTTCTGGTCCATTTGCATATTGGAGTTAATTGTCCAATTACAGCTTTAGATTATTCAGCCCCATCCTTCTTATTTTTCTCTCTTCAGTCCACGGTGTTTGCGCTCTTGGGCCTGAAATTTGGATCAGTTATCTGTGGTCCCCAGCTAGAGAAGGAATTGTTTTGTCTCCCTACTCTGTGCAGAGAGCTCCCCTAATATGAAGCTCAGAACTGCACACTGAAGCAACACAGAATCTGAAAAACACAAAAGCTCAAACCTGAGGGATCAACCCCACAGCCCATCTGGGGAGCAGGGAGGCAGATGGGGGAAGGCAAAGACATCTCACAGTGCCCAGAAATCCTGCAGGGAGGGAGACCTTGGAAAACTGAGGAGGCTGAGAGCCCATGGGACCAGAATTTCCCCCAGGAGCGGCAATCCAGCTCCGTGTGCATCACAGCATTCGCTGAGCCATGAACAGGCAGAGCTCGGTGTTGTTTGTCTCCATGAGCTGGTTGTTAATCCTTGCAGCCAGAAAGGGATGATTTTGCATTTCCTTGGTACTATGGAGTGCTGGCAGGAGAAGAAAAGGCAGGAATGTGGGCTCTCCCTTTGTTTAGAGAGGATCTGGACACGCAGCCATGGCCAGAGGCTGCTCAACCATCCTCAGGGATGCTGAGGAAGCAGCTGGGGGGATCTGGTCACTGCCAGCACTCAGATCTTCCTAAATTAGAGGGGTGAAGTCTGATCTTTTCAGGAAAAAAAATAAAAACAACAAAAAAACAACCCAGCCAGCAAGGAAATCCAAGACTGTGTTCCCTCAGAAATCCCTACACACACAAACAAACCTGCCCACGCACACGGCGCCAGATAAATAAATAAATACAGGGAGGTTTCTTTAGTTCTCTAAGGGTTTTGCCCTCAGCTCACTGACAGAGATCAGAGCATCCCCTGGATAATGTCAGTGCTTGGATCACACTCCCAGCTGCTCCTGCTTGGGAGCTACTCCTTTCCTCAGACAAAATATCATCTTTGTATGACTTTGGATTTGATTATTTCAGTTTCTATTAAATCCTCTCCTTGTTTTCCTGGTTGCTTGGAGCTTACAGGAGAGGGAGGGTGGTGAGAAATGCTCTCATCAGGTGAATGTCAGTGGTTGCAGGGTGGATTTGGAGGAGAGGGGAAAATACAAGAGGAATCAAAGCACAAAAGGATCCCCAAATCTTTGTGTTCGCCCCATCCCTGGGGTGGGGAATCCCGTGCAGGGAATCTCACCAGTGCTGCTGCACCCAGGCCTCAAACTGAGTGAACCGGTGAAACTCCAAAGCTCCATTGAGGTTATTCAGATTCTTCTCCTGCATTGAAATATCCTCCCTGCAAGTGTTCCTTGAGGGAGTTTCACAGAGTCATGGAATGGTTTGGGTTGGAAATGACCTTAAATCTCCTCCAGTGCCATCCCTGCCATGGGCAGGGACAACTTCCACTATCCCAGGGTGCTCCAACCCTGTCCAGCCTGGCCTTGGACACTTTCAGGGATCCAGGGGCAGTCACAGCTTCTCTGGGAAACTTCAAACAGGACCTCACTACTCTCACAACCAAGAATTCCTTCCCAATATCCCATCCATCCCTGCCCTCTGGCAGTGGGAAGCCATTCCCTGTGTCCTGTCCCCTCCATGCCTTGTCCCCAGTCCCTCTCCATCTCTCCTGGAGCCCCTTTAGGCCCTGGAAGAGACTTTGAGGTCTCCCTGGAGCCTTCTCCAAGTGGACACCCCCAATTTGGATCTACAAGGACATTTCTGTGATCACCTGAGTCATCTCAAACAAAGTGCAAAACCCGGAAAAAACAGAAATGGCCAGTGCCCAAAGCAGAGTGAGGAGGAGGAACCTTCCTGGCTTTGCACACAACATTTTCAAGGATCACAGTTTCCATCAGCACCTTTGGAGGTGGGGGCAGGACATCCAGGGAAAGGTCTGATAAGGCCTCTCTGCCTGCAGAGATGAGGGAAGGCAGAGGATTCTCTGAAAGGGTTTCTGCATCCCCACCAACCTTTGAAAAATCACCTCTGATCAGGTAAAAAGGCAAAGAGGCTCCGTGAAATGGGTGAATCTTTTCAGAGCTCACGTTTGTGTCCCACAGCTCCAAGGCTGCTTTTAAGCATTCACACAAGACTCCAAGATATTCCCACAACCCTTATCTTCTCTGCTTCAGTCCCTTTTATCTCCCAGGTGCAATTTTTCACTGCTTTTTCTCCTCTGACCCTGTCTGCTCCCCGTGGCTGTGAATTTCCCCCATTCTGGCCTTGTTTGGAATGTTCCAGGTGCTGAGCAAGAGGGCAGAGGCACATCCTGGTTGCTGGATCTGTGCTTTAAGGAACGCAAAAAATGTCAGGCACTACCATCCCTGCCCTTCCTTCAGTGCCAGCACTGAAACAACTCCTGCCCTTCAGCCAGCAACCAGTTTTGCTTAAAACCTTCAAAAACCCCCTCTCTTTGAGAGCTGCACCCCCAGATCAGACATGGCTGTGATTTCTCACCTATTTCAGGTGACCAAACCTGTAGGCAAGCAAGTGACAAAGATCTGCAGGTCATGCGGGCTGTTTTCTTTAGAAATTCCCCCAGAAATGGTGTCCCAGAGCCTGGAGCTGGCTGCTGGCTCTGGTGTGGTTTCATTTCCTCCCAGTGTTGCTGTGTAAACACCGATCAGTCCAAATTATTCAAATCACAACTGTGGAGCGTGGAAGGAGCGTTAACGAGGAAAAAGAGGGAACAGATTGGTGGAGCAGAACGTGTCCCTTGGCTGGAGGTTGGTGGCTCCCATCCAGCACATGCCACTCAGATCCCTTGTTCTGCCACAGCCCTTGGAAACCAATCCTGCAGGGAGAGAGCTCTGGGACAGCTTGTCCAGCCCCAGGGGGCCTGGATGGACAAACACCAGGGGATATTTCCTGTCAGGAATGTGAGTCCCTGGCAGTCTGACTCCAGCATGTTATGGGTTGGGAGGGACCTAAATCTCATCCCACTCCACCCCATGCCATGGCCAGGGACACTTTCCACTATCCCAGCCTGGCCTTGGACACTTCCAGGGATTCAGGGGCAGCCACAGCTTCTCTGGGCACCCTGTGCCAGGGCCTCTCCACCCTCTTGGGGAACAATTCCTTCCCAATATTCCATCCATCCCTGTCCTCTGGTAGTGTGCAGCCATTCCCTGTGTCCTGTCCCTCCATCCCTTGTCCCCAGTCCCTCTCCAGCTTTTCTGGAGCCCCTTTAGGCCCTGGAAGGGGCTCTCAGGTCTCTCTGGAGCCTTCTCCTTTCCTGGTGAACACCCCCAGCTCTCTGAGGACAAGTTTCCAAAGCCCAGGACTGTGAAGAGCATGGAAATGACCATTTCCCCACCCAATTCTGGAGTACCAGACCTGCATTTATTCATCACTGCCCCTGCCTGGCTCTATTAGACCAGGGAGAATATGCCAGACCTGGGAAACAGGCATCCATCCTTCCCCAAAACTTCACACAACATGGCCAGGCCCTTCTTCATCCTCCTTCATGGCCTTGCCGATGTTTAAGACCCACCTGGACACGGCCCTCAGTGACATGATGTCTTGGTTTGCAAAGACAGGAGTCTGCTAAGGAAGGCAGGAGCCTCCCCTGAAATGGAGAATGTAAACCCTCCCCACCCCTCTGAATTGCTATAAATTTGAAATAAAGGGGCTCTCAGGCAAAAATATGGGAGCAGGAAATAACAGTTCTTTAATAGGGAAAAGAAAATAAAAAGGTAAACAATGCAGTACACTAGAACAACACTGACAGAGTCAGAACAAAACCTGACACCCTGTGGGTCAGGGTGTTGGTAGCAGTCCAATTGGAAATGTGGCTGCAGCCCTCCTGCAGCGTCAGGGGTCGTTCTGTTGGAGCAGGGATCCTGTAGAAAGAGTGTAGTCTTTCTCCGAAGATCCAGTGGAAGAAGAGACAGCTGCTGTTCCTCTGGGAAATCCCGTGGAGAAGCTGTGTTGGTATTCTAGAATCTCTAGATTATATCTGGGTAGCAATGCTTGGCTCCTCCCTCTGGGTCAAGCATCTTCCAATGGGATGTTATAGTTCTTATCAGCCATGCAGTGACATTCAATAGCTGCTATCAGCAGATGTCCCCTCCTGAGGGAGGTGTGAATGTGGTCACTCAAAGAGATAAGGCAAACTGCCCACTTGACAAAGGTAATCTGCCATACTGATGGTAATAGAAAACATCTTGCATTGCAACCTGGAACATCTGATTTAATTAGACCTGCCCTGATCAAGGCATGGGGTGAGAGGAGCTCCATGAATTCCTTCCAACCTGAATTATTCCACGATTTTAAATTGCTGCTGTGGTTTGTATTAATAAAATAACTACCAGCACCAGGCCAGGAACAAACTCTCACCCTGGGGGCTGCATCTGGTGGTTGGTTTCTTTTTAAAATAAACTTTTCCAGATCATTTTTGAGTCTCAGTGACACCAATACCTGGAATAAATGGGAATCACTCACACAGGTCCTGGCAAAGCCTTGCAGGAGGCTCTTCAAAGGTGGGAATGGGATAAATGGGAACCACTCATGCAAAAAGGTCCTGGCAAAGCCTTGCAGGAGGCTCTTCAAATGTGGGAATGGGATCTCTTGGGAGCTGCTCAGATTCAGCAGTTTTCATACTGGAGCAATTTTCCAAAAGCAAAGCAGGTGTTACAGGTGGAAAGGCTAAAGTGAATTCTGAGGAGGGGCAAATTCGCATCTTTCCATGGAAACCTCTTGGACCGTGGAGAAAGCCAGACAGAAATCACCTGCATCCATTCCTGCATCCCACTGCAGCATAAAGCTTCAAGTCAGGACCTGAGGCTGATGTTTAAACTACCTGGAAAACATCCCAGATATTAAACACTTAGAGCTGCTACAATAGGGTCAGAATAAGGGAAATTACACTTGGGAAGGGAAGGAATGAGCCCATCAATTTCCAGTGTCAGGAAGAGCAATTTTAAAACCTTCAGGGGCAAGAATTTCAAATTTGGCTGGAGCACCATGAAACGCTGCACCCAAGGTGTTTGGGTTTCCCTCCTTGCTTTGCTGGCAGTCCTGTTTTCCACCTGTCTGGCCCAGAAATGTGGAAAATCTGGGTGTTCTGCATTGTGGTCCTGCTTCCTTCTCCTGTGAAATATGAAAGGACCCCTTGTCCCCATCCTTGCTTCAGAGGCAGCAGCATTTTGGAGGGACAGGAGCCAAGGCTGTGTCCAGGAGCTGGAGGAGGTGTTGGCATTTCCCAGAGACTGACAGGAACCCTATTTTCCACCCAGACTCAGCTCAGCTGGGAAAGTGCTTAAAAATGGACTCACTTCCCAAAAATGGGGCAAATCCCTGCTGCAAGGTGCTGATCCTGCTAAAAGATGATATGAAATTGTTGGGATGCTGCATTATTTTGTGGCAGTGAAATTCAGTGCTGGTGAATGAGCAGAAGGAAACAGCAGATAAATTCAGGAATATTTTGAGGCATAGCCAAATCCTTCTTGGTGAAGGATATTTTAGCTTTGCCTCCTCCTGTTGTGACAGAACAAGGGGTGATGGGTTTAAGATGAAGAAGGGTTGATTTAGATTAGATTAGATTAGATTAGATTAGATTAGATTAGATTAGATTAGATTAGATTAGGTGATCTATTTTTTTACGATGAGGGTTGTAAAACACTGGCAAAGGTGAGAAGCTGTGGCTGCCCCATCCCTGGAAGTGCCCAAGGCCAGGTTGGACAGGGCTCAGAACAACCTGGAAGGTGTCCCAGCCCCTGGCAGGGTTTTTGGGCTAGATCACCTTTAAAAAGGTCATCTCTTCAAATCCAAACTATTCCATGATTCCATAATTCTCTGCAATCCATTCTCCAGCTCCTTAAGCCTTGCCTGGTGTGTTCCTATTAACAAGGCTTTGTGGTTTGCCTTTATAGGGATAATTTCTCCCAAATGAGACATCTGAATGCTCTCAGCTGTGCTTGGCTCCAGCTTTGAGAGTGGTGAGATCAGTTCATGCAATTCCAGGGATTCCTGTGCCTCCTCCTGGTTTCCCACCACAAAGGAAACCAGTCCCATCCCTGTCCCCATGCACCTGATTTCCATCTGCCCATGTTCTGCTCTAAGAAGCTCTTTACCCTGGAGCTAAACCAAGGTTGGGATTATATTTACAACCCCCAAATGTCCTCTACTGATGGCTAAATAAATCCTTGGGGTTAGCAAGGATGTTCTCCAGGCTAGTACAGGCTCCTCTCCTCCAGTCAGACCCTGCACCCACATCAGTGAAATGGGTCAGGGCTGCCCCTCAGCCTCTAAAACCCCAAATCAACCCCTTCCAGATGCAGACATGCAAAAAATTTTGTCTTTCCTGCAAACTTTCAGGAGTCTTTTTTCCTGGGAGTACGGTGGGTTGATGGAAATTAAGATTCCAGGAGCCATGGGGTGTTGTTGAGGTCAGAAAAGGGGACTTTTTCCAATGGGATGGATTTGGGGAGGGAATTTGCCCCACTGATCCCATCTGATATAAGTCTGGCATGAAGCAAACCCTTCGCTGCTCAGGGACCCACCTTCCCCACCAACACCACACAGCAAAGGTGGCCCAAGGAGCCTTGGGCTTCCACCAAGTTAGAGGGCAAGGAGAGGAGGGATTGCTGCTCTCCACCATGAAATGTGTCCTCAGGCAGGTCCTGATCCCGTTGAAGCTGTCCCTGCTCATGGCAGGAGGTTGGAATAAATGACCTTTAAAGGTCCCTTCCAACCCAAGACACGCTGAGACTCTGTGAGAGCCTGGCTTGGCCAAGGGAGCTGCACATCTGAGCCCAAACAGACCTGCCATGGGGAAGCCGTCCTGGTTCCCAGACTCTCCACCATCCTTCCCTTCAAGGTTTGAGGCAAAATCCCTTATTTTGCACGCGGTGGGACCAAAACCACGTGAGGAAGTGTCACAACCTGTTGTATTTGTGAAGTTCCCAGACTGTAAGAGCCTAAATGAGAGATGTGGGACCCTAGGCAGCTCTCAAAAATGCAGTTTATTCCATCCAAGGTGTTACAGCAGTCCAGAGTTGTGGGTGACAGAGCTGTGCCCACAGCTGTCAGCTCCAGCTGCAGCCAGGCCTGGAGATCCTTTGGTTTTGGTTACATTGCATTCTATACTTTTCTTTGCTGAGCATCTTAATAGAGTAGAACCAATCTATACCTTAATTATTATCTATAGCCTATCATAACTACTATAATTACCATATTCATGTTACTGTTCTTCAATCACTAAAAGTTAGTACATTACAGTTTAAGCTAGAAGTTGTTTTTCAGTTTCCTTGCAGTGGAAAATTCTGAGACCTTTTTTCTACTTGCAACATTGGCAGGCTTGTTGGGCTGTGCTATCTTTCTGCCTGGTAAAAACATCTTGTTTGAGGTGGGTTTATCCTTTGCTCTAAGCCATAAAACCCCCTTCTAACTAACACACCCTTTGCCTTCTTGGTTGTTCAGTAAGACTCAGCAATTCTTCTGTATCAAAACTTGCTTCCATCTCTTTTCCTTCATCAGAATCTACATTTAAAAATCTTTCTGCTAAGCACACATATCTGTGAGACTTTCTTGTCAAACTTTCATCCTTCCTAACACCAAAGGAAAGAAATGATCAATCTGACTCCATGTTCTTAGAAGGCTAATTTATTATTTTAAAATACTATATTATGTAAAAGAATACTATATTAAATTATACCAAAGAATACAGAAAGGATACAGACAGAAGGCTAGAAAGATACTAATGAAAAACTCGTGACTCTCCCCAGAGTCCTGACACAGCTTGGCCATGATTAAGTCAAAATAATTCAGCAGAAACCAATCAATCACCAGTTGGTAAACAATGTCCAAACACATTCCAAAGCAGCAAAACACAGGAGAAGCAAATCAGATAATTATTGTTTTCCTTTTTCTCTGAGGCTTCTCAGCTTCCCAGGAGAAGAAATCCTGGGCAAAGAGATTTTTCATAAAAAATGATGGTGAAAACAACCCAGCTGGAGATGTCCATGATCTGCCACACCCATCTCCCAGCCTTCAGGAGCCCTCTCTGCTGACACAAACACAGTAATGACCCCCACTCCATTTGCACAGAGCTTTATATAAGATTTACATGGGACTTCCCCTCCTATCAACCCCACATTCCCTGAAGGAAGCGTGGCAGGGACCCAGAGCTCCTCAGAGGGCAGGGCACAGTTCATTAGCGTGGAATTGCAGGAGCAATTACAGCAGGAAAGCTGAAAGGAACCGAAACAGAAAGGTCAGCCCCAGCCCCCAGCTGCCAGGTCATGTCCAGTGTGTGGAAATGCAAAGGGAAGTCTGATGGCTCCAGGAAGGGTAATTAGCTCTCAGTGATGAGTGGGAGACTGGGGACAAAGTTAGTGCAGCATAAATCATCTCCTAAACAAGCCTTGTTTATTTATTATGGGCTCCCATGACCTGTGCCCTGAACTTCTCCCCCTCTGCTCCCTTATCCACTCATCTCTGGGTTTTTTCCGCGGCTGGGTGGAAGGCTGTGGGCTGGCAGGCCCTTCAGAAATGCAGATAAGGAGATCTGCAAAGTACCTTGAGAGGTTTTTCCAATTATTTCCCTGCCCTGAGGGAGCAGAAATTACACATAAATCCAAGCTGGCAGCATAATGTGAGGTTCTCAAATTCCACACCCAACATCGTGTCCATTGCCTTCTGCCCCAGCTGTCCTGGGGTTCCTGTGCCACAGGATGAGGAATCCTCTTTATCCCTGCTTGGTCCCATGGCTGCACACCCTTATCTCTGTCTTTTCACCCCAGGATGATGCTTGTGATGTGGAGAGAGGATCCCAGAATGGTTTGGGTTGGAAGGGACCTTAAAGATCATCCAATCTCACCCCTCTGCCATGGGCAGGGACACCTTCTACTACCCCATGTTAATCCAAGCTCATCCAACCTGGCCTTGGACACCTCCAGGGATGGGGTAGCCACGGGTTTTATCAGAATTCTCCATTTCCATTCAAACTCTGCAGGTTTCATCAGGAAAATCCTCCTTCTCCCCCAAAAAAGCCCATTATTTTCAGTCCACCACCCCCTTGTGCACAGGTACAGTGAGTGTTTGGGTCAGTGGGATTCAGCCTGGCCAAAGCGCTGCCCAAAGCTCAGGGTGAGCAGGTGCAGAGCAGGAGCACAGCCCTGAGCCTGAAATTAAGTAAATTCTTTAATTATGTCAGGTTTCTCAAAAAAAGGGACAATTTCTAGGGAATGTGCTTAAATATATATATTTAATGAATATCTTGAAGCAAGCAGGGGATAGTGACATCTCTGAGGGCGGAGTGAGGGGAGTCCAAGGGGTTGGGATTGGGGCAGGATGGGCTCTTGGTGGTGCTGGGAGAAGAAAAGTGACTTGTCCCCAGCTCAGCCTGTGCTGTGAATGGGATACAAAGGTCGAAACCCTGCAGGTGTCATCAGGAAAATCTTCCTTTTCCTAAAAAAAGCCCATTATTTTCAGTCCACCACTCCCTTGTGCACAGGTACAGTGAGTGTTTGGGTCAGTGGGATTCATCCTGGCCAAAGCTCTGCCCAAAGCTTGGGGTGAGCAGGTGCAGAGCAGGAGCACAGCCCGGAGCCTGCCTGCAGCCTTTCCTGTGCCACTGAAATTAAATCAACTCTATAATTATACCAGGTTTCTCAAAAAAGGGACAATTTCTAGGGAATGTGCTTAAATATATATATTTAATGAACATCTTGAAGCAAGCAGGGGATAGTGAGGCCTGTGAGGACAGAGTGAGGGGTGTCCAAGGGGTTGGGATTGGGGCAGGATGGGCTCTTGGTGGTGCTGGGAGAAGAAAAGTGACTTGTCCCCTGCTCAGCCTGTGTTGTGAATGGGATACAAGGGTCCAAACCCTGCAGGTGTCATCAGGAAAATCTTCCTTTTCCTAAAAAAAAGCCCATTATTTTCAGTCCACCACTCCCTTGTGCACAGGTACAGTGAGTGTTTGGGTCAGTGGGATTCAGCCTGGCCAAAGCTCTGCCCAAAGCTTGGGGTGAGCAGGTGCAGAGCAGGAGCACAGCCCTGAGCCTGCCTGCAGCCTTTCCTGTGCCACTGAAACTAAATCAACTCTTTAATTATACCAGGTTTCTCAAAAAAGGGACAATTTCTAGGAAATGTGCTTAAATATATATATTTAATGAACATCTTGAAGCAAGCAGGGGATAGTGAGGCCTGTGAGGACAGAGTGAGGGGTGTCCAAGGGGTTGGGATTGGGGCAGGATGGGCTCTTGATGGTGCTGGGGGAAAGTGGCTTGTCCCCTGCTCAGCCTGTCCTGTGAATGGGATACAAGGGTCAGCCACGGGGCAGCTCTGCCCTAAACTATGCAGATACCCTATAAATAGATGCAGTTTCCTGCTGGAGCCTGGTTGCTGCTGTTTCAAGCCAGATCTTGATGCTGGAGTCCCCAAGGAAAGTGGAGCGTGACCTGGAACAGGCAAGAGTGGCCCTCAGTGCTGCCCAGGTGAGCCCAGCACCAGCTCTTCCCCAAGGCAGAGCCCCTGTCACCGTGCTGGGGACGGCCAAGATGTTCTGGGATTGAAGACAACTCATCTCCTTGTTGAGATGTGATAATTCCCTGTCTTTGTTCCCTTTGACTTGCTGCATATCCCTGGAGCCCAGCACCAGCTCTTCCCCAAGGCAGAGCCCCTGTCACCGTGCTGGGGACGGCCAAGATGTTCTGGGATTGAAGACAACTCATCTCCTTGTTGAGATGTGATAATTCCCTGTCTTTATTCCCTTTGACTTGCTGCATCTCCCTGGAAGAGGAGTCCTGCTGAAAGGTGAAGTGCCTGTTTCATCCAAGAAGGGAATTCCATAATCTCCATCCATTTTTTAAAGTAGCCCAGAGAATTATTTGCCAGATTCCGTTGGCTTTGACGAGCCCGGGGTAGTGGAAGGTGCCTCTACCCATGGCACATGGTTGGAATGAATTTTTAACATCTCTTCCAACCCAAACTGTTCTGTGATTTTGTGATTCCACCTTGGAGCAAGGATGTCATCATCACATTTTCTGAAAAATCCCCTAGCTCAGGAATCTTCTCCTGGGAAGCTGGGAAACCTCAGAGAAAGAGGAAAACAATAATTATCTCATTTGCTTCTCCTGTGTTTTGCTGCTTTGGAATGTGGTTTGGAGATTGTTTCTCTAACAGGTGGTTGTTTGATTGGCTTCATGTGAATTGTTTTGACTTAATAACCAATCACAGTCCAGCTGTGTCAGGGCTCTGGAGAGAGTCACAGGTTTTTCATTAGTATCTTGTTAAACCTTCTGTAAGTATTCTTTCTGTATTCTTTAGTATAAGTTTGGTATAGCATAATATAATATAATATAATATAATATAATATAATATAATATAATATAATATAATATAATATAATATAATATAATATAATATAATATAATATAATATAATATAATATAGCATAATATGGTATTATATTGTATTGTGTTATGTTATGTTATATTATATTATATTATATTATATTATATTATATTATATTATATTATATTATATTATATTATATTAATATTGAGGGACACCTTCCACTGTCCCAGGTTGCTCCAACCTGGCCTTGGACACTTCCAGGGAAGTGTTATAAATGTATAAACAGAATATTCCCAGCATAACTAATTCAGAATTAGAGTTCTGGGAGCCAAGACACTCTGCGGGTGTCACTCTCTGCTGCAGCTCAGACTGGGTTAAACTCAGCTCAAACTGCCTGGTTTTCACAAAGCCATTCATAGACTTAAATTTGAGGGCTGGTGCCTCTGACCTCAGAACCCCAGGGAATTTCTGCTCCTGTTTTTATTGGGATTGGGGTTTCAAGGAATGAGTGCTGCTGCGCCCAGACCTCATAGAAATCACTGGAGCCATTTTTAGGCTATGAATGGCTCTTAAAGAAGAGCTTTGAGATACTGACCTGCCCCTTTGCTGCCCAGCTGTGCCTCTAACCCATCATTTTCTATATCCAGACACACACAAACACAGCTCTTTGTCCCCTCCAGATGAAGCCTGGCTTTCCCTGAGCAGCTGGGGCTCAGTGTTTTTCTCCCTCTGACCTGTAAATCCATGAGCACTGTGGCTGAGGTGGTCCCTAAGGGTGACACAAAGACCCTTTGCCATCTCCCAGCTCCTGGCACAGCTTCCACACTGTTCAAGTTGGGTTTAAGACCCCTCAGACAGCCCAGGTTCTCCCTAGAGCCCTTTCCCTGAAGGTGGCCACTCTCAAACCTCCCCATGCACTCAAAGCCACCCTCAATGTCCCCCCAGGTCCCCATCCATCCCTTACTCCCCTCCTCCCTCCTCAATCTGCTCAACTCTGATTAAAACCACTGAAAAGGAAAGCGTGTTCCCAGCTCCAGCCCACAGGGAGAAGGTCTGGGGAGCTAATTATAAACTCCTGCATCAGAGCCATCCATAATTCAGGGAGCTGAAATGGAGCTGGAGAGGAGTGGCAGGACAGGGCCCGTTCAGTGCCTGAAGCACCCAGGGTCAGGGTGGCCAAATCACTGGGATTTACTGGGATGCGGCTCTGTCTCCTCTGCATTTCCAGGGCCAGACACCAAATTCAGGCTCCCCATCCTTCCTCCTGAAGGTGAAGGTGTCAGGATCCTGTCTCTTTCTGGGTTTCAAGCCACCAAACTCCAGATTTCCTCCCAAAAAAAAAAACCCAAGTCCCATTCACCACCTCTTCCCACACTCAGCCCTGCACTTTTCTCTGCCCTGGGTGAGGTTTTGAATTTGTTAGACTGGGGTTTTATTCATGAGGTTGGGGTTGGAGTATCCACATGGCCAGAAATGCTTCTTTCTTCCCATCCTTGAGACATTGGGCTGGGGCTGCCACATCCTCCTGAGCATCCCTTAAAACCAGAGGGAAGGAAAACTGGAAGGAAGAAGCCTGAAGCTGAAGTTAAAACAGCACATGGGGTGTATTTTACTAAATTGTGAGTTCAACCCACCCTTGGATGCATTTCCCATCAGCTGAGCTTCTGGGTGGATGCAGCAAAACAGAGGAATTGCATTTGTTGAGAAAGGTAAAAATGGGATGTAGGTTCCTCATGCCACAGGAGGGGAGACAAGGGAACACCCCAGCCACAGCACAGAGCACTCCACGCAGTTAAAATTCCAGTCAAAACTCACACAGGGCTCAAAATTATTGTCCTGACTACACTGAGATATGTCTCCATCCTGATTTAGCCACTCTGCCAGCTGCTAGGAAGAAAATTAACTCCATCCCAGCCAAAACAGCTAGAATCAAGGACCTTAGAGCTTTTCCAAGCTGTGATTCTATGAAACAAGGACAGTGTCAAAAAATCAGGGCCCTGACATGCTCTGAACATCCTCAAGTGTGGCTGGGACCAGCTCCAAAGGGTGGTTGTGTAATTTGGGGTGTCCCTGCTGCAGTGAGAGCCGTTCCCTGCAGCACTCCCAGCTCTCAGCTGAGGCTCTGGCTCCCTCTCCTGACTGCTTTTACTGGTCCAGCCATCCTCTAAAAGCTGGTGGGGAAGGCACTGGGATTGCTTTTCACCCATCAGGTCCAGGTCAGGGTCATGAGCAAAACCTCTGAGTGTCTCAGGTGTCCCCAAAATCCAATTGTGGAGATGGTTCACCCACTGAAGCTTCTGAAGGAATAACAGGGTGCATTGTGCTTCCAAAGCTCCTCCAAAAAACCCTGCTAAACCTGTTGGACCACATCAAAACACCACCAGCACCTTGCCAAGCATGGCCTTGCATTTTTGGGACACATCCCCCAGACCTACAGTGAGAACCTCCCATGTCCATCTCCTCCCAGTGCACCTGTGCTTTCATGTGGGACAGATAATTTTTGCTTCTCCAAGCACTGGTTCCATGGCTTCCTAATTCCACCAAAATCCAAGCCAGGCCACCTGCAGCTCATCCTTGGGAAGGTGGAACCACGAGAGCAGCAGCAGCGATGAGGCAGAGGAGGGAACATCCCTGAGCCAAGCCTGGGGTGCAGGGAAGGGACCCTGAAGGATATTTAGGAAGGGGGATGTGAGTCATAGGGATAAACACACATTTAAAGAGGAATTAGTTGCTCCAGGAGCAGGGAAATCCTTCTGAAAAATAAAAAATGACCTTGCAAGGCAGTGCTTGGTCTCTTCCTGACCAGACTTGTCCTTTCTGGGGGTGACAACAACAATCCAGGGCTCAGTGCTCCCCTTGTCCTTGTCCTGGATGTCCTCTGTGCCCCAGTCCTGCTCCTCTGACAGGCTCAGGATTGCACCAGCAGATGGCAAGACAAACCCACATTTTGGGATGAGAGTAACCACAAGTGGGAAAGAGACCTGGGAGCCGCCTATGCCAGGATGGGACTTCTCTTGTGTCTCATGTGGGGTTCAGCTCACCCCAGGGCATCTCTCTCCCTCCTTCCAGCTGCTTCTGCCTCAAATTTTCTATATATTTGGCATTTTTTTGTTTCTCTGACTCTCAGTGAAGTAAATCCTGGGGGGCCAATATTGCTGGGAAGGGCTGATGGGCAAATGGAATAGCACTTATTCACTTCCTTGGGAAGAAGGCTGTAAAATACCTGTAGCATGGGAGACTGGGGGAGAAAAAAGAGGAATGGCCAGGTTTCAAGTCCTTTAGGAAAGAAAATTAAAAATGAAAAAGCAATGTTGGACCCATGAATCCTGTCCCAGCAGAACACCTGGCCGTGGTCCCTGCCTGAATTTGATCTTCTTGGCAGAGATTTGTTTCCCATCCCACCACTTCCCATTCCCATTATTGGGAATTAATTGAGATTTATTTCCAGAAACTCTTTCCTCTCTCTCTCTTTTCCTGTCTTCCATTCCTCCTGTTTATTCTATGATTCCATGATTCTGTGATTCCATTAAAATAGTAACGCATTTGGGGAGGGAGAGCTGCTTTCACATAAATGAGTGTATCCCAATTGCGCATAACTATAATTTTCCTTTGAAAATACAAAATAATCAAACATCCAAACAAAATCCAGTACTGGGAGAGTTTTGAATCATCAACCCCTGTTGATATCATAATGCACAAGGTCCTCAAAATCCAGGGAGCAGGGGAGAGAGGATGTGATAAAGCAAAGCAGCTTTTTGGCCTGGGCTCAATGAGTGAGGTTAGAGAATCTTCCACCTTCCCCCTTCTTCAAAATCATTCCTTGAGCAGCTTCTTTGAGTTTGAAGAAGAATCCTGGGTCAGATGTTTTGCTGACACCAAGCTTGGACGTGGATAAAACTTTTCATAGAATCCCGTAACAGGTTGGGTTGGAAGAGAACTTTAAAATGACACAGTTCCACCCCCTGCCATGGGCAGGGACATTTTCCACTGTCCCAGGCTGCTCCAAACCCCATCCAGCCTGGCCTTGGACACTTCCAGGGATCCAGGAGCAGCCACAGATGCTTTGGGAAACCTGTGCCAGCCCCTCACCACCCTCACAGAGAACAATTCCTTCCCAATATCCCATCTATCCCCGCCCTCTGGCAATGGGAAGCCCTTCCTCCATGTCCTGTCCCTCCATCCCTTGTCCCTAGTCCCTCTCCAGCTCTCCTGGAGCTCCTTTAGGCCCTGGAAGGGGCTCTGAGCTCTCCCTTGATCCTTCTCTTCCCCAGGTGAGCACCCCCAGCTCTCCCAGCTTGTCTCCACAGCAGAGGGGCTCCAGCCCTTGGAACATCTTCTTTCCAAAGGCTTCTCCTGCCCCAGCAGTGCTGCTTGCCCCAAGCACACCCCAAATTTCTTCAGCTGCTGCATCTTCAATTCCCAGAGCACAGCAAGCTCCACCACCTCCCCTCCAGCCTCCCGGCCAAACCAGCACCAGTTATTGAATGGCTTCTGGGGAGAGGACAAGTTAAGCCTCAAATTAAACTTTCCACTTCAACAGGCACCTCAGTAGGATGGAGACCCCTACCCTGGCCAGACACGTAAAGCTGTGTCTGGCTCCAAGTGTCTTGGAAGAAATGGAGAGGCAGCTCCTGGTGGAGTGGCAGGTGGCTGCCATGGGGAGGGATTTGGGAACTGGCAGGAGAGAGGCATAAGCCTCCAGCACAGCAAATATCTGATCCCCAGCCATGGAAAAAAAAGCCATCACTAAAAAGCATCAGCCAGAGCCATGAGTGGAATCTTCTTGGCAGGAATGGAACAGTGTTGGAAGAGCATCCAGGCTTTGAGCTCAGTGTGAGCGGGTCTGTTGTCATTGCATCATCGTCATCATCATCATCATCACTGCATTCAGAGTCTGAATCAGGGCTAAAAACTGAAATGAGGCCTTTCAAACCGACAGAAGGCAGGGATAGATGGGATATTGGGGAGGAATTCTTGGTTGTGAGGGTGGGGAGGCCCTGGCACAGGTGGCCCAGAGAAACTGTGGCTGCACCTGGATCCCTGGAATTGTCTAAGGCCAAGTTGGACTTTGGAGCTTGGAGTGACCTAGAATAGTGAAAAGTGTCCCTGCCCATGGCAGGGGATGGAACAAGATGGTTTTTAAGTTCTCTTCCAACAAAACCATTCTATGGTTCTACTATTTTAATGTGGGTTTTTTTATCATTAAATTACAATTTATTTTATTTGCCTCCAGCCAACAGCTTGGGGGCTGTGCACTGCAGTCCCTCCACGGATCCCAGCCCAGCAATGCCTTTTTCCTCCTCTTCAAAGCCCTCCTCCATCACAATGGCTGTCACTTCTGGAAAACCAAAACCTCCCCAAAGCTCCTCAGGCCCTTGCACAGAGACATTGTCTGGAGAGGGCTCTGGGGTATCCCCAGGGACTGAGGTGCCACCATTCCCATGGAATGCTGACCCTGATGGCCTCGGTCTCCTGCCAGCTGAGGGCCTGGGGTCACTGCCAGGCCTACGTGCTCAGGGATGGGTGGGAAATGTCCCCCAGAGGCTCAGGATGATCTCAGGTCAATGGGCCCAGCTGCTGTTGCCAGGCAGGAAGGCTGGAGGTGGGAAATCTGCTCCTGGCACTGGTCCCGGGACACGCTGCCAACAGAGCAAACACCCACGGGGTCATCGGCACCCAAACATCTGCTCTGTCACCCATGGGTGCCCAGAGGGACCCTGCTGCTCCTGGTCAAGGGACAGGGCAATGGATGGATGTGGATGGATGTGGATGGATGGATGGATGGATGGATGGATGGATGGATGGATGGATGGATGGATGGATGTGGATGGATGGATGGATGGATGGATGGATGGATGGATGGATATGGATAGATGGATGGATGTGGATGGATGGATGGATGGATGGATGGATGGATGGATGGATGGATGGATGTGGATGGATGGATGGATGGATGGATGGATGGATGGATGGATGGATGGATGGATGGATGGATGTGGATGGATGGATGGATGGATGGATGGATGGATGGATGGATGGATGTGGATGGATGGATGGATGGATGGATGGATGGATGGATGGATGGATGGATGGATGGAAGTGTTGCTGTTTTCTTGGCAGCTCCTCAGACAGACAGCATATTAAAAACAGCTCAACAAACTTCCAGGTGGGCCCTGTGCCAGTTAGAGTTTTCCAAGTCCTCTGCTTTCCATGGAGGTGGTAAAATTCATGGAGAAGTGAGAGGAGAGGTGGTGAGGGGAACCAGAAGATTCTCCCCAATGTGGTTCAGTGGGAATTATGGGATCCAGTCAAAGGCTGGACTTGATGATTGAGAGGTTTGTTCCCACCTTAATGCTGATATTCCATTCTCTGTTTCTGTGATCAGACCTGGGCTTGGATGAGCAGGATCTGCACCTCACTGACCCCTCCTCCTCCTCCTGCCACTCTCTGTTCTGGCAAATTCTGCTCTGACTCAACTTGGAATTACTTTTATTTGTTTTTTGTGTCAGCTTCACACTACCTTGGGGTGGGGGAAAGATTGCAGAAGGAATTGGAGTTATCCCTGGTTTCCAAAGCTTTTTTTCCTCCAACAAGGCCAAGTGTGACACCTCTTCACCCCTGCCTCAACTTCAGACCTGCTTAAACCACACCTAACCATGGAAAAAACACATGAAAAAATAAATGAGCAATTTATTGACCTTTCCTCCTTTTTCCTTCCCCAAAGGCAAGTGCAACTGGGAAAAGTGTGGAAGCCCATGTGTGCCCTCCAGGAGGGGGCTGGACTCATAAAACATATTTTATTTCAATATTAGACACCCACACCAATCATAAATCCACACCAAACCAAGTTGCCCTAGAGCTGGAGCTCAATAAACCACTTATCCCATTAAACAGCATCCTTAGGGTGGGGTTTGTATGCAGCCAAACACACTCAGACACTCTGTGATAGGTTCCCAATAAAAAATGTCTTTTTAGCAGTTTATCATAAATTAGGACATGTTGGCAAGCTGTATCTGAGCAATTATGGTGTAATTCCCATGTTTGCCAAAGGAATATTGCTGTGGATATAGTAAAAAACTGATCCCACAAAAGTAAGCACGATAATAAGATAAATAATTATTATAAATAAAATAGTGATAAAATATTAAAACTCAACTGTGTGAAAAATTAATTACAGATTTTGGAACTCACATAGATGATAATTTTTTCCTTAAAATTTCAAGGACTAGAAAGGTAAAGATTTTTCCTAAACCTCCTATGAGTCTCTCAGTATGACAAGGGTCCAGGAAGAAGAGCTTTAAAAATGCACCAAATCTGGGAACTTTTGGGCCTGGTTGGGTCAAAGGGGATGAACTCTGGACTTTACTTTCTGTCCTCTGACTCATCCTTTTTGCAACAGCTCTGCTGGTGACAGATCTTTAACCTGGAATAGTGGAAAGGCTGGAGAGGTGTGTGACCTGTTGCACCACACAGGTGAGGTGACATTACCCTGGCAGCAACGCCCCTGCCGTGCCCAAAAACCATCCGTGTCCTTGGAGCCCTGCCAAGAACATCCTCTATTTTAGGATTGGTCCAAAACTCATCAGGGAACTTCCTGAGGATGCATTCCCAGCCCAGTTTTCCATTCAGCTTCACATTCACCTGTGGAAGGGTTCACGGAATTGTGGAATCATGGAATGATTGGTGTTGAAAGGGAAATTTGAGAGCATCTAGTTCCACCATCTGCCATGGGCAGGGACACCTTCCACTATCCCAAGTTGTTCCAAGCCCCATCCAGCCTGGCCTTGGAAGTTTCCAGGGATCCAGGGCCAGCCACAGCTTCTCTGGGCATCTGACTAGGACCTCCCCACCCTCACAGGGAACAATTCCTTCTCAGTCTCCCATCCATCCTTGCCCTCTGGCAGTTTAAAGCCATTCCCCCTTGTGCTATCCCTCCATCCCTTGTTCCCAGTCCCTCTCCAGCTCTTCTGGAGCCCCTTTAGGCACAGGAAGGTGCTCTCAGGTCTCTCTGGATCCTTCTCTTTGCCAAACTGGGATATCAAAGCTCTGCTTGAGGTCAGAAGTAGTATCTTGTACCCTAGGTCTTTTTTGCTCTGGGAGTCCTTATGAAATGGGGGGAGAGGGCAAAAGGCTGTTTATAGTTTTGGTTAAAAAGTTTAAATCCTCTCAAAAACAAACATTGAACATTAACCTGTATGCTGCACTTTCTCAGGAGCTCCAGGAGGCTGCACAAGGACTTTAGGGGCAGGAAAACCTCCTGAACTGCTGACAGTTGTAGAAATAAGGGCAGGAAACAACTTTCTACCCTGACTGAGCAATGCCCAGTCCAGATTTATCTTCCATAATGGTGCTGCTGAGGCATAAATGCCTTTTGAATTGCATCCCCACAGCTGTGTGTGCCAGCTCTGTGCTGCTCTGTGTCATCCCAGCCATCCTGAAATCCCTGGGTTTGTTCCAGGAGCTACCCCCTCCCTGCCCCTCAGCCCCAGCATGCCACAGGCACTCAGTCCCACGGGGAATTCAGGATCACATACAGTTATGGTATGAAGCCAGAAATAGCCTGGAGAGCATTTGTCTGGCCTGAGGCTCCAGGAGAAGGGCAAATGTCAGCTGATGTTCCCTAAAATAGACACAGCCTGCCTGCAGCAGGGCAGGAAAGCCACCAGGCCTGGCTGAAACACTGAGTGTGGGGAGGGGGCTGCAAGGTGGGGATCCCAGCCCCTGGGTTTCCCTCTGGATAACCCAGATGCTCTCCTCTCTTCACCTCCCTGGGCTCAACTTCTCTTCCCTGCAGGAATGCAGAGGTCCTGACAAACAACTGGGACCTTGATTACGACCTAAGGAGGGGGAGGAGGGGCTTTCCAAAAGCACAGGGGTTAATCCCTCACATCCTTCACACCTTTCCACTGAGGGAAGGAACTTCCTCCTCTTCCTGCACCTGTCTGATGTCTTAAACAGCCAAAAGAAGAAAGCAGCTCCAAGTTTCATCCAACCTGGCCTTGGACACGTCCAGGTATGAGGCAGCCACAGCTTCTCTGGGAAACCTGTGCCCAAACCTCACTATACTCACAGCCAAGAATTTTCTCCTAATATCCCATCTAAACAAACCATCCTTCAGCCTAAAACCATTCCCTGTGTCCTGTCCCTCCATCCCTTGTCCCCAGTCCCTCTCCAGCTCTCCTGGAGCCCCTTCAGGCCCTGGAAGGGGCTCTGAGCTCTCCCTGGATCCTTCTCTTCTCCAGGTGAGCACCCCCAGCTCTCCCAGTCTGGCTCCAGCTGCAGCAGCTCTGGAGGCAGCACCATCACCTCTGGCACCTCTAAAAGCCAGACTGGGATTGTCTCAAACAGGACTCAACAAGATCCAGGCCAAGGATCAAAGAGAAGCAGCTGGGAAGAGCAACACCCTCAGAAGCACCGTGGCCACGTTAGTCATTGTACTGTGGTCAGGAGGAATGTTCTCTCTACCAGAGGTTCCCATGAAAGTGCAGTCAGGAGGAATGTTCTCTCCACTAGAGGTTCCCATCATCAGGAGGAATGTTCTCTCCACCAGAGGTTCCCATTAAAGTGTGGTCAGGAGAAATGTTCCCTTCACCAGAGGTTCCCATTGTCAGGAGGAATGTTCTCTCCACCAGATGTTCCCACCATTGGAAAGCCCAGGTGTGGGAGGAGGGCAAGGCCTCCTTTCACCTGCAGGGAGGGTTTAGCCATGGATTAGGGAGGCAGGGTGGGGCTGTGGGGAGTTATGGGTGTCATCTCCTCAGCCAAGCTTCTCCATCACAGGTTGTGCAACACCTGGAGGGAGGACCTGCTCAGACACAGAAATGGGGACCCAGCAGGGCCTCAGCATGCTCACAGCCAGGAATTCCTTCCCAAATTCCCATCCATCCTTGCCTTCTGGCAGTGGGAAGCCATTCCCTGTGTCCTGTCCCTCCATCCCTTGTCCCCAGTCCCTCTCCAGCTCTCCTGGAGCCCCTTTAGGCTCTGGAAGGGGCTCTGAGCTCTCCCTGGATCCTTCTCTTCTTCAGGTGAGCACTCCCAGCTCCCTCAGCCTGGCTCCAGCCCTTGGAGCATCTCCATGGCCTCCTCTGGACTCTCCCCAGCTGCTCCATGTGGATTTTCACTTTACAAACCCTCCCTGTGACTTCATCATTTACTCCAAGCATCGATGCCACGTTTAACAGCCCAGCTGCTGACTCAGCCTGCAGGGCTCTTCCCTCCTGGCTCTGTCACTTTTCTCACCTGCTCCAACCAATGACAAACCCAGGATACATTTGCAAAGGATTTTATTAAAGTAGGCATCATCCACAACTAACAAGAGTTGAAAAAATATTCTTAACAACCTCTTTTTTTTTTAATCTTTTTTGTCCTGAATAAGTAATTTAACAGCCACAGTGCTCAAGTGTCATGAGGGAAGTCTCTGCCCAGAAGTCAAACTTCCAACAGGTAGAAAAAAGTACATATTTTGCACCACATCAAGTTGGTTTAATACAGAAAAAAAAAAGTGACATCATAACAAGTTAATGTGGAAAACATGGGAGGAAAAAAATACAGATCATTGGTGAGATTGAAAATGAGAATTTCAAACAGGATGCAGACCTTGCAGACACATTTAATAATATTCCCTGATTGTCACAACAGTTTCCTCCAGACCACTCTCTATAGGAACATGGTTTATTTCAGATTTAAAAAAAAATAAATTGCTTAAATGGCTGCTCCCAAATGAGGCCAGTAACAGCTTGGCAGGAAAAACAAAATTGTGTTCAAAATGCCATAGGTTTGAATTCCACATTTGCCATGACACCTGTTCCAAGGCTTTTGTGTAATTCCACCACCAAGGACAGTGTTTCAGAAGAAAGAACATTCCTGTTCCTCACTCTTGCTGACTCCAATCAAACTGGAGCTGGGAACGAGGGTGAGGGGATCAGACCCCAGGACTCAGAGTGATGTAAGGACATGGAGTGAGACCCATCATCAAAACCTCTTTATTTTACACTTCCCAAAAGTGGAACAGAGGCACTGAGGAGTGGACAAGACACTTCAGCTCCTTTCCAGCCCTTCATCTGCTGGCTCCAGGTCCCTGGGAGATAATCCAGTCTGGATCCCATCCTTTTGGGCAGAGGACAAAGCCCAGCCAGTCTCTCCTCAGAGGGTGGGAAGGGAGGGCAGACTTCACCACCCATTGAGCCAAAAATTACACTTGAGCTACGTGAGAGTTACAAAGTGGCCAAAGTTTAAAAAATTTGTCCTTTCAGCAATGTAAACAATATAAAAATATTTCAGTAACAGCCACGACCCTTGAGCTTAAATACCTGGGAAATTGCTACTTTGCCCACAGATGAAAGGGTGAAGTACATACAAAAACAAGAGATACAAGTGTAACAAATGTTTTCAAATAATTGGGTTTCACCAAAGAATCTTCATTGGAAGGTTACTTTTGTGAGGAAACATATTCCCTGCAGGAGAACTCCTGCACAAAGAGACAGAAGTCTGATCATGGCAGGGTTACAGAGAACACAACAGACTCACAACCACCAAAGCACCGTCACAGAAAACAGAGCAAACAAGTTGTAGGAAAAAAAAAACAAAAACAAAAAAAAACCAACAAAACTTGAATGTTTTTACCTACACACACTACTGGAGTATACAACACCAAAAAAAAAAAAAAAGGAGAGCTTCCTGTAGGGAATTTCCAGTCATTTTGAAAATGAAAGGTATTTTTTCTTTGAAAAAAATAAAAGTCCAAAGCTCCCAGAGGCTGTTTCTCAGCTGGAGTAGCTAACAGCTCAGACTCACATCCATGGAAACTGGTACTTTACCTACAATGGCTTTTCTGTCTCTCCAGTCTGTCATTTCCTGAAGTCTCCTAAGTAGCTTTTGAACTGACACCTCTTCCTCTCACACATCTACTAAAACTCCCTTGTTCATCCCAGAATCTCCTGTGCATGAAACTCAACGAGCAGAACAGCCCTTAGCTGTAGCTAGAAGATGGTTTCAGCTTCTGGATCCCTCTCTGAAGAATAAAAGGGTATTATAAGAGTTACATATAAACAGCATCTACAAACACAGTGCACATGGAAAATGGGGGGAACGGGAAAGATTTCCAAGGCTGACCTGACTCTACCGTAAGGCTCCATCCTCAGCCCACCTTTAAAACTTGTTCCAGGCAATGCGACACTGTGCAGGGACTCCAAACAACTGGGAGAACCAAAAGTACTGCTAAAAAACCCAGCCAGAGGCTTGGCTTCCCTGAAATCCCACCCAGACTCACATCCATGGAACAGCTCTTCAGATTTCAGCTCTCCCTCCGAGGCTGCTCTGAAGGCAGCGGCACTTGCAGAGAACAGGACAAGGCTCTGCTTGTAAACCCTGTTTTTTTAAAGCATGATGAGAATTCAAGTCCTATTCCACTTCACATTTATAAATAGCATCATAAGAATGCTACTCTGTATGACCTAGGTATAGAAAAGTGTATGCTTAGACAGCACTAAAGAGAGATATAAATAGGAGCTATCGAGCAAAGTTTGATTTCAAACTAGAATTGCAACATCCCCCTGCAATTTGGAAACATGAAACAGCTCTTCTGATGTCTCTCTTGTAAGCAAAGAGTAAAAAGGCTCTTGCTGCAACCTAACATCCTCCACCAGGAAAAAGCAAAACCTATTGTTAGCTTTTTGGGATATGCCTGAAAGTTGGACAATGCTATCCCACTTTGTTTGCCAAGGAAGAGGCAGGAATGATTGGAGAGCCATCAGCCAGGAGTAAGTGCTATTTTGGTGTTTTTCCCTAAGTGTGAAAGTTCAAGAACTCTGTGTTTGTCAGCAGTGCTGTGTTTGGGGACAGCACCCAGTGCTGCTGTTTATCTAAAGGACATTCCAGCTACAGGACATTTCTGCCCAACTCTGTCACTACTTACGAAAATTAGCAACTGACATGCTCTAACACTCAGAAAATTAGAAACTAAAATGCAGCCATTTCTTCCTGGTCCTCTGTGGAAATCTGGAAACATCTGAAAGCATTTCAGTTAGCTTGGGCAACCCTAGAGTCAGACCCAAGGTAGCTAAACATGGTGGTCACCAGCTCAGGGAGATCATAGTCATGTTTCCAACCCCAGTCCCTGCGGGCATTGCTGTCGTCGAAGTTCATGGGCCAGCTGTCAGCTGCAGGGAAAAAAAAAGAAAAAGAACCAAGAAAGGTGAGGTTTAGGAAAAAAAATCTCTGAACTTTGAGATGTTTCATCATTACTAAGCTGAATTTTGAACCATAAGGCTTGAACTGCACAGGAACAATTTGTCAGTTCCTAAAAAGAAAAGAGACTTTGTTTCACCCCAATGATGTTTTTTCTTACCTGCTGCCAGGGAGGATACTAACCTATGGCCTGCCTGACTTGATCCACGTTGTAGGTCATCTGGAGCTCAGGGACATACTTCTGCACCTCCTGGGCCAGCTCCTCAGGAGTGAAGCTCATGGCACTGATGTTGTAGGTCCTCATGGTCAGGGCTTCTGCAGGGGCCTCCATGATCTCCAGTGTGGCCTTCAGGCAGTCGTCGATGTACATCATGGGCAGCCGGGTGTCCGGCCTCAGGTAACACTTGAATTTGCCAGTCTTTATGGCATCATGGAAAATCTTGACAGCATAATCTGGGAAAGAGAAAAATGGATGTGCATGATCTGACAGTCAACAAATCTCAGACCAACCCCAAAGTCTCCTGTCTCAAATCTGGCAGCAGGACGGTGAGATATTCATCAGGAAATCACAGAGTGGTTTGGGTTGGAAGGGAGCCTAAAGATCATTAAGTTCCAATCCCCTCCCATGGGATGGGATGCCACTCACTATCCCAGGTTGCTTCAAGCCCTCCAACCTGGCCTTGAATATTTCCAGGGATGAGGCAGCCACAGCTTCTCTGGGAAACCTCACCACCCTCACAGGGAACAATTCCTTCCCAATATCCCATCCACTCCTGCCCTCTGGCAGTGGGAAGCCATTCCCCTTTGTCCTGTCATTCCATGTCCCTATGAAAAGTCCTCCCCAGCCCTCTTGTCATGCCCCAGGCACTCACCAGTTGTTCCCCCCCCAGGCTGGGAATCAGCAGAGATAATCCCTGGATACCTGAGGCAGCGGAAGTCCAGGCCATAGCGGTAGTGGTAGTACTGGGGAGGGAGCAGAAACACAGAGTTACACACCAAGGGTTGGTCACATACCCACTGGTTTCACAGGAAAAATCTGACCCAGGATGAACCTTCAGCTGTCCCAGGACAGGGATGAAAGGAAAGGAATTACTGAAGAATTCCCATTCCCTGTCTGGCAGCTGATCTCCCTGCTTGTCCTTTTCCAGCTCAAAACCACATCAGTAGATCTTTGATTTTTGACATGGATTGTCATGCTACTCATGTAGGGTCTACAATGTTCAGAAACTGAACATTCCCAAGTTTGTGAAACTTTCCAGGATAATACAGACCTCAGACCTGGAAACTATATAAAAATATCAGCTTTAAAAATGTTGCTTATAAATAACTGCAAAGCCAAAAGAGAAGCTGTGCATGTGCAGACTACCAAGACTTTGACTTCAGAGTCTTTTTTTGTAGAGAAGGAGCAAAAAGTCATCACTGTGTACCTGCTGTCACAAGGCTTTGTGCCCTGTCCTTTCTGCAGTGCCATTCACACTGGCACAGAGGCCAAAGCCATAAAAAACAGGGAAAGAAATGACACTGAAAGTCAGCTCTTTGCCAGCTTCTCATGCTTTGTGCTTTTCCCAACAGAACTCAAAAGATATTTGACCTTCAGAGCTGCCTCAGACTATTGCTGAGTAGTAAAGCCTGAATTAAGGAAAAATGGGGGAAAGAATGAGTGAGGAATCTTACAAGAGCAATGAAGTTCCAATCATAGAATCATGGAATGGCTTGGGTTGGAAGAGACCTTAAAGAACATTCCCACCCCTGCCAAGGACAGGGACAACTCCACCATCCCAGGTTGCTCTGAGCTCTGTCCAACCTGGCTTTGGACACTACCATGGATGGGGCAGCCACAGCTTCTTTGGGAAACCTGTTTCAGTGAAGTTCTACCAGACTTTTTAGGAAATGAATAAAGTAAAAAATTCTCACTTCTCCCATGAGCTCAGCGTGGACCTTGGAGACTCCATAGATTGTCCTTGGCCTCTGAATGCAGAGATCAGGAGTTGGATCTCGAGGAGAGGTGGGTCCAAAGGCTCCAATGGTGCTTGGAACAAAGAGCCTCAAATTATGCTCAGCTGCAATATCCAGAACATTGTGTAAACCTGGGGAAAAAACCACAAAACAAGATTTATCAGAATATTTCTTCTTTCTCAAACCATTATGAGAATTATAAAATATTCTCAGCTGGAAGGCACCTATCAAGATCATCCATGGCCCTGCACAGACACCCCAATAATCCCACCCTGTGAGCATTGTCCAAACACTCCTGGAGCTCTGGCAGCCTTGGGAATGTCACCATTCACTGGGGAGTGTTAGAGGAGCCTCCTTGAGCCAGGTCTTATAAGCTCTTGGAGGTCCATAACACACCTAAGATCACTCAGCTACCCTTAGAGGCATAAAAATCAGCATGATGGCTTCTGTTGCAGTGTTGGAAACAAAAAGGTTTAATAAAAAGCAAAATAACAAACAGAGAAAAACCAAGCCAAGGGCAAGAGGTTCTTGTTTTTAGTAAAACACCTTACAAAAGTGATTAGTTTGTTCTCTTCTTTTTCTGGTAAATTGCCCAAGTGGGACTTTTTGGCTTCTGTCCAATTAGGTCTCCTTAAGTTTGAGGTGAAGTCCCTAAGGTCCTATGAAGTTTTTTTTTTTCACCTAATTGAAGAGAGAAACTGTGGTGGTGTTCACAGGAGTCCCAGCGTGAGAGCAGAGAATGCTGAGTCCATGTTTCAGAAGGCTGATTTATTATTTTATGCTATATATATATATATTATATTACAAGTAAATGATATATTAAAACTATACTAAAAGAATAGAAGAAAGGAATTCATCAAAAGGGAAGAAAGGAAGAAAGGAAGAAAGGAAGAAAGGAAGAAAGGAAGAAAGGAAGAAAGGAAGAAAGGAAGAAAGGAAGAAAGGAAGAAAGGAAGAAAGGAAGAAAGGAAGAAAGGAAGAAAGGAAGAAAGGAAGAAAGGAAGAAAGGAAGAAAGGAAGAAAGGAAAAAGGAAGAAAGGAAAAAGGAAGAAAGGAGGAAAAAGGAAGAAAGGAGGAAAAAGGAAGAAAGGAGGAAAAAGGAAGAAAGGAGGAAAAAGGAAGAAAGGAGGAAAAAGGAAGAAAGGAGGAAAAAGGAAGAAAGGAGGAAAAAGGAAGAAAGGAGGAAAAAGGAAGAAAGGAGGAAAAAGGAAGAAAGGAGGAAAAAGGAAGAAAGGAGGAAAAAGGAAGAAAGGAGGAAAAAGGAAGAAAGGAGGAAAAAGGAAGAAAGGAGGAAAAAGGAAGAAAGGAGGAAAAAGGAAGAAAGGAGGAAAAAGGAAGAAAGGAAAAAGGAAGAAAGGAAAAGGAAGAAAGGAAAATCTTGTGACTGAGCAGACAGTCTGAGCCAGCTGACTGTGACTGGCCATTAATTAGAAACAACCGCATGAGACCAATCACAGATGCACCTGTTGCATCCCACAGCAGCAGATAACCATTGTTTACAGATAACCATTTTGCTCCTGAGGCCTCTCAGCTTCTCAGGAGAAAAATCCTGGCAGAGGGATTTTTCAGAAAATATCATGGCTACAAGAAAATTCTGGCCTTCTTTCCTTTTTGAGGGGACAAAGGACACTTTTGTCACTCCGCCAACAGGGAGTACATTCCTATAGGGGAGCTGCTCCAATGCCAGACACCCTCTGGGGAGGAACCTTTCCAAACCTGCCCTGACACAGCTTTAAGCCCTCAAAGCCAACACACCAGTGATGTTGACAGCCCTGGCCAAGGGCACGTTGGCCTCTCCCACGGCGCTGAGCAGGGCGCTGTAGTGGAAGAGCCACGTGATGCGATTGTTCACCACGATCTCCCGCAGGTTCTTGTAGTCCAAGATATCCGCGAAGATGAAAGGACCTGGAGGAGGTGGAAGCAGCGGGAAATTGGATGTCAGGAATGGATGGAAGGAAGGTTCTGCATGAAGCTCAGGGTGCTGTTTGTACCACCTAAATACATCACTAAACAGTGAGGTTGAGGAAAAGTTTTCGCAAGTTTCCAGAGAAAATCAAAGAGTCTTAAATCCGACTCTATATCCGCCTCATTATAAAAATTCCTTGAGCATGTAAAAACAAAGCACAAGTTTCATTTCCAACCTCCTCCCTCCAAAAGAATAAAAGCATCTCTTTTTACAGCAGGAGCACAAGGTGTCTTAAATCCTACTCTATATCCACCTCATAGTAAAAATTTCTTGAGCATGAAAAAACACAGCACAAGTTTCATTTCCACTTCCTTCCTCCAAAAGAATAAAAGCAATTCTTTTTCAGCAGAAGCACAAAGTGTCTTAAATCCTACTCTATATCCACCTCATTATAAAAATTCCCTTAGCATGTAAAACAAAGCACAAGTTTCATTTCCAGCTTCCTCCCTCCAAAAGAATAAAAGCATCTCTTTATACAGCAGGAGCACAAGGTGCCTCAAATAGTTATTTGAGTGGGAAAAGTGGCACATTTTTTTCACCGCAAAGAGAAATATTTTCCTAAATATTTATTATATATATTTAGGAAAATATTTCTCTTTGCAGTGAAAAAATGCAAAAAGAAATATTTAGGAAAAGGGAATAAGAGAAGAAACCAACATCTTGGCAAGATTTGAAAGCAGAGAGGCATTATGCAGAAGGTTTGAAAAGCTGCCTGTCAGTGTAATCCACTTATCACTTTGATAATTACTTTATGAACATCAGAGGTAAAGTGAAGTTTTGTTTTTTTTTTCCATGTGCTTCCCCAGTCACTTACCACTATAAAAAACATTATCTGCAGGCTTTCTAATGTCAGACAAGATCACATTGTTCTTTCCAAAGCGTTTCCTGTGTAAAAATACCCACAGGGAACAGTGAGTCCACAGCTTTTTGAGATAATCCATCAGTTGCTATTTTGTTTTGCAGGAGTGATAGCAGAGGAACAATATTTTCCACAATAAAATCAGTTACTGCACTAAACAAAAAAATACCCCAACAATCCTTTAAATATCAAACCAGCATCTTAAAATGATAAAATACTTCTAGTAGCAGTCAAGTTCTCCATAAGGATAAAGAAATATTTTAGAAAGTGAAAATATGTTGGGAGAAAAGACTTTCCTACACTTTTCTTATTGAAAATTTTACCCAGGGATAATTTACCCCCCTGCAGACAACAAAAAGTCACTGGGATTGTTGTAGCTGCAGTTACTTTTATATCAACTAAGCAAATAGAAGAGAGAAATTGTGACCTTGTGCTAATCAACACAAGGCTGTTGGAGAGAGCAGATCTGGGGGCATTGGAGCACATTCTGGCCTCCCATTATTTGCATAATTTAAAAATATATCATAGAAATGGTAGCAAATGTTCAAACTGCTACAGTGTTGAGTGCAGTGAGTCTGCTCACTTTTAATCTTGGTCTAAACTCCCTCCAGCAAAGACTGTGAGCAAATGATAAACTGGAGCTGAGCTGGATATGGACAAGGACATGGATCAGGGAGAGCTCTTGGAGCATTTCATTCATCATTTCACACTTCTTGAAAAGATGGCATAAAAAAAAGGAGGTAACTGTGCTTGAGGTGAGGAAAAGGAGAAGGAAAAAGAAGGAAAACTCTGAGGGTTTACACTCTGAATACTCCCATTTAACTGGAAGCAAACAACTCAGCAGACAGTCCCTCAGACAAAATCCTGCTATTTTGGGAATTGTGACCAATGGACACGCAGAAAATACGTCAGGAACCCACAGCAAGCACAGGAGGGACAAATAAAATGATGGTGAAAATTTAATTATAGAATCATTAAGGAAAAGACCTTTAAGATCATCAAGTCCAGCTATTAATGTTATTTACAAAGCCAAGGAGACAAAAACAGCATTTGAAAAATAGGATTTCTTTTATAAACAACTTTCCAGACAACTACTGCTCCTAGAAGTGATGGCTAAAGCTGGAATTCCTCACTCACAGCAAGCCAGGGAATGGTGACCCACCTCAGCAGCTTTGCAAGTCCCACCCCGAGCTGGCCAAGACCACCTAAGAGACAAAAATCAGAGGAAAAGTGGGGGTCACAATGCAGAATTCCATTATTATCTGTATCACATCAAGAATCAGTATGATTTTCTCAAAAGAGTCAGGAAGCTTTTACATTTTTTTTTTCAAGGAACAGGTTTTAAAGAAGTTCTGGAATTAAAACAGGAAAGTTCACACAGGACTCTGATGGCAAAGATCATCCCAATTCCAGGATATTTGGGGTATTTTTGCTTCCAGAACTGTGCCCTTTGGGGAGGGAGGAGAGCAGTGGGAAAGCTCAGCTGAGAAGCAGGAACCCAGCTGTGCCAGGAGTGCTGACCTGTGATTAACACCCGGGGATGGTCTGACTCGGAGAACGTCACCGAGTGGAAGCTGGCGTCGGAGGCCACCTGGCGTGGGGACACCCCAATGGCCCTGACAGGCACCAGGGACACCCCACAGCCACAGCCAGAGCTCTGCAGCAGCTGGCTGGCAGCTCTGCCCAGGTTCCTGATGACTGGCATCTTCCCCTTTCAGGTGTGCTGTGAGGAGAGAGACAAAAGATGAGTCACGAGTGATTCAACCCCGTTAGACGGCTTTGAAAACTCTGCTAAAAGGGAAAACTCTGCTAAAAGGGAAAACTCACTCTGCTAAAAGGGAAAACTGCTAAAAGAGAAAACTCACTCTGCTAAAAGGGAAAACTGCTAAAAGAGAAAGCTCTGCAGAGATCCAGAGGAATTTGATGCCATCCCAGAGCTGGGGGATTGTGCCAAGCAAGGGCTGAAAGCAGCCTGGGGTGTAACATGAGCAGAGGTAATGTATTCCCTGGAGAGAGCTCAGGAAAATATCCACAGTCCAGAAAAACGGACAGAGAGAATGCTGTAAAGCTCAAGTTTAAACTTTTTTTTTTTTAATTTCACACGGAAGTGTGATTTTAAGGATAAACACAGAATAAAACAAAGCTGCTGTGATGCCACGTTTGGAGTGGAAGTTTTGCAGGCTGCTGTGAATAAGCAAAACTCCTCAGGATTGCATCAGCAAGAGCAGCTGAGCCAAGGAGGCAGCAGGAAATATCTTGGAAAAAAAGGGAGATTTACTCTGATTTAACACTCAGGATGGACAGTACCCAGAAAGCAAACAGAGGAGTGGCAGGTCTTAGCCAGGCCTCAGGAAAATGTCCTAATTATTTCACATAATTATAATTTACCCTGTGCTGCATTCAAGTTTGGGTTCCTGCTTTCCAAATCTTTCATATTGCAGAAGGAAATGCAAAGTACCCCAAATAAATGACACCTGCAGCCACAGCTGGTTGTTTCTGTGGTGCAAATTTAATTCTCCCAAATAAAATCCTCAAGGCACAGCCAGTCATTTTTTCCTTATCCCCTCTGAAGAATTTTTATTTCCCAATACCTAGAATTTGCAAATTCCCAGATGAAAGCATATTTCAAACTTGCCTGATGGGGTTACCCTGTCAAATCCTTTCTTGGGGCATATATTCTAAAAAGGAGAGGCAGGTAGAGGGAAGCTCTCCACAAGAAACTGCAGATGAATTCCAGTGGCAGAGAAAAGCAAACAAGTGATTAATGTGGGTGTTCCTTTCACTTCTCAGTCACCTGGCAGAGAATGTTCTGGTACTTGAGGGAGTTCTGCTATTTAAATACAGATTTGCTAAATATTGTCTAGTAAGAGAGCCCCATAAAATTGCATTATTAAAAAAAAATATTTAAATTGATCAAAAAGACTTGGTCTGAGATGCCCAGAGAGGTGATGGGAGTGTCCATCCTTGGAAATATCCAAATTCCATCCAGACACAGACCCAGGCATCAGCTCTCATGATAATCCCTCCCTATTTCAGCCCTGAAGAATAAAATCCTCCAGCACTGAGAGAGACTCACTGGTCTGTGTGACAAAAAATTTCCACTCCAAGTACCTGAAAAGGCATTTTGAGCTTTGAAAAGTACAAACAAAAGTTGGCTGTGACTAAAATTGGTTTCCCAGTGACTGAACTGGTTTTTGCAAACATACTTAGAGTGAAACCACAAAGGCTTAAGCTGAGAATTTACTCCCAGGTCTGACTCAGAACAGTAAATGCATTTTATACCAGGAACTGAAACAGCCAGGCAGCAGAGCTGCTGCAAAAACCTCCACTGATGGCATTTCTTTTTATTTCAAATGCAAAGGGGGAAAAAACAGGTGTGACTGGCTACTAAAGTTGCCATTAACGCACAGATATACAAAGAAATCAATATTATGCCTTAAAAACTCTTTCCCAAATAGCTGAAGTCAGCCCCACACAGTGATTAACTTGCAAAAGCAACTCATACAGGAAAGCCCATTCTCCTAGATCCAAATTTTTCACCTTAATTAACTTCCAGGGGTTATTAACAGCTCTGAACACATAAAAAATTAACAGATGTAAAATAACATATATTTTTATAAGTTATTATAAAATTGATATATATTCAAAGGCTTCCCCTTTTACTATCCCAAAGAGGAATACTTTCTGTTCTGTTTGGAACTGAAGAGGAAAATATCACCTATATAATATATAGATATAATTGATAGTGAAAGGTGTCCTTGCTCATGAAACAGGATGAGCTTTAAGATCCCTTCCAACCCAAACCATTCCATAATTCCACCATATATTTTCAAACCCCCTCCCACATCCCCTTTTGAATAGTTTCTCAGTCCCTGATCTCATTTATCAACTCAAACTGATATTACAAAGTGCTAGCAAAATGAGGAAGCTTTATCTTGAAACAAAATTATTTCCCCCACCCCAGTAATTTAAACCAATAACCAAAGGTAATTTCAAGGATTAGGCAATGGAATTGCAGCTGGAATTTTCCCTCTCCTGTACTCACCTGAGCCTCAGCTGGTGATAAGGCAGAAGCAGAGCAGAGAAGGCAATTTATAGGACACTGCCTCTTTGGAAAGCCAATCAAAACCTGGCACAGAGTAGGAGTTGTCCCACACCTTAAGGAAAAAAAAACCAAAAAAAAAAAAAAGGTGCGTGTGAGAGCAGCAGCAGCAGCCAGGGATTTCACTGCTCTCTCCTGCTTGATTTTGAAATGCCTGGAAGTTTGGAAGAGGCAGGGAAAGGGCTCTGAAGGTGCACAAGCTGCTCCTCCAAGTCCCAGAACCAGCCAGCCTCGGGTCGTGGCCGAAGGACAGAGTTTAAATTAATTAGTGGCAGTGCAAAAAGATTAGCAGAGAGCAAACACGTGCTCCAATGAACAATAATCTGCTTGGGATAGCAGGAAATTTCTGGGGTTTGTAAGAAGATTAAAGCACTGGGAGAAGGGAAAGAGGGAATAAAGAAAAAAAAAGAGACACATTCATAAAATGACATTTAGTGAGTGAACTGCCAGCTGCTGATCCTCTGCGAGGTTTCCAAGGTGTTACATAAGCAGCAGCACCTGTTGCTCACATAAAAGTCAAAAATGTTTATGGAAACCAGCAGCTCTTGTAATTTAGTTATTAATAGAATGTCACTCACGGTGACAAGAAAGATAAGAGAGTCATGGGCTTTGTCTGGAAAGTCCCACTGCAAGCTTCAAAGAGAATGGGAGAGAGGGAGGAAAGAGAGGCCAAACCAAACCCCAGAGCTCCCACAGGATCTCTGGGGCTGCACAGCTGCTGGGATGCCACAGGATGCCCCTCCAGGGAGCTCAACCAAAGAATCCAGAACTTCCTTCTTTCAAAGAAAATTAAGGAACTCTGCAGGGCACAAGATCTTGCAGATTGCCAACCATATCCTCAAGAACATGATCCACACCAACTCACTGAGCTCCAAATTCTCAACTCCCAATTTGCTCCAAACCCCACAGCTTCTGCTCCAGACCTGCAGATTTGCTTATGCATTGGGAAGCTCCTCTAATTTTCCCAACTGTATCAAGAGCTTGAGGAGTGAGACAGCACCTTCCTTGGGCATCCAGAAGATGAAGCACAAGCCACAGGAAAGCCACTGTGGTGCCCAAGTGGAAGCTCCATCAGATCCCTGCATTTGGGAGCACTCAAGCTGCAACAACTAAGGGATAATCTCAGCTCAACCCCAGGGACTGCTGCCTGGATAGCTGGACCCAAATGCATCTCACATTCCCTGCTGGCAATTCCCCTGCTTCTCAGACCCCCCAGGCTGGGACTCTGCGTCCCTGCTGGTGTCCCCTGGCAGGGGGGATGTGCCAGGGTGTCCAGGCTGGAGCTGTTCCCCCTGGCAAGGAGCTGCTGGCCAAGCTCAGCTGGAATAACCTTGACACACGCAGGGCTCCTGTCCCAGGGGTGACGCACGGCCCGGGGTGAGGCCGAGCCCCTCTGCAAGAGGAGACGTCAGCCCGAGCTGTGAGGGACCTGCTGGGAACCTGACCTCAGCCGCCAAAAATAAACAAGAAAAAAAAAAAGAAAAAAAAAGGGAGATTACGCAGCTGCTGAACAGCGTGATACTCCTGGAAGAGGTAAGGAAGGTCCAGAACGTCCAGTGTGTCCTGGGCACACTGGGCAGCAGGGAAAGGGGGGGGATTCTGCCCCTCTGCCCCTCTCAGGTGAGACCCCACCTGCAGAGCTGCCCCAGCCCTGGGGCCAGCGGCAGAAGGACCTGGAGCTGCTGGAGAGAGTCCAGAGGAGGCCACAGAGATGTGCCAAGGGCTGGAGCCCCTCTGCTCTGGAGCCAGGCTGGGAGAGCTGGGAGGGTTCACCTGGAGAGGAGAAGACTCCAAAGGGACCTCAGAGCCCCTTCCAGCACCTAAAGGGGCTCCAGGAAACCTGCAGAGGGACTGGGGACAAGGGATGGAGGGACAGGACAAGGGGTAGTAACATTAAACATAAAAAAGTAGGTTTAGATGGGCTCTTGAGAAGGAATTCTTGGCTATGAGCATGGAGAGGAGCTGGCACAGCTTGCAGAGAAGCTCTGGCTGTCCCTGAACCCCTGGAAGTGTCCAAGCCCAGGCTGGACGGGACTTGGAGCAGCCTGGGACAGTGGAAGGTGTTCCTGCTCACGGCACGGATTGGAACGGGAGGATCTTTGAAGTCCCTTCCATCCCAACCATTCCCCGATTCCCTGGCGCTACACCCGGCACAGCCCCCGCTGATGAAACCCCAGAGCCGGGGCGGGTGACGAGCGCGAACAAAACCCGCCCGCCCGCAGGGAGTCTGCGGTGAGGCACCAAAGCGCCACGAGCACCGAACCGCCCGTCCCGGTCCCGAAGCGTCCCCAGAGTGTCCCCAGAGGAGGGGACCGCGCGGTGCCGGGGAGAGCCGCCCCTCCCCCACTCCATTCATTCGGTCGAGCCGGGAGCGGGGCGGTCCCGCCATCCCAAATCCCCCAAAGCCCCGCAGCTCCCGGTCCGGTCCGGTCCGGTCCGGTCCATGCCCGTCCATGCCCGCGCTCACCCCGCTCCTGCCGCGCTCGCGCTCCCGCCGCCGCCCCGCTCCCTCAGCCCAGTCCGCTCGCGCCGGGGCCGAAGCCTGACGTCAGCGGCGGCCGCCCAGGGGATTGGGCGGTGACGTCACACGGGCGTGATGTCACGCGCCGTGAGGGGCGGCGGTGGCGGGCGGGGCGCGGCGGCCCCTCAGGAGCTGAGGGCGGGCGGTGCCCGGCCACGGGGACAAGGGACATTACAGCTCATCCCGTCCCCTGCCGTGGGCAGGGACACCTTCCACTATCCCTGATTGCTCCGAGCCCCGTCCAACCTGGTCTGGAACACTGCAAGGGACTGGGGCAGCCAAAGCTTCTCTGGGCACCCTGTGCCAGGGCCTCACCACCCTCACAGGAACGATTCCTTCCCAATATCTCATCTAACCCTGCCCTCTGGCAGTGAGAAACCATTCCCTCTCTTCCTGCCACACCATGCTCTTGTCCCAAGTCCCTCTCCATCTCTCACCAACACTCACCAGCCAAGCCACTGTACAAAACAGCACTGCTCACAGATTCCCAAATCCCAGAATCGCTAATTCCCAGAGCCCCAGGATGGGTCAGGTTAGAAGGGACCACTGGAGCCCATCTGGTACAAACCTCCCTGCTCTAAAAGGGTCATGCCACAGCTCAGGGTTATTTACGTCTGTGAAAAACGCCAATCACTTGTTTTTAAAATGTTAAAAGTTTAATAGTAATAAAATGGTTATAAAAATAGTAAGACAATTAGAGTAATAATAATTTGGACAATTTGAATTAGGACAATATGAGACAATAGAGACAAAGAGTTACGGATGTCCAGGTACCTATTTCTGGACAGCACGAGCCTGAACAAGGACACACATTAACAAAGGATTAACCCTTAAAAACAATAACCTATTGCATATTCCTACACCTTTTACATGATGCATAAATTCCATTCAAATACAGGATTCTGTCTGGGCATCCTCAACTTCTTCCTCTGAATCCTGACAGCACCTTCAAGGTGGGAAGAAGTTTGTTTCTTCTGATAAGAGGGCAATAAATTATTTTTCTCTGAAAGATTTAGGTGTTCTGTGGCTGCTATCTCACTGTCCTTTCTTTAAAAAAAGTATCCTACATAGCATAGTTTCTATTTTAACATTTTTTATAACCTAAAACTATATTTACCACACTACTTAAGAGAATTAATACAGTATTACTTTCTAACACAACACGTATAATATTAATTTTAATATTTGTGAAAAGCCAATCATAAAATACATGCATTTTTCACAATGTCCAGACAGTTCTGGAATATCCCCAGTGAGGAAACTCCACAGCCTCTCTGGACAATCTGTTCAGTGCTTGGTCACTGCACAGGGAAGAAGTTCTGCCTCCTGTCCAGGTGGAACTTGCTGGGCTCAGTCCCTGCCCGTGGCTCTGGTGCCACTGCTGGGCCCTGGAGCAGAGCCTGGGCCCTGCTCTGCCCCTCCCTGCACACAGGGACACCCAGGGCTGAGGGCCCCTCTCAGCTGTGCCTCCTCTCCAGGCTGAACAGCCCCAGCTCCCTCAGCCTTTCCTCATCAGGGAGATGCTCCTGTCATCATCTTTCCATCACACCAGTGTCACTGTCATATTTTCTTAAAAATCCCTTCACCAGGATTTCTTCTTCTGGGAAGCTGAGAAGCTTCAGAGAAAAAGGAAAAAAAATTATCTCATTTTTCTCTCCTGCGTTTTGCTGCTTTGGAATGTGGTCTGGAGATTGTTTATCCAACAGGTGGTTGTTTGATTAGTTTCATGTGAATTGTCTTTATTTAATAACCAATCATCGTCCAGCTGTGTCAGGACTCTGAGGAGTCAGTCATGAGTTTTTAGTATCTTGTTAAGCCTTTTGTAAGTATCCTTTCTCTATTCTTTAGTATAGTTTTAGTATAACATTTCATTAATATAATATCATAAAATAATAAATTAACCTTCTAAGAACATGGAGTCAGATTCTCAATTCCTCCTTTGTCCTAGGGCGCCAGGAGACAATTGCACCACACACCATTGTAATTGTCTCTCCTAGGCTGTACCACGAGCTCCTTGACTGCCCAGACATCAGAGAGGGATGTAGTACCCAAATGATCTTTTTGTTGCTAAAAATCACCTCTGCATTTCAAATTTCCATCCAAAGATGCTGCCTTTGCATCCTTCTGCTGGCTGTTCTACATGAACAGCTGCTAAAACTCACTCTCCCTTGCTTAGACTCTGCTTTTTAGCGTTCCTGCTCTTACTGAGGTCACAGTGGCTGAGCAGGACCTGTTAGGTTTTACATTGTTTCCTAAAAGTTCCATAAAAAGAGGTATTTCCCCCTTTCCCATCAAGGTGAGTGCCTCATGTGTATGGCCAAGTCCTAAACACCTTTAGCTCAACAGAATGAGCCACCTGGTTGATCTTAGGGCTGAAACCACCATTTGCTCAGCCAAGAGGTTTTTTGTTGGGACAGGGACAGTGAGAATCACAGAATCACACAGAATCACAGAAATTCTAGGCTGGAAGAGACCTGTAAGATCATCAAGTCCAACCCATGTTCTAACACTTCAACTAGATGATGGCAGCAAGTGCCACATCCAGTCTTTGTCAACGCAGACAGAGATGCAACAAACCTGTGCTGGTGTTGGGACTGAAATCCAAAAAGCTGGACTTGACATTTCTACAACTAAACTCCAAAGATGCAACAAAGATTCAAGACTGAGACATCAACTCTTCAAAATCATCGTGTTTGTGCTCTCTGCACAGCTGAGTTGTGGCACCGTGCCCCAAAACTGGAGATCCACCCTCCTATCAGCACCCACACTCACAGCTGCTCATCGAACTGCTGGGCAGCATTTATCGTATCACAGGGCAGAGCTGCTGGCTGGTTGTGTGCAGGAGATGGGTGTAGCTGTTCTCAGAAGAAAACTCATCCTATCAATAATTTTTTTAAAGCAGGAGGCCATGAAGAGAATAAAGTTGGTGGAGCTGCATGTCCACAGCAAGGAGCCCACTGGGGTGAGGCAGACACCCACGTTCTGCTGGACTCCACAAGGGAAAACTGAAGTAGTCTTAGAAGGGGAAAATTATCTTGATATCAGGTATATTGAACTGGAAAAGGATAGTATTTTCCTCCATTGGATAAATTTCTTTTTATGCTGTTTGACAATTCTCTAGAGGACAAGAGTGCTGGAATGAGCACATTCTTCTTGAATGAAGAGAAGCTGAATGTCTGCTGGTTTATGAACCCACATTCAACATTTTTGGATCTCAAGCACAGGAATGTGCCCTGTGAGGTGACAAATGCAGTCCTACATTTTACCATGGCCTTCAGAGCTGTTTGTGCTCAGGTTTTGCAAGTGTGCTTCTTGCTTGCAAATTCTACCTTCTCATTTTTCCTTTCTGGGGAATTATTCTTCATTTGAAGTCCCTGCAGCTCCAACTGGCAGCCTGACAGAAGAGCTGTGACTTCCCTATGCCTGGAAGTGTCCAAGGCTGGGCTGGACAGGGCTTGGAGCAACCTGGGGTAGTGGAAGGTGTCCCTGCCCATGGCATGGGGTTGGAACTGGATGGGCTTTCATGTCCCTTCCATCCCAAGACTGTATGGAGGCAGGAAGGACAAAGCTGTAAATTTCCCACCCAAGAATCCTTCTAAAGAGGGGCCTTACTTGGCCCAAACTGAAATCCAGAAACATGTTCTGGTTTGGTGCAGTCCAGGCACTGCCTGATTTCTTAAAGATCCAGCAAAGCTGCATGGAGCAGGAAGTTCTTAAGGGAGTTCTTAATGAGCAGCCAGGAGGGATTAGAGGGCCTGGAGCAGTTTGTGCAAAGTATTTAGAGTTAAATCTGATCCCACGTCACACTTTCTAAATCTCCAAGCAGAGTCCTGGTCTGATGGGGTTTTGCAGCTTCAGAAGCAGGGCTGGATATGGGAACCCTACTCCTAAATCAAGGATAGGACCATAGAATCTTGGGATTATTAGAGTTGGAAGGGACCTTGAGGGCCATGCAGGTTCTCCTGCTGTTTCTGGCTGAGGGAGTGAGTGATTTCTGACAGCACAGGGGAGGCTTGTGCATTGCTGCCCTTCTCAGGAGGCCGTGGGGCAGTGGGATGTCCTCTGAAGGACAAAGTGACAAACTGCTGGCAAGCAGAATTCCATGTTTGATGGATCAGTGATTTGATCTCTCAATTTGATCCAGCAACTCTTCAGACAGAAGCTGATCAAATCCTCCTTTCCCTGAGCTAATCCTGACAAGTCTTCTCATTCCCAGCAGCATTTCTACAAAGAGCTTCCAGATCCTTCTCCTCTGGATTCCTTCTGCTGAGCTGTACCTCCAGCAAACAACATTATTACTTTTTACCCCCCCTTATTCCAAACACATCTATATTTCATAACCACAAACATTAACTCCCTGAGCAATCTTGAAGAACAAAGGCTTTGAGATAAGATTCTCTTGCCACAGAGGTGTTTATAAGCCTTCCCCCCCCCCCATTCCCTCCTGCTTACGAATTCCACCCCTTGGCAGGCAGGTTGGGATTGTTATGTAACAGTTTAGCTACATGTAATTAGAGGGCACAAAATTACAGATGGAGCAGGGATCTTATTGGATGGCACAAGCTTCCCTGAGTTTCTAAAGAACATGGGTGAGTTTGTGGAGGAGAAAAACATTAATGGTGAGTGACTGTAAATCCCCTGGATGTACAGTGAGAGTGTCTGGTTCAGAAATTCCTTCAGCTGTAGATCCCAGAGCCTGTGAGAGCACTGTGGGGACAAAGCTGCTGCTGGAAACAAAGGAGCAGGATTAGGAGGATCTTGCCTTGATTTGCTGGGGTTGCTTTTATGTTCTGAGTTGGGTTCCCTGAGTGATGAGCAATTCCTGCCTCAGCACAGCAAGGAGCAGAGAGCTCAGCAAACCAACCACTCTATAAAAATGCTGCTTTTCAAGGCCATTTATTATAAGCAGGGCATTGAGCCATGAGGGAGCCAAGTGCAGTAATTATATTTGTGAAGCACGGGTCATTTCTGTTTGCTGTACCCACTTGATATTCACACAATGGAGTCATTTTTCTGTGGTGTTCAGCTTCTCAGCCTCTATTTCAAAGACTGCTTGTGCTTGAATCATGTTTACCCTCCCTCTGAGAAGTACCTTGTATTTGAAGGTGCTGCTGAAGGTAAACCACCCTGCTCCTTTGACGTGGAGCTCGCATTTAAACATATTTTTTTGAAACACTGCCTATCTTTTTTGAAGTCTGTTGAATTTCAGAGTGTTCTGCAGATAATGGTATTTCCATCTTGCTTAATTTCTGCCCATAAACAGGTCTTAAATTGTTCACAGTGGGGAAGACAGGAGTTAAAACACCTTCCAGCTTTCGCTTTTTCATCTTCCTCTGTGTAAAAAGGCAAATATCCAATACTTTATTTATTCCTGAAGGAGTATCTTCCATGTCTCTGTCTGCAGGGAGGGCTCAGAGCAAGGACCAGGCTCTGCTCTGGGGGGGGGGGCCAGCAACAGGAGAACAGGAACTGATGCCCAGGAAGTTCCACGTGGACATGAGGAAGAACTTTTTCCCTGTGCAGTGGCCAAGCCCTGAACAGATTGTCCAGAGAGGGGGTGGAATCTCCTCACTGGGGATATTCCAGAATGATCTGGACACAACCCCGTGCTCTGGGATGGCCCTGCCGGAGCAGGGAGGTGGCACCAGATGACCTCCGGATGTCTTTTCCAACCTGACCCAACTTGGGATTCTGGGATAAGCTGCAGTCCTGACCAGGAATGTGGATGCTGCACAACGGCCTCAAACACATGGACTGAACCAGACATGGCAAGCAGAGAGAACAGCTGGAGGTTTCCTGCAGGAGCTGCTTCAAGGACACACTGGAAAGGTGGCAGCAGATCATTCCTGGAGCAGCTCCCCCACTTGGGTGAACCTAGAGAGCCCCACTGAGCTGTGGTCACTTGAGAAGGGCAGGGATCCACCACAGTTCTTAGAGTGGTTTAGGTGGGAAGGGACATTAAAGCTCATCTTGTTCCACCCTTTCCACAGGCTGGGACACTTTACACTATCCCAGGCTGCTCCAAGCCCTGCCAACCTGGCCTTGGTCACTTCCAGGGGCAGTCACAGCTTCTCTGGGGAACCTCTGCTATGGCCTCCCCACCCTCAGAGGGAACAATTCTGTTCATACATCTCACCTAAATTTCTCCTCTTTCAGTTTGACCTCATTACTCTTTGTCTTATCACTACAGTTCCTGAAGAAGAACCCTCCCCTCCAGCTTCCCTATTGCAAGGGGAGCTACAAATCTATACCAGCTCATTTTCCTATGGTTTTTTCCACAAACCTTTGCTGCTGCCCAGAGATAGATTAGCAAGAAAATGTAATTTTGCCTGGAATTTATGTGGTTCTCTGCCCCTCAGACTCAAGCAAAGTTTCATTTCCTGTAAAGTTCTCCTGCTATGTCCCACATGTGCCACAGCAGCCACAAAGAGACACCAAGGAGGGACAGACACTGAGCTGGGCCTTGGTGACAGCTCAGCCACACAGGATGTGAAAAGAAGAAACATCTTCTCCCTGTGGTGCTGAACTGCTTTGACCCTGACACTTGTCATGCCCAGCAGATGTGACACGGGCTGTGCCTGGGCACAGGGAGGTGTCACATCGTGTTGGCAGCCCAGGACAGCCTCACACTGATCACAGTCAGGGCTCATCTTCCCTCTGTGAGTGAAAGCGTCACTTTTGCACCCAAACATGTGTCACACTGCATTGCTGCCTGCTTGGAGAAGGAAAAAAGGGAAGATATTATTTATAACTCATTCTTTTTAATTAAAAGAACACACTTGATCTTTGGTTCAATTAGATTTACCTTGTCTTTTTTATTTTTTTTAATGAGGGGTGAAAGCACTGTGAGAGCCACAGATGCCTCGTTTTTCAGCACATTCCCCTGGCCTCTTTCCCCTCCCTGTGAGCTCCTGCAGAGGGAAAACACAGGTGTTCCCCCTCCAGGTAAGCTGGGAATGAGGGAAGGCTTTGCTTGTGGCATCTTCCACCTGGGCTGTTCCTCTCTGGGTGTGAGATCCCTGCCTGAAAGGAGTCTCTCAGCAGGGTTAACTCCTACTGGGTGCTCACAGTCTGGGGACAGCAGTGGCTGCAGCCACATTTCCCTGTGCAAAGCGACCTCCTGGCATCTTGCACCGTAATGGACCAGGATCAAACCCTCAGTGCCCCCCAGATACTCCTGTGCTGCTGCTTTCTTAAAATGAACATTTTTTTCTGTGACCACGGGGCAGCAATCCTGCAAGGTTCTTCCCTCAGAGACCCCAATACTTCTCATGCACTGATGGCAGATAAAGGATCTGGTTTCCTTTATGTCCACAATTTAAATTTCCACCCTCATGGTGATTGGCTTTACACTCACAGAATGATAAAGGTTGGAAAAGACCTTCAAGATCACTGAGTCCAACCTGTGACCAATCCCCACCTTGTCAATGAGACCATGTCACATCCAGGTGTTAAAGACAGATGAGACACAATTCAGGGCAGCCCACAGCAACAAGAGGTATCCAAAAAAAAAAAAAAAAAAAAAAAGAAAATAAAAAGAAAAAAGGGGAAAGGAGGAGAAAACAGACCTGTGAAGGGCAGAAGCAGCTGAGAGGGACAAGGGGCCAATCTTACAGCATGAAGCACAATCATCACAAGAAAAAAACCTCCAAATAAATCAATCTTGAAGGCAGCTGCTCCAACAGCAGCCAGATTAGTCCTTAGGAAAACCTGTAGCTTTAGGAAGTCCTGGAAAAGATCCCTTGGGGAGGGAGAAGTTTGTGTTGCTGAGAAATTTAAGAGCAGGTTAGGCAGGAACCATCAGCAGAGATGTGTGTTCAGTGGATCTTGTCTGAGGGCAGAGAGAGAGGCTCACAAACCTCCCCTCTTCAGAAATCTCTCCTCTTTGCTTGCTGCCTCTCCAGTAAAGACATAAAATAATGTGTGGTGTATCCTAGGAATTTATAAAAAGGTCAGGGATACAAATTCTGAGGTTACTCAATCCTCAAGAAGCCCCAGCCTGCAGTGCCACCAGCCAGGAGGAGTTCCTAGAGCCCACAGAGACATTGTTGTTTTGGGGAAGGAAACAGCTCCTTTGTTCCCTGAAGGCTTTCCTGTATTACCTGTTCATCCACTGCCTCTCAGCCTCCCATGTCAGCAAACAGAAAGGATGAAAGGTGCATCACAAATATAACAGTGATTCGAGCTCAGTGACAGAAAGGAGGGATTTTTGAGGAATAAAATCAGGCCATGGGTCTTACCCCTCATGAACACCAGCCTGCAGAGAGGCCCTGATGCTGCTAAAGAAAACACAGCAGTTGTCACTTGCCCTTAAGCAGAAATTTCCTACCTTGGAGTGGATACAGGGAGCTCACAAGAGGCAGTTCTGTAATTCAAAATGACTTTCAATTTTCTTTTGCTGACAAGGCCAGCTTGGATGGGGCTCTGTCCAACATAGAAGGTGTCCCTGCCCATGGCAGGGGCTGGAAGTGGATGAGCTTTAAGGTCTTTCCAACCCAAACCAGGCTGTGACGAGTCCCCAGTTTTCCAGCATTGCTCCTGTAACACATTGGCAAAACCACATGGAAGTCTCTGAGCAGAAACAATCCAAGGAATCTTTCTGCCCTTCACAGCTTGGCCATAAAAAGCCAAAACCTTTCACCCTGAAACAAACATGAGTAACCACAGGCAGAAACAAAGGCAGAAGGCGATGTTATAAACCCTCAGCAGCTGCTATTGCAGAGCTGGAGTCACTAAAGGAGTATGGACTGTAAACAGAATCCATTTTTCCTCCTTCCTTACTGGTCCAACAATGCAAGTTTCCACACAGGGATTCATTTCAAGCAGGCTGTGGAAAGAAGATGCATAATTAGTGCAGCTAATGACGAGGATGAATTACCAGAATAAGGAGGAGCAGCACATCAAACACTCCCAGGCCAGGAGGAGAGAGTTTGCTCACTGTAAAGCTTCCCTGCCCTGAAAATCCTTTGCTTTCCCAAAGCTCTGTGTGCTTCTGAACAACACAAACCCCTGTGGAAACAAGCTCATTCAGGGCTCTGAGGTGAGCAGATGTTGCAAAATAAGGGTTAAGGAATGTGCTCTGTGAAAACCAAGCTGTTTAAAAATCCAGACAAAGCCTCACACCAAATTTATCTCACACCACAAAGAACAGTGCAAGATCACCGCCCTCCTTTGGAATTGGGCTTCAGGGATCCTTGTGGGACATTCTGTGATTCACCTCCATCTGTCCAAGAGATGGAAACCCATAGACCACCAGGAATCAGCCTTGAAACGCTGAATACTCATAAAAGATTTCACTGGGAAATTGAGGTGATGATCATCAGGGTCATTTTCTGCCCAGAACAAAGTAGAGAAGAAAAACCCTGTGACCAGTGAAAAACCCCTTTCCCAATTCCCTTTACTGAGCACATTTGTTAATGAGACTTTGGAGAATAAATAGTTTATGAAGAGGACTCAGGTTTCATCTGATAATGTTGCATAAAGCTTCCCTGTCAGGGGCTCAGTCTCTGTGAAATGTGGGAATAGAGACACAACTGCTCAGTGGGAAATCACAGAATTATTGGGGTTTGGAGTGACCTTAAAACCCACCCAGTTCCACCCCTGGCCATGGGCAGGGACACCTTCCACTATCCCAGGCTGCTCCAAGCCCTCTCCAACCTGTCCTTGAATATTTTCAGGGATGGGGCAGCCACAGCTTCTCTGAGAAACCCATGCCAGGACCTCACAGCCAAGATATTTTCTCTCAATATCTCATCTAAGTCTCCCTTCTTTCATTTTAAGGCCATTCCCCTTCATCCTATCACTCCACGTCCTTGTAAAAATCCCTTTCCAGCCTCTTGGAACCTTCTTCAGGTACAGGAAGTCTGTAATTCCTAATGGTCCAGAGAAACACTGGATTTCATTGGCCTTGAAGAATGTAATGACCCAACCTGAGAAAAGCTTGCTAAAAACATATCCATGAAATCTGCAAGGTTTCACAGACCTAAAATTCTCATCCCTGAAGTACTTTTTTCAATTAACCTCAAAAAACCACTCTAAAATAAAGCAGAAGACCTCGTGGGAGAGACTTCGGGGCAGAGAAGTTGAGATGCAGTTAAAATGAAATCTAAAGTGGCCACCTCTGCAAAACAGAGCCACTAGCACAGCTGTGAAGTCATTTTTCAAGTGCTGGGAGCATTCTGGATGCCTCCAGGAGCAGCAGCACCTTTCCCACAGCCTCCCCAGCCTCTCACAGCTGTGCAGGAGCAGAGAAACTACAGAAGGGCTGAAAAATCAGCTTAAGAATTCCTTGCCTTTGCTGGAGGGAATAAGGCATCATGTTACGAGCCAGGGAGAGAAAAAGGCTTTGGAGAATTCCATTTTCCACCTGGTATTATTAGATAATCACTGTAATTTAGTGTGGTGAGGCTACAGACTTTGTTCTTTAAGTTTAGGAGTTGTCTGCTTGAAATAAAGGCAGGTTGTTTCTCCTTCTCACATGACGTTTCTCAGGCAGTGGGTGCTGCAGGTCAGCTTTTCTGGATCTTTCTTCATTTCATAGAATCATTTAGGTTGGAAAAGGCCTCTGAGACCACTGAGTCCAACCTGTGACCAGTCCCCACCTTGTCACCAGCCCAGGGCACTGAGGGCCACCTCCAGTCATTCCTTGGGCACCTCCATAGATGATGACTCCACCGCATCCCTGGGCAGCCCCTTCCAGTGCCTGACCACTCCTTCCATGAAAAAATTCTTCTTGAATTTACAGGGGAGTGCCCTGTAGGACAGGTGAGAGAGCTGGAATTATATTTTATTAAATTTTGCTGTCATATTCCTGCAGACTGAACTGTAATTGACATTTTTTCACCCACCAAACCCCCATTGGCAACATGAGCACTGTTGGAATGGGGAAGGGAAATGCCTCCTGCCTTCAGCTCCCAGTTTATTCACAGTTTTGGTTGGAGCAGGATATAAACACACATCAGCATCTGCTTGAGCTGAAAACCAGAGCTTGCCAACTCACACGGGCTGGGAATTTTCCATCTGCAAAAAGAGCAAGCTCAGCAAAGAAAAAAATTGTCCTTGGGGACAAAAAGGGGGTTTTGCTTAAATAATTCTGTCTTACATCAAAATCAGAAATTGCTGGAGTCTGGGAAATCCCTGGAATAGTTTGGCTTGGGAAGGACCTTAAATCTCACCTCATTCCACCCCTTGCCATGGGCAGGGACACCTCCCGTCAGACCAGGCTGCTCTGGTCCCATTCCAGACATTTTCTGGTTTAATATCCATGGATTATGGATGGTGGAGACCAAGCATGGAGGTGTTGGTGCCTTTGCCTGCTCCTCCTTATACCCCTGCATGGAGCCAGCTCAGCCCAGTGTCCCCTGGAAGCTCTTGAGAAGAAGCCCAGAGCATGAAAATGTGACATTTAAAATATCCCAGGCCCCTGTGAGCACACAGCTCAGTGAGCTGGAACCTTTAGCTCAGCAGCCCAAAAAGGAATCCTGAAATATTAAAATGCTTTTGTTAAAGGCACAGGAAACATTCAGAGGAGCTTAACTAAATCAAGGAGAAAAAAAAAAGTCATTTAAAAAAAATAGATGTATTTAGGTCATCATTTTCATTCAGGACAAAGATGAACATTAAAGCAATTTCCTGAGAGGGGAAAACCTTTCCCAGAGCTCTGCTAAGCAAAATCCAACTGCTGTGCACACACAGAGACATCCCCAGCCCTGAGATCAGAGGCAGAGCCAACCACATCTGACAGTGATTAATCCCATCCCTCCTGCCTGGCTGGGCATGAGGAGACCCTACAAAAACCCCTGTGCACCTCCACAAAGGGGAAACACACTTGGGTTTCACCATTTCAAATGCAGGAATGGTTTCACTGTCAAGCCTAAAAAAAACCCAAAAAACCCAAAAAACCACAAAAAACCCCAAAACTGAGAAAACCAAAAACCAGATCCACCAAAACAAAAAACCCCAAAAAACCTGCAACAACAAAAAAAAAAACAACACAAAAAAAAAAAAGAGCAAACCCTAAAAAGCAAACAAACAAATAAACAAAAACACAAAAAAAGCCCCAAAAAAGAGAGAAATCCCTGGTATTTGTTATGGATCTAAGATTACAGTCAGTTCAGGGTTGGGGCAGACAGAGACCGATTATTTCTTTTTTTTTTAGTTTTATTTTTCTCCCTCTTAAAAGCTGCTGAATGAAATTGTTCAGAGAGCAAACAGAGCAGGAATAGCTGTTATTTCCAAACATTCCAGACACTAACAAATGGTCAGTTATTAAAAAAATCTTGGAAAACTTGTTCTTACAGGAGCTGCAGAGGGGAAAATCCTTTGCTGGCTGGGGAAGCTGAGCACTCCAAGCTCTTGAGTGCCTAATTGAGTTTGAAAGGCCTGTAAGTACCATTGACCAGAGCAGATGTCTCTCTTGAAAAGAGGGAAAGCTTCAGGAGGAAAAGAAACACAAAGAACCCTCTTGTTCCACTGCAGAGCCTGGAAAAAAATCCATTTAAAGTCCTCAGGGAGGCCAAGATGTGGGAGCGTCAGCAGAATTGAGCCACCTGCTACAGACTGGGAAGAAGCTTCCAAATTAAAGGGTCAAATTAAAGGGTCAGTGAATCCTGTGGGGTATCTCAAAGCCACCAGCAGCCAAGTTGGACAACATGGAATCATGGAAGGGTTTGGGTTGGAAGGGAAAATGAAGATCCCATTCCACCTCCTGCCATGGGCAGGGACACTTTCTACTATCCCAGGTTGCTCCAAGCCCCATCCAACCTGGCCTTGGAAACTTCCAGGGATGCAGGAGCAGCCCCAGCTTCTCTGCACAACCTCCCCACCCTCAGAGGGGAAGAATTTCTCACAGTGAAATGATTTCTGTGTCCTTTCACACCTTACCTGTCCTGTGATTCCATGCCAGGGTACCTTAGACCTGAACTATTGCATGACCTCAGCAATCCCTGCTCCTGTCTGAAGGAAGGAAATCCATGGAAGGAAATTCAGAGCCTGAATGGAAGGAAATTCAGAGCTTCCAGCAGGGCTCCATGGCTGCTCTCACAAGGGCACTGTGGATCCAGCCTTGCAGGGAGGGCAGACAGAGCTTACCTGGAATTCTGCAGAGGGAATGAGAGAGCTCTGTTTTTCCCAGAGCCCTGACATAGATGAGCAGTTGAGAAAAAGGGATTGTTCTGCTCAGGAAGGAGAGTCCATGGAGCACTGGTGGTTTCACTGGATCTTATCACTTGGCTCAATGTAAATCACAGATTTATTTAGGCTGGAAAAGACATCCAGGATCATCGAGTCCAACCTGTGACCCATCCCCACCTTGTCACCAGCCCAGAGCACTGAGTGCCACATGCAGTCACCCCTTGGACACCAGGGATGGGGACTCCAAATCTCCCTGAGCAGCCCCTTCCAATGCCTGACCACCCTTTCCATGCAGAAATTCCTCCTGATGTCCAACCTGAACCTCCCCTGGCACAATTTGGGGCCATTTCCTCTCCTCCTGTCCCTGTTCCCTGGGAGCAGAGCCTGACCCCCCCTGGCTGTCCCCTCCTGTCAGGAGTTGTGCAGAGCCACAAGATCCCCCCTGAGCCTCCTTTTCTCCAGGCTGAGCCCCTTTCCCAGCTCCCTCAGCCCCTCCTGGTGCTCCAGCCCCTTCCCCAGCTCTGTTCCCTTCCCTGGACACAAAGTAAAGCTTCTCTCAGATCACTCCAGGATGGCAGAGCCCCCAGACTGACAGGGAAGCAGGACTGATTCCATAAACCAGTTCCCTCCTCCAGCACTGAGCGCCTGCAGCACTAAACTGGCACAAAATCAGCAAAATTATGGATTATTTTTTAAAAATCAGCAAAAAAATGGAGCCTTCAGCAAAGCTGGCCCTGAACTGCCTGATCCTCCAGGTTCAGCTGCAGCCCAAGGCCTCCCAGATAGAGCCCAGCTGGAGAACCCTCCTCCCTGAGCCCAGGAGGCTGCCAGCTTGTGAGAAAGAGCACAGAGCCCTTGAGATAAGGAAGGTAAAACCGAGGTCAGAGGCTGGATTGCCAAGATCAGGCAGCAGCTCAAGGGGACAAGAGGAAAAACATCAACGTGGGAAGGCAGAAAATCCAAAAGGGGAGAAAACTCCACCCCAGTTGGATGATGGCATCTGAGCAGTGTGGAGGGTCCATTCCAACATCAGCTGAGGCCAACACTCCCACCTGATGAAGCCCCCTGTGGGCAGCAAAGGCACCTTGGGTGTCCTTCTCTATGGGCAGCACGGACTTGCAGCTCACTAGGCCGGGTTGGACAGGGCTTGGAGCAACCTGGGACAGGGGGAGGTGTTCCTGTCCATGGCAGGGGGTGGAATCAGATGAGCTTCATTGTCCCTTCCTGCCCAAGCCATTCTGTGATTCTGTGTGTCCTCACCTGTGTGTGTCCTCAGATTATTTAAATTGGAAAAGCTCTTTAAGATCATCAAGTCCAACCATTCCCCAGCACTGCCAAATCCACCACTAAACCACATCCCCAAGTGTCACATCAACACACCTTTGGGATACTTCCAAGGGGAATAATTCCACTGGTCCCTTGGGCAGCCTGTTCCAATCCTGCTGACAGAATCTCCATGAGTGTCAACAGAAGCCCCCAAAATTGCTCCAGGGAGAGAGGGAGGGTCACAGGCTACTGAGAGGTTTGTATGTTCTATATTTTTCATGTTATCTGGATTTTAAGGTTTTGATGGGATGGTTTAGTGCTTGATTTTGAGTATTTTACCTGATTTGGGGTATTTTTAAATATAAATTCATGTCCAAAGGACTGCAAACATGGAAAGCCAGCCTGAGGTTCAGGAACAGGATAATGGGGGAATATTGGAAAATCAAATCAAGGGGAAGAAAGCAGGAGATACTCCAACATCCTTCCTCTCAGAGGCAGCCATCACTCCAGGGGCTCCATGAGTGTTCTTGTCACTCTCCCCACCCTCCACCACTCTCTTCTTTCTCTCCCTGGCCATGGATCCACATCCCGAAGTGCTGCTCCTTCCAAGCTTTCTGCAGCAGCCTCTCCCAGAGCCTGGGGCTTGGACTCCCTGCACCCCCTCCCACACACGGGGGTTTTGTGGTCTCTGCTCTGCCCTCTGCCCTGCTGAACCTGCAAACCCTCCCCACCCACGGTGCCTGGAGAGCTCAGGGCGAGGAGCTGAGGACACGTGGGGACACATCAGGACACGTGGGGACACATCAGGGATGTGCTGTCCTTTCAGGATCTCTAGCTGGTCAGAGTGACCCTGAGAAGAGTTCGAAAGTCTCTTTTCCCAGCCTGGTGCTTGAAGAAGGAGTCAGGGCTCTTCATTTCTTGGTCTCAAGGTTGTTTATTGTATCTTATCTGTAAAAAATTTTCTCCTGTCCTGCTGAGGTCTGCTCAGCAAGACAGTCCAGGCACTCTGCCCACCCCTGGGTTGGTGTTATGTCTTTATACTAAAAACTACATATACAATGTTTACAATCACTTTCCAATACCTATCACCTATGTTAGACAGTGAGCTTCTACTCTAAACCAATCCAAAAGTGCCACCATCACAGCAGAAGATGGAGGCCAAGAAGAAGAAGGAGAAAGGCTGGACATGCCCAGATCCCTCCATCTTGCCCCCTGAACCCCCATACCAAAACCCCTAAAATCTACTTTTCCACCCCATGATAACTTCACTAATATTCTACCTAAACTGTTGTGGCCTGCTGATCTTCATCTAAGGTTGGTAACTTGCCCCATGGGTCATAATCAAAACCAGAGGCATTTTTGGGCTCTGTGCCAGGGTCTCTGAGCCCCCTGGCAGGGGTCTTGGCTGCTCAGGACAGCCAGAGGGGTGTCCTGGGTCCTGACACTGTCCCTTTGGTTCCCTGCTCTGCAGGGGACAAGGCTCTGCCCACAGCTGCCTTTAGTCCCTCTGACAATCCCAGAGGTGCTCAGTGCAGGTTCCTGGAATGTGGCACTGGGGAAAGGATCAAGGTGTGTCTACTCTCCTTTTAGCTCACAGCTTCTCTGGGCACCCTGTGCCAGGGCATCCCCACCCTCACAGGCAAGAATTCCTTCCCAAATTCCCAAAAGGATCCCCAAATATTTGTGTTCACCTCATCCTTATCCCTCTGGAGTGGGAACCTCACCAGTGCTGCTGCACCCAGAGCTCAAGCTGAGTGAACTGGTGGAGTTCCAAAGCTCCATTGAGGTTATTCAGATTCTCACCCTGAATTGAAATATCCTCCCTGCAAGTGTTCCTTGAGGGAGTTTCACAGAGCCATGGAATGGTTTGGGTTGGAAATGACCTTAAATCTCCTCCAGTGCCATCCCTGCCATGGGCAGGGACAACTTCCACTATCCCAGGGTGCTCCAACCCTGTCCAGCCTGGACTTGGACACTTCCAGGGATCCAGAGGCAGCCACAGCTTCTCTGGGCACCCTGTGCCAGGGAAGAATTCCTTCCCAATATCCCATCCATCCCTGCCCTCTGGCAGTGTGCAGCCATTCCCTGTGTCCTGTCCCTCCATCCCTTGTCCCCAGTCCCTCTCCAGCTCTCCTGGAGCCCCTTTAGGCTCTGAGCTCTCCCTGGATCCTTCTCTTCTCCAGGTGAGCACTCCCAGCTCCCTCAGCCTGGGTCCAGCCCTTGGAGCATCTCCATGGCCTCCTCTGGACTCTTCCCAGCTGCTCCATGTGGATTTTCACTTTACAAACCCTCTCTGTAACTTCATTTACTCCAAGCATCGATGCCACGTTTAACAGCCCAGCTGCTGACTCAGCCTGCAGGGCTCTTCCCTCCAGGTTCTGTCACTTTTCCATGCATTCCTCCAATCCCATGTGCCACGTGGAATCCCAAACAGCCAGACCAGCACAAGTGAGGTGGATAAAGAGGCAGGGGAGGGCAGGACAGAATTTTAATTCAGGATTGCCACAGCCTTCCCCATTGTGAAACGACAGCATTGCCAACTGCTGGCAGCACAGCCAGGACACTCCATGTGCTTCTTGTTGCACAAGTGTCCTGTAGGGATCTCTGGAAGGAAATATTTTTCTCAGAAAGGCACAGGTTTGTGGGTTTTTTGTTTTTATTCCCTGAAGTGTAGAATCCAGAGCCCTACATTTACCCCACTGTATTACAAATTCCTGCTTTGTCCTCAAAACAACTGATGGATGTGTCTGCCCCATCCCTGGAAGTGTTCAAGTTGGACCCCAAAAAATGGAGCACAGTACAAAGAAACGAGGTAGTGCTCTGTTAAAAAAACCCAACAAAACAAAAAATGAACCAACTCGAACTCTGGAACAACTTTTGTTCCTGCCATAAAGGTTTTATTTTGTTCCACCAGGTACCTACAAGCCAAACCCAGAAAATTCCCTGTAGAAATGCTGCACTTACCTTGCTGGGACATCCCAACAAATGTTTTCCATGTCAGGAAAGAACAGCAGGAAGCAGATTTTCTCTGATTTCCTTTATCTCTTGTACCTTTGAATGAGGCCCTTGCCAACAGAGCCTTTTTCCTTCACACAGTGACCTCAGGCTCCACTTTTCAAACCTGAAACCACCCCCCAGACAGAACCAGTACCAGCTGGGATGTGCAAACTGGTCATGTAAATGGCTAAAACCACTTCCCAAGCTATAAAAAACATTATTTTAGTGACTACACTGTGGTTTTTAGTGGTGTAACTACATCTGTGCAGTGCCCAGGTTGTCTGCCAGCATTTTAAGATCCTGAGGGAGCAGATTTGGAGCTTTAAGAGCAAACCCTTTTCATGATCTGACCTGCAGCATCAGAAAAAGCATCAAAAACCATCAGCAACACCCTCCCAAGAGAACATCAGAGGATCATCAGCTCAGCTCTGAAAGACAAATGCCAGGGCTTGTGGTGACATTTCCAGGGCAGGGGGAGCTCTGACCAGCCCAGCCCAGCATCCCAAGCTCCATCCACTGCAATGGGAATTCCTCCTCACTGTTTCCCCTCTCACTGCTTGGGGGAAAAATGGGCAGCAGAGAAGAGACTCCTATAATGGCACTGGGCAAAACCACTTGGGATTTCCAAGAAAAAATCCAACAGACTCAAGAAAAGGTTAAAGAAAAATTTCAACACTTGTTCAGTTGGATTCTCCATCCCTGGAAGTGTCCAAGGTCAGGCTGGATAGGACTGGAGCATCCTGGGATATTGGAAGGTGTCCATGCCCATGGCAGGGGGTGGAACTGGATGAGCTATAAGGTCCCTTTCCAAACCAAACCATTCTGGGATTCTTTAGTTATTTTCTTCCCCCACCCACCAAAAATCAAATTTAACCCAAGTCAGACTGCCTGATCACTGCTGAAAATATTTTAAAACAGACCTACTCTGCTCCAGCTGGGACTTTTGGCATAAATAGTGCCTGAATGTCAATCTTTCCACATCAAAACCTTCAGCACCCATCCCTGTGTTACCTCATGGGCTGCAGAGGCTGCAGGGCAGCACAAAGACCCCCAGCCCCCATCTGCTCCAACCCCAAAACCACAAAAACTCATCAAGGGAAACAGGCCAGCAGTTCCCAGCCTCCTGTCTCACCAGCCAGGAGAGATCCAGGAGTTCATACAGTTCCCAGCCTCCACTTCCCAGGAGCTGTTTGTCCTTTTTGTGTCCCCTGCCTTAAAACCAGCAGGTAACTGTGACCCCAGTCCCTGATGGACTTCAGAGTCACAGAATGGGTTGGAAGGGACCTTGAAGATCATCCCATTCCACCTTCCTGCCATGGACAGGGACACCTTTCACTATCCCAGGCTGCTCCAAGCCCCATCCAGCCTGGCCTTGGACACTTCCAGGGATCCAGGGGCAGCCACAGCCTCTCTGGGCACCCTGTGGCAGGGCCTCACCACCCTCACAGGAAAGAATTTATTCTTAATATCTCATCTACATCTGTCCTGGTTTTGTTTAAACCACTCCCCCTTGTCCAGCCACCTCCTTGCAAGGCTTTGCTTTGCTCCAAACCCCTCTCCCTGTGAAACCCCTGCCCTTCTTCCCTTGGAGAGATCAATATCAGGATAAAAGGATCAATATCAGTATAAAACCTTGGCTAATCAAACTGTTTATCCATCACAAGCAGAGTTGCTGTCCAAGGCCCAAACCCATTGGAGCAGAGCTCTGCAAGCCCCTCACAGCCCCAGGGGCTCACCCTTCTCCTTTCATCCCCCTTCTACCACCACAGGGCCTGTTCAGCTGTAAAATAAAACATAATCTAGCTGAAAAGAGCTAAAATTTCAAGCAAAAGCTTAATCCAAGTCACACCCACCCCCATCCCTCCTGTGGGAAGCAAAGGACACAGTAATAAAGAAGATTAAGAAGTGTAATTAAAGAACTTTTTTAGTCTTCACGGTTTTAATTTAAACAGACACATCTACTAAGCTCTCAACATATCTACAGCAGAGTTTACAGCCACTTTGTATCTGTTTTGTTCTCCCCAAATGGCCGAACCTCGAGCCATCATCTTCTTTTTTCCTCAGATTTGTTACTTTGTCGTTGTTGCAGTAAATTCCACGCTGCAGCAGCTGGGATTCTGTACACAGACAGCAAATACCTAACACCAGCACACGACTCCCAGCCCTGGCATTTCAAATTGTACAGGAAAAATAAAATAAAATAAAATAAAAAAAAAACAACCAAGACTGATGCAGCAGCCAAGTCCAAATAGCAGTTCCAGATGCTGGGCCAGCAGTGCACTCATCAGTTGAACAGGCAGTAGTGAACAGACACAGCTCACACAGTGCAGCTGTGACAAAACACAGGCAGTGCTGGCACAAACCTCACCCCTCACACAAGCACAGCACTGCCCAAGGCTTTAGCAAAGCACAATGAGACACCAAAAATGCTGTACAGTGCAATTTTAAATGAGATCCTATGCAACAGGGACAATAGTGCACGTCAAAACCAGCGCCACATTCAAGACTTAATCGATACAATCAAAATATTGAAGGTACATATTTCCCTTATGAAAACTGTGCAAGTTAGTTCCTTTTCCCTTCTTTTTTTTTGGTGAATGGCAGAGTGTCCTCCCCAAATTTTGTGGATTGACCCCTAAAATTTGGAGATGGGGCTTTCTCTCCGTGTCCAGCTTGTTACACAAAGGGTGTGTGCAAAAGAGCAGGAGCGTGGTGGCAGCGAGGGCGTAAGGCAGTGGCACAGGGAGGAGCCAGAGCTGGGCACTGCCCCAGCTCAGGGATTCACAGGGAATCTGCAAACTGGGGCAGGAATCCCCCTCTGAGGGAGCAAACCCATCCCTGGCATTAAATATGTGATTTAACAAGGGAGGCAAGCAGCAAAGCAGAGAACAGGAGAGAGCTGCTGTGAATTTGGAGGCTGGCAGGCACTGGAGTGGAAAAGCTCCAAGGGAATGTGGCAGCAGCGTGGCAGGACAGCTGTCCCTGGAGAACCTGCACCACCTCACATTCTGGCCCCACTGCATCTCCTGCCAGCCCTCCCAGGCCTGTGACACAGAGCCTGTGCAGGGACAAGGTGCTGCAGGGCCCAGGAAATGTGGAATAAATAACCTGCAGGGCCCAGGAAATGTGGAATAAATAACCTGCAGGGGCTGCTCAGAAGGACACCAGCGCTGCCCCAAGGATTCATTCCCAGGATCCACGTTCCCAAGGCACACACACAGAATGCTTGGGTGTGCATTCAACACAAGTGGAGGCTGAAATTGATGCCAGCTCAGAGGGAATGTGCTGCCTTTTGTTGGCTGTCACAGCTGGTTTCCCAATTTCCTCAGAAGCCTGCAGTTTGCAGGAGAGGCTGGAGCAGCCAGGCAATTAGATCCAAAAAAAAAAACCCTCTCTGCTTCTCTATTATTTAGCTCAATCTATAATTACTGTGTTAGGGAATTGCATAACCTTTAGGAGTGTTTTATGTATAGTCTATTACAGGGAAAATAGTGCCTTCTGAATCCTTCCCATCTGGCTGGGGATAATGGATTTCAGACGGAGAAATTCTGAATGGGGTTGGGAAACACCACCCAGGCAGGTGCAGATCCCAAAGACATCATTTCAGGGGGTGTACAATCATTTTAAGGGATTATCTGAGCAACATACCCAGAGGAATCACCAGGTTTGGAGGAGGGAACAGCCCAATTCTGCCTCCCCTGTGCTGCAGAACAGATCCCCAGCCACCCTGAGCAGCATTCCCTGTGTCAGACTGGATCCAGGGAACAAAGCTCCAAACCTAAAAAGAAATTGGCATTGCAAGCAGGGGAAATCACTCTTCTGCCTTAAGTGGGGAGTGTTTTAAAAGGGATCTTATTTTTTAAGCCAGAGGACTTCAGGGATAAGTTGAGCTTAGGCAAGAAGGAAATCATTAAGGAAATAAAGACTGAACAAAAGGCATTAAGGTAGCACTTGACCATTATCACATAATTTTATATCATTTCCTTGGTTATAGAATTTTCTTAGACTGCATTTAGTGGCTACATGATTTTTGCAGGTTCCTGCCCAGCTACTTCTACAAGTACAGATCCTGCATTTTCACACCTATCTATGTGAAGTGGCTTTTAAATAAAGGCAGCTTCATTCCATAAACTTGGAAGCTCAGCAGTTTCCAGAGGCATCCCACCACTGACCTACTGCAGCTCTGTTCACTCCAGCAGAACCAGGCTAACACTAAGCTCTTTTCTGGATAATCCCAGCCACATGTGCTGCTGTTAATTCAACTTTTCCCAGTCCTGTGGAGCTACCCAGGGAATCAAGCTGAAAAAATGCCTCAGGGAGTATTTCAGACCTACCCCTACCTGTCTTTTTAAAGAAGGGAAAAAAAATCACAAAAGAGAACTCTGATTTTATAAAAAGCAGATTGAAGCCACAGAAATGGAAAGAGCAGCTACAAATTACAAAGTTAAATGAGAAAGAGCTTATCCCTAAAGTCTTTAAGCAGTTTTAGCAGCTACAAATCATCTAAACTCTTAGTATTTTTTTTTGTAGTGTGATGGCCCCTTCATCTGCAGCAGATCTGTGAGGTCACCTGAACATCCAGCTTCTGCTTTTGAGGTTTCACGAGATGGGCATAAGAGCACAAGAAGGAAAAGCACATCAGGTGCAACAGAAGTGTTTTGTTGAATTGTAAATAAAGTGTTGCTCTTGCACCCTGGCAATGCTGTGAACCTGGCCAGGTGTCCAAACCCAGCCAGGGGGGTTGGAATTTCCAAGAAGGCAGCTTGGCTCTGGTTTAAAGGACAGCTCTGACCCCTGTTCTGCAAGTGGACACCCCCACCAACTACTAAACCTTTTTGTTCTCCAGGTAGAATAAAAAAAAAGTTTGTTCCTCCTTAGGAGATCATTGTCCACGAGGGACAATCCCACCTGAAGGTCATGGCTTAAACATTAGCAGCAGAATCCCTCCAATTCTGTATTGCACTGAAATGTCTTGCTCTGGTTTGGTATTCAACTTCCTGCTCCCGAGCCAATGCTGAACACAAAAACCCAGGTGTGAGATGTGAAGGCTGCTGAGAGTATTGTGTAGACTGGCAGAACCTGTAATTTGATTTGAACCATTTCTAGATTTCCTAGGAAATTAAAAGAACTAAGCTGCCTTACTTACTCTTTGAGAGAAAAGGTGCTTCCAGACAAAATGCCTTTACCTATCTCTATAGAACTCTGTATTTCAATCCTGTGAGTGTTCAACAAAACCAGAAAAAGTCTAAAATAAAGTGGAGACATCCTGTCTCTTGGCCCATCCTGGTCATCCACACAGTTGGAGGTAAAGAGTTCCAGCTTCTGCTGACACTGTACCCAATTCTGAGACAGAACAGCTGCCAAGAGGGGACATTGTGCCCAGCTGTGTCTTCTGTAAACAAAACAAAAACCCCTCCCCAAAAAGCAGGGAGGTTCATGGAGTGAGGGGTTCAGCAGTGGGAGGGTCAGCTGTACCCAAGGGCTCAGCAGAACATGCACTTTCCATGGTTCCTGAAAGAAAAGGTCTGAGAGACAAAGCCCAGCTCAGGGCTCTTCCCCCTCCTGCACCTCCCCATCCGCCTCCATCTCCGCCAGCTGCCGCCTCAGCACGTTCACCTTGGCCTGCAGCTCCTTGTTGTACTTGATGATGTTGATCCTTTCTTCCTCAGCCTCCTCCAGGAATCTGGAAGGTCTGTTCCAGCGTAGGAAGATACCTGGAAGCCCAGAGATACCCAGGTCACAAGGGGTTCTTGAAACAAGGGGGAGTTTAGGAAGGTTGTTCACATTCCAGCAGCTCTCAAGTCACATTTTCTTCCCTTTCTCTCCCCCTCTAAAGGGCTTCCCTCCCTCCTCTCCAAGCTCACCATCCTGTTACACAAGGTTAATAAAAGAAAAATGAGGAAAAATTCCTTTTTTTTCCTCAGACCACTCCATTTTCAGTCTCCACCCTGCCATGACAGCCTGCTTGTATCATGAACTCTTCAGCACCCAGGGCATGGGGAAAGTTTCTGCAGCAGGGAACTCACTGCACATGGATTCTCCAGAATGGTCAGCAATGAAGTCTGACAAAAAAAAAAATCACAAAAGAGACATTGTATGTAACAGGGAAAGCAAATCTGGCTCACCTTCCCAGAGCTGCAGGCTCTGTGGGGCCACAGAGGGCCAGATGACAAGGCTGTTGGCCTCATAAATAGGGTTCTGGAACCTGCTCAGCTCTTCAGGCCTGTTCACCCAGGACCAGAGGGACATGGTCTTCTGAGGCAGCTTCAGTTTAGCCCTAAGAAACCCACAGGAACAAATCAGTTTTATACACTTGGATCTGTAAGGTTCTTGTTAGAACCACACAGACAAGGCCACAAGTTTTTCCATGTGCTACTCCCCCAGATAATTCAAGTTAATCCCTTCATCATCATGGCACAGGGTGTACACATAAAGCAATTTACTCAGCATGGCTGATTACAAATAGTTCTGAGTAAAAGATGGGGAAATAACCCTTGTAAGATGGCTGCCTGCTGCCCAGGTGAAGAATCAGTCACCTCCCACTGTGGTTTGAGTGTCAGGTTTGGAAAGGGATCAGGCTCTTGTGTTAAGATGGAGCTGGAAGGTGGGGCAGGGCTGCATCAGGGAAGGATGGAAATGGAAATCTTGAGCACATAAAAGCAGTTTCACTGCTGGAATGGGCACGTCTGACAGGTCCCTCTGGTGGCAGGAAGGAACTGAGCACACAGAGCAAGCAGTGCTGTTTTCCTGGGCCCAGCAGTTCCAGGGATCCCTATGCCTCAGATTCCAGCAAATCTCATTCTGCCTGCACTGGCAAATTGCACTGCCAGCCAGGCAGGAGATTCAGCACTCCTGTGAATGCTTCAGACAGCACAAGCTTAACATCAGCCTTAACCCCTGTCTGTGCTCCCAGGCTGACGTGCTCAGATGTGACAGGCAGGTTATTACACATAACATCCAATACTCCTCCAAATTTCAGCTCATTGCCTTCAAGTCTAACTTGGTTTTGCAGATGACTGGTTCAGCAGCCCTGCAGAAGGCAGCAGAGTCTCTTCTACTTTAGCCCAGATTACTTTAAGAACAAAGAGGTTTACAGGAAGCTTTAAATTGCCTTCCTTCTCTGAAGGATCATTTCTGTTTTTCCCTTCCTGTCCAGTCCAGCAGGAGCCCCTCAGCCATGGCCTTACTGGAGCCAGGAGTCCTGAGGGCAGAATTGCCAAGCTCCAAACAGGAATTCAAACCTCCCTGGCAGCTGTGGGCAGCTCCAGTCCTTCACCCTGTTTCTACTCCCAGGGGTGTCTCAGGACCACCAGGCTACAGAGTGACATTCCTCCCTCACAGTTCACATTTTCTTCCTGGTGAGGGACAGAATTGTCAGCTGTGGCCTTTCCCTGCCTCAGCCTCCTCCTCCTCCAGACCTGCAGGGACAAGCCTGCTTCCCACAGCTGTGACTCACACCAAACTCCAGCTGGTTATGCTTTCATGGAAGAGTTTCTGGGTGAGAAATTAAATAAACTGATGGGTGGAGATTTTTGGCCAGGTTGGACGGGGTTTGGAGCAGCCTGGGATAGTGGAAGTTATGTCAAATGGAAGCCCATGGCAAAGGGTTGGAACAAAACGATCTTTAAGGTTTCTTCCAACCCAAACCATTCTATGATTCTGAGACCTTCTTTTAGTCAAACTCAGCCTGATATTTAAAGGATTCAAGTCAAGCATCCTTACCAACCTTTCACTTTCATTGTTCCCCAGGAAGGTCCCAAACTGGGAGGCGTAGGCGTGCTCAAAGAGCAGGATGAGGAAGTGCTCGTTGAACTCGAAGGAGCAGGGGAACTGCCGGTGGATCTGCCACACACATTCCAGAAAGAGCAGGAACACTGGGGCCTCCCACTTCTGCTTGCTGTTGGAATAGGCTGACTGGGCACAGCGCTGCTGGAAAGGGTGGCCAGCCTGCAGGGAATCAGGGAATCATCACACACAAGGAATGGGATGGGAGGACATGTGGAAAAAACACTTCAGAGTGAGTTCTGTCCATGCAACTGCTCAGGACCAAGCTGTTAGAAAGCATTATCCCTCTGCTGCTGGGGCACCTCAAATCTGGGATTCAGGTTTGGGTTCCTCCTGACAAGAAAGACATTGAGGGGCTGGAGAGTGTCCAGAGAAGGGAACAGAGCTGGGGAAGGGGCTGGAGGCACCAGGAGGGGCTGAGGGAGCTGGAAAGGGGCTCATCCTGGAGAAAAGGAGGCTCAGGGGGACCTTGTGGCTCTGCACAACTCCTGACAGGAGGGGACAGCCAGGGGGGTCAGGCTCTGCTCACAGGGAACAGGGACAGGATGAGAGGAAACAGTCTCAAGCTGTACTAGGGGAGGTTTAGATGGGATAATAGAGAAAATTTCTTCATTGAAAAGGGTTGTTCAGCCTCGGGCAATCAGGGAGTCCCCATCCCTGGAGGGATTAAAAAGCCATGTGGATGTGGCACTTGGGGACATGGATAAGTGGTGGCCTTGGCAGTGCTGAGGGACAGTTGGACTTGACAATCTTAAAGGTATTTTCCAGCCTAAATGGTTCTGTGATTCTCTGAGTGATTTCCCTGCCTTTCTCAGGCTGTGTTTGATCAAAGAATGTGAGCAGGAACAAGCTGAGGTGGGTGCACTGGAGGACCAGACTGCCAAGGTACAAAAAGTACAGCTCAGGTTTTGTGGTTTGGTCTGAACAGTTTTCTCTGATATGTTTTCTCTAATGAGATGGAAGAGGTGCAGCCTGCTCCAGTGGAAAGTGTCCCTGCCCACGGCAGGAGGTTGGAATGAGAGGAGCTTAAAGGTCCCATCCAACCCAAACCATTCTTGATAAGAGATGTTCACCCTTAGCACACAGAACAGGCAGTTCCCAAAATCAAAAACCTGCAATGAGAGGCAGAGGCCCCAGCAGTGCCAGAGGACAAATGACTCAGGTAATGATGCCGCTCTTTAGGACAAAGGACACTCACACTCAGCAGGGCTGCAACAAGGCCCAGCCTGCTGGCTGCCTCTCAGGCTATTTCCCAACCCCAGTGTGTGTGGAACTGGCTGTTGTTCTGTCCAGGGAACTGTTGTTCTGTTGTTCCTTACCTGCAGCCACTCCCTCACTACAAGAGCCTCGAAGCCACGGATGGTCCTGCACCTTGGGTCCAGGATGATCTGTGCCAGGGAAGTGACCTGGAGTGTGGAATCAGTTCCTTCACTGCCATGCACTAACACTGAAGCACCTTCCCTGGGAAAGGAAAAGGTGGGAAGGGATAAGAGTATGAATGAGCAGAACCCATCCCAGTGGATGGCAAAACATCCCATGGACACCAGGGCTGAGGATTTTCTGGCTCCTTATCACCACTGCAGCCCCATCCCACATGGATCCCACCTGGATTCCACATGGATCCCACACGGATCCCACCTGGATCCTCATCCACAGCAACCTGAGCTCTGCATCACTAAAAGCTCCATGTCTTGCTGAGCAGTCTGGAACTCCAGATCCTTTCCCACACTGACAGAAGGTGCACAGTGAGAATTCCCTTGTGGCTCTCACTCTTTGGGATTAGCATCCATTTGAGTTACAGCTTGGAAGTGCAACTCATCCCATTCTACCCCTGCCATGGCAGGGACACTTTCCACTATCCCAGATTGCTCCAAGCCCCATCCAATCTGGCATTGGATACTTCCAGGGATTCAGAAGCAGACATAGCTTCTCTGGGCACCCTCTGCCAGGGCCTCACCACTGCTATCTTACAGAGTTTCTCCCTAATATTTAATCTAAACCTTCCTTCCCTACCTCATCTTCACCTATCTCTACACTTATTTTCTAACACTACTTTCCCCTTTTATCCTTTAAGATGTTGGAAGATCTGTCCCAGTCATTCCCTCTCCATGGAAAATACAACAGAACTCTCCTTGTCAGCTCAGCTCTGACCTCCAGGCTCTGAGTGAGACAGGTCAGGCACCTGGAACTGATTTGCCATGGCTCCACATGGTAAACACAAAGAGCAAAGCTGAGGTTAAAAATTATGAAATCAGCCACTGTCCCAACAAGCCAGGAGGGTTTCATCACTGATCTTTCCCATTACATGCTTGCAGGAAAGAATTTCAGATAAAACTATTGATCCAGAGCAATCCTTTCCTGGCACAGCCAGTAATGAAACCAGCACTGTCAGAGCTTTTAAAAAGCACAGAGCTCCCACTTTAATGCAGCACTGCTGTCTCACCACTGAGCCTGCATTTCAGCTGCTTGTGTGCCTGCAGAACACAACCCCAAGCTCCTATGAAAAGCCAGGTTCTCCCTAAATTTTGGGATGGGCTTTTCCCACCCAGAGTCACAGATAAAACCAATTTAGATTCCTGCATCTGGCCTTACAAACCTGGCAGCTGAGAGCAAGCATTGGCTCTGCAGCCAGAGGTGTGAGCATGAGTCAGCTGAGTCAGCAGCATTTGTGAAAGAAATGTCAGGTTAAAAGAGGTCACAAGCACTTAGAAGGGATGAGCAGGATTGCCTGGATAGGGCTGTGGGGATAAAAATATAAGAGGGGAAAAGCACTGGACCAATTCCTGGGGAAAACAAGGAGATTACATTGTTTTAACCTCTGGAAATGAGGTGTGGTATTGGAAATTTGCAGCTGAAAAGAAAAAAGATTTGCTAAAAAAGAAAAAGGCATCTCTGTGTCCCCTTTTCCTTAGACTCATTTTAACCCAAACCTTCAATAAAACTCTCTAAATTAGCTTGGCTGCAACAGACACAGGAATTTACCTTAATCACATGATCCAAAATCATTTCTTAGCCCAGATTTTCTCTCTCCTCCTGATTTATTGGAGGAACATTCCTCCACCATAAGGAAACAGAATCCTCCATGGGTACAAGTGAGCCAGACCACGGCGGGCAGTTATTGACACCGCCAGAGGTATTTAGTGAGCAATCTGTAACCAGTGAATGAGCAACCCAAGACTTTCTGCAGGAGATTTACCTGTCAATGCACTGAGCAGCCAGACAGGCTGCAGTCAGCAGCTCCTTGATGTGAGTGAGCCAGTTGGAAGCTTCCAGTTTACTGAGCCAGCGGTCCATGTTGTGTGACTGGTCATTGCAAGCCTCCACCAGCTTGATGAAGCTCTCCTGCAGGATATGAAACCTTTGGGAAAAGGAAAACATTGTTGAAAGCACAAGAAATAACATAGGAATGAGGACATGGATTATTTAGTGTTTGCATATTGAGTTTATTCATTCCCCTCTCTCTCTGATGCTGTAAAAAATCAGCAACAAATGTAAGTTCCCATAAAATCTTTTGAAGCAAAACCAAACACTTCAAATATTTGCCAGGAAATTCCTTATTTGACTGCTCAAGAGCTGGCCTACAGCTCCAGTAACATTACTTCATGTCTGTGTAGAAGGAGTCCCCAAAATTAAGGCTTTAAGAGAAGTTGAACACCAGACTAAAAGTCTGTTTATTTAACAACTTGTCTCCAAATGACTGAACAATATCAGATGTCCACAGAAAAGCACTGGATCATGGAATGGTTTGGGTTGGAAGGAAACTTAAAGCTCATCTCATTCCGACCCCCCACCATGGGCAGGGACACTTCCACTATCCCAGGTTGCTCCAAGCCCCATCCAACCTGGCCTTGGACACTTCCAGGGATGGAGCAGCCACAGCTTTTCTGGACAAATACTCTGGATAACAGGAGTGTGACAGACACAGAACAAACCCTCTCCTGCAGAAGTTTTCTGGCAAGGTACCTGTTCCTTCCCGTGCCAAGGAGAACACAGGAAGGCTGGAGTGTGGCTGAAGATGGCCAGGAAAAGAAACAGCACAGGGAGATGCCTGATGGCTGAAACCTGCAGCAGGTTGCTCACAACAAGGAACCAAACCAAAAATCCCCTTATCATACACATATTCTGGATTTGCCACAGAAGGAACATGATCCTGTTGCCAGGAGCCAGGGTACACAACTCTTCCTACAGGAGCAAATCCTTTGTGGAGGCATCACTGCTCTGATGACCTCATGCAGCCAAGCCCAGGGGAAAGCCTGATTTCACCCACTGTTATTGTGATATTTTTTGAAAAATCCCTTTGCCAGGACTTCTTCTCCTGGCAAGATAAGAAGCCTCAGCTTCTCCATCTTTTATTGCTTTGGAATGTAATTTAAAGAATTGTTTACCTAGCATGTGAATTGTTTTTAATTAATGGCCAATCACAGCCAGCTGTGTTGGACTCTGAGTCTGTCAGAGGTTTTTAATATCATTCTTTTCTAGCCTCCTGATGTATCTTTTCTCTGTGCTTTTAAGTATAGTTTTAGTATAACATTTTTAATAAAAAATAGTATCATATGAAATATAATATGAAATATAATATAAAATATCATATCATGTCAAATATCATGTCGTGTCAAATATTATGTCATGCCAAATGTCATGTCATGTTGTGTCAAATATCACGTCATGTCATATAATATCATGTCACATCATAAAATATGTCAAATATCATGCCATATCATGTCATGTCAAATATCATGTCATATTAAATATCATGTCCTGTCATATTAAATATCACGTCATGTCAAATATCACGCCATATAATATCATGTCATGTCAAATATCATGTCATGTCATATAATATCATGCCATGTCATATAATATCATGCCATGTCAAATATCATGTCATATAATAGAATGACATGTCAAATATGTCATGTCATGCCAAATATCATGTCATATAATATCATGTCATGTCATATTAAATATCATGTCATGTCAAATATCATGCCATATCGTGTCATGTCAAATATCATGTCATGTCATATCAAATATCATGTCATATATCATTTCATGTCATGTCAAATATCATGTCATTTCATGTCAAATATCATGTCATATCATGCCATGTCATATCAAGTATCATGCCATATCAAATATAATGTCATATAATATCATGTCATATCAAATATCATGTCATATGTCACGTCATGTCATATATGTCATGTCATGTCATATAATATGTCATATATCAAATGTCCTGTGTTAAATGTCATATATCAAACATCAAGTATCATATCATAAAATAATAAATCAGCCTTCTGAGAACTTGGAGTCAATTCTCATCTGTCACCTCGTCCTAAGCCCCTCAGCACCACACCAACCCACCTCTCGATGTACTTGTGGATCCTCCTCCACTGGGGGTAGTGCACCTCCTGCTCAAAGCCGCCTCCCTTGGCCCGGGCCTGCTGGGCCACGTTCAGGGGCCGCGTGTCGATGACGAAGCCGCGGCGGCCGGAGCGCAGCGTGGCGTTGATCAGCTTCTCGTCCTCCTTGCAGCGCCGCCCGTTGGTGCCCGTCAGGGGCTGGCTGCTCCTCAGCATCGCCTGGGGAGACACAGAACCATGCCTGAGGCACTGTGGAGAGAGTTCTGACTGAAAGGCACCACTGAGCTCCAAGCCTTGCCCTGAATCCTTCAGTTCTTTCAAGTTCTGTCACAGACATATTTTATGAAAAATCTTTTTGTTAGGACTTTTTCTCCTAACTATCCTGGCTGTCCTCTCAGCAGCCCTGGGAGGATGAATAGGACTCAACCAAACACAAATCCAAAAAATCCTAGCCTTTTCTTCCATCTCCCACCTAGGCTGAATAGCAATCATTATCATCCACAACCCTAAACTCATCATCCTCAACTTCTAACCAATACGCTATAATAACTGCAACCATTTTCCTCACCTCACCTGTTTCCTCCTGAGAAGCTGAGAGGAAAACTGCAACCGTTTTCCTCATCTCACCCATTTCCTCCTGAGAAGCTGAGAGGCCTCAGGAACAAAATGTAAACAATGGTTATCTGCTGCTGTGGAATGCAACAGGTGCATCTTTGATTGGTCTCATGTGGTTTTTTTCTAATTAATGGCCAATCACAGTCTGGCTGTTTTGGACTCGCTAGTCAGTCACAAGATTTTATTATCATTCCTTTCCTTTTTCCTTTGCTTGCTAGCCTTCTGATGAAATCCTTTCTTCTAATATCTTAGTATAGTTCTAATATATCATTCTCTTTTAATATAATATATATATCATAAAATAATAAATTAGCTTTCTGAAACATGGAGTCAACATTCTTGTCTCTTCCCTCATCCTGGGACCCCTGTGAATCCACCACAAAATTGTATCACTCTCAAGGATTTAAAACTGAATTAGAAATTCTTGAATCCAGCACTCATTTGGCTGGGCAAGATTTAAATGCCAGGCATCATCTTAGAGGCTGTATCCCTCCAGTTATGCCTCAAGGACCATCTTTGTGAACTACTGATCTGCCTTTCTGCTGATGGCTCCTTTACAAACCCTGGCAGTGCTATAAATCCCTGGAAGTGTCACAGCCAGGCTGGAGGGGACCCTGAGCAGCCTGGCCTGGTGAGAGGAATCCCTGCCCATGACAGGGGTTTGGAACTAGATGGTCCCCTAAGGATCCTCCTGACCAAAACCATCCTGTGATTCTATGCAAGTAGCTTTTTCAGGATTTTAATTTTCAAGGTCTATTCCCAACTCTTAAAACACTCAAATTGCTCGTGTGTTAAAGGTGACATTTTTATCCCATGGATGGACTGATCAACCTCAAGTCCACAGACTGCTGAGCGGAGATTTCTCTTTAGCAAATGCCTTTCAATTCAGAAGCACCACAGCAGCTCAAATCACAATGAAAATGTGAGGGCAGCCTGTCAGCAACCCCAGCAACAGCTGAGAGCTCAGAGCCAGGAGGGCAAAGAGAGTGACAGCATTACTGTCACAACTGCAACACTCTGAGCCAAACACTGTTGTACTCCTCACATGAAACATGCACAATGTTGAGAGATAACTGAGCAAAAATCTTCTTTCAATGGTTTTCAGTTGAGCTGAGAAAAGGCAAAAAGCACAACTCATGTGGAGTAGGTGGCTGGCTGCTTTTAAAGCAAAGAAAATCCCAAAGTATTCCTGAGTCAGACTAGACAGCTTCAAATTGAAGGCTTACAAATCTTGGCCACAGGAGGTGAGAAGGCATTGGAGCATTTGAGGAGACTGTATCAAATTTAAAAACTGCAGGTTGGACATCCCAGCACCCTCAGAACCGGTTACATCAGCAAGAGACGCAATTACCCAACACTTTCATACAGTGCATTTCTTAATCACAGTGTATCAGTCACTCCATTAGATTCTGGCTTGTTGAAGTCTGTGCAATACCAAGAATTTGCTGCTCCTGAGTTACCCTGCCAGGCTCAGAGAACAGATTGTTCTGATCCTCCTTGCACAGTCACACAGCAGAAGCAGCCTTGGCTCTGCTGTCACCACTGTGACGAGGGCCCAGTGCTCACAGACAGGACAATGTGGCTCCTGCCATCCTTGCCATGAAAACTCTTGGCAGACACAGCCAGCCAGGGTGCCAGCAGTGGCTTTACAAGGCTCATCTTGTTCTTACTGCTGTAAGCAAATTGCTGCCATGCACATTCCCAACCAAGAAGATTAATGGATATTTCCAGGATGGAGATCACTCATTCCATCACCCAGAACCAGGATCCAGGGGCAGCCACAGCTGCTCTGGGCATCCTGTGCCAGGGCCTCCCCACCCTCACAGGGAAGGATTCCAATATCCCATCCATCCCTGCCCTCTGGCAGTGGGAAGCCATTCCCTGTGTCCTATCCCTCCATGCCTTGTCTCAAGTCCCTCTCCAGCTCTCCTGGATCCCCTTAGGCGCTGGAAGGGGCTCTGAGGTTTTCCTGGAGCCTTCTCTTCAACAGGTGAGCACCCCCAGCTCTCCCAGCCTGGATCCAGAGCAGAGGGGCTCCAGCCCTTGGAGCATCTCCTTAGTCTCCTCTGGACTCTCTCCAGGAGCTCCATGTCCTTATGTTGGGGATCCCAGGCAGGACATCACAGGAGCAAATTGCCCTCCCTTGATCTGCTGGTCCCTCGTTCATTCTCATGGATTTGTCGCATCTGTGTTCTGCTTGTCCCACAGAAAATATTTATGTTTGTATAACTAATTCCAGGGAAGCACCCACCTCCACACAGCCTTTCTGATTCCAGGTGGCCAAAGGAAACAACTTCCACAAAAATATTTCAGTGAAATATGTGCCCTCAGAAGATCTGGACTACAGAAACTGGGGCAGCACTGGTTTAACCTGAACCCCTGAAGGCACCTGTGAGCCCAGATGTTGTGTTTTCATTGTCACACCAGCAAGAGACCAGGGGAAAAAACCCCAACATTCCCTGAGGAAGCCAGCAAATAAACCAGCAGCTCTGTTACTTTCACAGCATGAAACCAACAGATTCCCACACTTCCTTCAGGCAGAAGCACCCCTCAAACCCAGCTCACCATCCCATTTTTCTTGTGGTAGTAGCTCAGCACCGGGAAGCGGCCGCCGTAGCGGAACAGGGCGACTTTGCGGAGCGCTTCGTCATCGATGGATTTGGGGACAATGACAACTGGAGGGTAGGAGGGACACACAGAGAAGTCCTTGTTCACACAGCTCAGACGCCATTCATTGGTCTGAAAAACACCAGAACAGCTTTGGGTCAGAAAAGGCATTATATGGGAGAGGTAACAGGAAAGAAAGACTTCCATGCACAGGATGAAGCACACAGACAGAGTCGTGTTTGTGATCTGTTCCATTTGCACCACAAGTTGTACCAATAATTTTTCCAGTACATCCCTTGGTGCTCTCTGCAATCATCTCCTTGCAGCAGCTCCCAGAAGTTCATTCCCCAGAGAGCAGATAAAGCTTGGAAGCAATGGAAGAATGAACAAGTTCCCCTCTTTGGTTTATCACACCCTGAAACAGCACAAAATAAGCCCATGTGGGCAGATATGGGTGATTGTGGCTTTAAATTGTTTCATAGGCACAGCAGACAGCAATGGGAGACCCCACAGAGAAATGTAGTCCTACAAGAGTGGGAAAAAAGTTCATTTACATACAGGCAATATGGGCCCAACCCTCCATCTGTGCTGAAAGAAATGCTCACAAGACAAAGGTGGCCAAGAAAGGCAAAGAACCTCCACGCACTCCAGATGCTGAAGGTTAAAAATTCAATTTAAACATCTCCAGCTTTTCTGTGGTTTCAGCTACAGTTCTTCCTCCTAAAGCACCTTCTGGAAGGGGCCCAGCAGCCAAGCACGGAGGGCACATCAGGAGCTCTGTGATGTAACTGCTCCAAATCCTGGGAAAGAAGTGCTGAGTGTGGCACCTCACAGGCACTTGGCATGAGAATTCCAGCTACCTGATACCCAGGGTCACCCACAGGCCTTGGCTCCAGCTCAGGGAAAAAGGTCAATGAGGAGCTTCTGCAGCAGGGAGAGACCTCAGAGATCCATCAAACCTCTGCTCATAGGAGTTCAAGGAAAGTTTGAGGCAGACAAAAATGCAGAGGGATAAGGCAGGCAGGACAAAGTGAGAGAAGAGCAAAACAGCTAAATTAGGCTGTGAGAAAACACACAAAATCCACATCAATTCAGGTCTGCTGATTTAACATGAATAAACTGCACATCTCTGATCAGAACTCCTTTCTTCCAGATCCTTACTACCCCTTGCCACCTGATTGCTACCTGCTTATAAAAATGCACCTGACTGGCTCACTGGTCCAGTGGAAAATGGGGATCAATTCAGGAATGTCTTCTGGCAATGAAGCCTTTGCATCAGCTGAACAAGCTGATCTATCTCACAACACTATTTCAGCAGAAGCAGCTCCAAGGCATGGGATGTGTGCCTTAGGAGACAGGAAAATTGTCCTTTTTGGTGGCAGCCTAAAAAAGCTGCTGAGAAAAAATAAATATCAGCATCAAGAGCAGTAATTGCTGCCTTTTTGCAGTAGCCCAGCTGGACAGTCTTGCATCAACCATGCTATAACCTTATTTCATTATTCATTAGCCTCAAAACAGCTCCTCTGAACAGCTCCATTTCATAAAAAGCAGAGCTTCTCCCAGATGCAAAGTCAAATTGCCTCTGGCCATCGTGTTATGAGCAGAGATGAAAACTTCTGAGACACAAAAGGATGGGGCTGGTCACAGCTCCAGCTTTTAATGCACCAGCAATGGGATTTTTATCAGGGTTTTTGGGGTGTCTGTTGGGTGTGCAGTTTGATTACCATGAAACAAAACATGCATGGATCAGGAATATCAAATTGATAAAAACCTCACCATGACACAGGATGTTGAGAAGGCAAAACCAAAACTCTGGGGAACTTGTGGGAGACTGGCTGTCCCTGGCACCACCAGTATGGAAAGGAATGGAGGAGCAGCACCTGATTTATCCCCACTCTGGTAATTTAACCCTGCTCTCCCCCCCATTTACAGCAGACACAGAGATCCTGTTATGTCATCCTGGTGTAATTTCCACGACAAGGAGGAGGAGCCTGGCAGCACTTGGCACCATTTGTCTTCCCTCCAACAGCTCCTGCTGCAGAGATCCCATTAACCTCTGTACTGCCAGTCCAGATTGCCCAAATCAACTCCTTTAGCTTTGGCCTGGCTGGAATTTGGAAGGAAAAAGGGTCATCAGTAACTGGAAGAGTGAGGCAGCAGCAGAGGAAGCAGAAGGACTGCAGGGAAAGGGATGAGCTCACTTTCAACCAGGTAATTGTGCTGTGTGAAACTCAGGGAGTGCAAAGTGAACCCTTAATTTCCCCAGAAAGACATCCGAGCTTTTAGGAATCAAGAAAAGTTAAGGATAAAAGCAGCAAAAGGATGAGGGCTGAACAGAAAGGAGAGAGAATTTCAGAGGACAACAAGAAAGCAGCAATTTTTAAACCTAGTGCAGGATCAACTCTTGGATTCCTACTTTTCTTGTCCGAATATTTGTTTATAGAGACATTGATTCCCAAAAGTCCAAGCTACCATTCCTCCTAAACTGAAAATTGCCAGGAGAGGTCGTTTTCCACAAAACATTGGGAAACAAGTCAAGCTCTATCAAAAGGCCTTAAAAAAAAGTCCACAACCCAGCATGGATCTTGGGAGATCCTGCAAAGCAGCAAAGCCAGAGGCTTTCCCAAGGAACAAGCCCTGCTGGGATCAGACTGTACATGGACAAGGAGCAGGACAAATGTAAAGATTGATGCTTGTCTGAGAAGAGCAAAATATGGTTCACAATTACCATTTGACCTGAGCCCAAACCCAGAAAATTCTGATTTCTAAAAGGAGCTCTGACACAAAGATGAAGCACAACTGAGTTGTTCAGAATCCTGAGATCTTTCCTTCTAAAAGAAAAGAGAGAAAAAAGGGAGGGGAAAAGGAAAAAAAAAGAGAGAAAAAGAGAGGGAAAGAAAGAGAAAAAGGAGGTGAAGTAAAAAAATGGAGAAAAAGGGGGGAAAGTAAAAAAAATAGGAAAAGAGGAAAGAAAATAGAAAAAAAGGGGGAAAAGAAAAACGAGAGTAAGAGGTAATGAAAAAAACAGAAGAGGAAAAGAAAAGAGGGAAAAATAAAAGGGAAAAAGAGGCAAAGAATAGAAGAATGAAGCAAGTGATTTTCTTGGCAATAAAATACCTTTATGTTAATTATACTGGCAGTGTAGAAACTTCTCAGCCTCTTCACTTCATTTCAGAAAACTAAATTTGGAAGAAAAATTTTTGAATTTCCAGAGTTAGTCTGCAGCATCGTGCAGCTCTGGAATTTGGCAGAAGAGAAACCTTTTGGCTCTCCTCTGAGTGCTCAGAGGAAATCTGAACCCCTGCACATACTCTGAATTCCATTCACCCCTCACTGTGCAGGAAGAACACAAAACACATGCTATATAATCTAAATATTTAATATTTACCTAACTTTTAAAAACAGTATTAACTGTTACACTGCACTTTGCTATTAGAGAGTGTTGAAAACAACTCTCCTGTACCAGATAAACGTGGAATTAATAAATTACTAGAAATTAATAAATTACACAGAGCTGTAGGGTGAATGAAATAGTTTTTGACTTGTTATCCTACTGGGGAAGGTACAGATCCAGATGGATGATTTAGCAGAGGCAGGAACCTTTGGAATTCTTCTCATCTGACTTCTGGGAGAAAGATTTAAATCAGCCATGTCCTTGCTCCAGCCTGTCACATAAAGCAGTGTCTTTCCAGAACAAGAATTATTTGGTCAGTGAGACATTTATCTGTTGTTCAGGAGATGTAAATCATTGGAAGGTGGTTTTTGACACCATTCTATTCAAAATCTGAAGTTTTGGGTTAAAAGCCAAGAATTAATTAATCAACATCTGTCAGACATGGAGATTTTAAAGGAATGAATGATTGCCCTGGAAATGTGGTGCTAAACAGTAATGAGGTTTTTAAATGTAATTCTTACACAGAGAATATGTTCAGAAAGGCAAGAGTTTGACAAATGAAGATTTAAATCCCTGAAAAAACAAGGAAAAAGAGCACATCAATGGATCCACGTGCTGGATATGATAACAGTTGGTCTGTCTTTGGATGGCAGAGGAAGATAAGACACATGAGAGTGCTCTAATTATGAGACAAAAATAGCAAGGCCTCTGAACCCCTTTAATGTTCTTTAATTTTCTGGTGATTTCATCAACTGAATTTGGTCAAGCTGATCACATTATTCAGTTGTTACTCATAGCCAGGAAATGACACAGGCTGCAGACAAGCTGGGCTGCAGAGAGGGGAAAAAAAATAAATAAAATAAAATCAATGCTCTTGGATGCTGCACTAATGGATGTGGGCTCAGAAACCTGAGCTGCTGGAGCAAGAGCACAGACTGGATGTGAAACAAAGACCTGGAACACAGAGATGCAAACCCAAGGAATTATTAAAACAGGTTCCTGCACCCAAGATAGTTCCCACTCTAGCAAATTCAGCATCCTAAAAGGAAATTTGAGTAAGAAAAACAACAGGCAATGCCACAAGAACAATTCCTACCCAAAACAAAATCAATGCGCTCAGCAGCACCTGGAAAAAGAGAACTGGAAGTTTCCTGCTTTTTGAACCTCAAGAATATTTCTCCAGCATCAATTAAAGGAAAAAATGTTTCAAACTGGGCATCTTCATTGTCATCCTCCTAAAGAGCAATTTTTTTAAACCAATATAATTTCAATGAAGGGTCTGACAAAGATTCATCTCATTCTACTCCAGATCAAAATTAAGAACAACGAAGCCAGGACAAAGGATTTCAATTTGTTCTTCCAATTAGAGAACCATCCCCAAAGGCCAAAAACATTTCCTACCTTTGTGATTTCCTTGAAAAAGGCCTCAAACCTCCACTTGTACAAGAAGAAGGAGCAAACAAATGTCTGATGTTACAGAGGGAATATTTCAACAACACTCACTTCTCACCCAGGCACCAAATGGATTTTTAACCATCTGGGATTTCCAGTCCAGTCACTACTGGGTGAAACAGTTCAGAGAATGTGCCTGGGAAATCCCTCAAATCCCACTCACCACTGAACTGAGGTGCTCAAACTCCTGTTCCAGCAGAAAGGAGGACCATCCATCCTCCAGGACCTCGAACATGGGCCGGTAGAAGAAGGGATACATGAGGGTGACTGAATCCAGTGTGGAAAGTGCCTGTGGGGACAAGAGAAATCATGGAATCACAGGTGGGGGTGGAAGGAACCTTAAAGCTCATCCCATTCCACCCCTGCCATGGGTAGGGACACCTTTCACTACCTCAGGCTGCTCCAAACCCCATCCAGTCTGGCTTTGAAAACTTCCAGGGATGGACAGTCCAAAACCTCTGGGAAACACCCCACAACCCCCCAGTATGTGAAATATTCCAGATTCTTCTTTGCCTTTCAAAACATGAAAACCTAACTGGAAAAAATAAAGCTCTTAAGGCTGAGGTGAGCTCAAGACCTGCAGGTTTTCTGGGTGATGGGAGCTGCTCACCTCAATGGAGCTGGCAATGTTCAGACACTCCTCCATCCCTGGGATGTCCAGCTGGATAATCCTCAGGTCTTTGCATTTTATCACAATGGTGCCCAAGGAGCCCACGAACCTACAGCAAGACAGGAAAAAAGACTCCCATAAAAAACAGGATCCTCTAAGGCAGGAGAGGTGGCACAGCTATTCCCACGAGGCAAATCTCCATGAGGGGCAATTTGTCTGCAGGGGAACCTTTCAGGAAAATAAAGAAACAAATACAACTTGTTATTTGCTGTTTGCAAGGTTGGTTTTATTTTCTTTTATTCCACCATTTAGCTGTGGCAGGGAGTGGAGGTGTTACATCACAAATATCACACTGCTGGGAGCGGGGGGAGACCCTAGCACAGGGTGCCAGAGAAGCTGTGGCATCCCCTGGATCCCTGCAAGTGCCCAAGGCCAGGGTGGGGACTGAGCATGGGAAGAAATTCCCTGAGTTTTCCACCTCTCTGCTCCTTTCCTCTCTCAGAAATACAGAAGGAAATCAGGAACAAATTTAATCAGCAACAGACTTCATCAGCACCCAGCAACTCCCCCATCATCCCAGGCTCTGTGCTTTTTTTAATCACTTATTTCTTGCTGGTAGAAAGGAACTCTGTTCTACCAGACTTTCTTAAAAGCCTTTAAAAACAGGGGAAGGATTTTGTAATTAATATAAAAATGAAGTATTATCATCAAAAAGGACCAAGGTGAGGGAGCAGAAGACAATGACCAGGTGAGATGGGGCAGACACTGAGTGAGGGGCAATGGTGCAGGTAAAGCAGAAATGAGGGGGAAAGAGAAATTTCTGAACTCTGTATTTTAAAGGGGATGGGCAAGAAAAAAATCTGGAGCTCTGCAGCTAGAGCTGACCTGTAGCACAAAAAGCACATTGCTAAAGGGTTATTGATTCCCATAATCAGCTGGAAGAGTAAGGGATGATGCTGCTGAGCAGCAGGAGAAGATCTGGGGCTGAGCAAGTCAGAGCCCAATTCTGCCACCAGTTTTGGAGGGTGACACAAGGCAAAGCCCTCCAGCAGTGCTCTGACATCCCTCTCTGTGCACAGTGCATCTTTATGAAGTGCTTCAAGGGTGGATGAATCCACTGAGCAATGAACACAGAGCAAAAAAGGTTAAACACAAAAATTCTGACTCTCTACAGGACCAAAAAAAACCAATCTTTGGGATGCAACATCAAACATGGATGTCCAAACAGAAAGGGAACCCTGGGCCCTGAGAGGATCACTCAGGCTGGAAAAGGATCATTGAGTCTATGGGGACTTTTGGAAGGAATTTTGAATGAGTTAAAGATGGGACCTCTGGGTTGTTTTTGATGATGTGATTTATTGTTCTCATCTTCTACAAAGGGTGAGCTCAGCTCACATCTTCACTGCATGGTTCAGAACAAGACTCTTAGTTACAAGACCTTTTAAGGATTTATTGAGCAATAAAACACTGCCAAGAAGGATATTTATGGTTTTGACCCAATCCTTAAATATTTCATCTTATGGACTCATGCTACAGTGGAATTTTTCTTAGCCAATCATGTTCTGACTTACAAACCTACAGTGCTGCTTTTTAAACTCCTTGTTTACCTCAGTAACTACTTTTATTTTTCTATGTCTTAAACTCTAAAATTTTAAAATTTCTTCTTCTTAGCTTAACATGTCTCTGCTTTAAACTGCAAATCCACATTCTTGCTTCCAGCACCTCATTTTCAGAGCCTTTCCCAAGGTCTCAGATCAAATCCTGGGTTTAACTCCATGCTTTGACTTACAGACTCAAAGTTCTGAGAATTCCCTGCATTTTGGATTCCAGAGTCCAACCTTGTCACCAGCCCAGAGCTCTGAGTGCCACATCCAGCCCTTCCTGGGACACCTCCAGGGGTGGGCACTCCAACCCTCCCTGGGTATTCCAAGGGTTTAATTTCCCTTTCTGTGGAGAAATTCCTCATGATGCCCAACCTGAACCTCCCCTGGCACAGCTGAAGGCAAAGTCTGTGTCCAGAGCATCCTCCCTGCTCTCCACACCAGGATTTGGGACAGCTGAGGTGCCAGCCAGCCCTTCCCACCCACAAGGGGTGGGAGAAGGGATATCCCCAGCCAGGGGCTGTGCACAAATCACAAATGGGATGGGACTGTTAGGAACGTGCCTTGAGCTGTTTTATTTTTCAGCATCAGTCCCATCCATGGTTATGACAGTGGGAAGATGCCAGCAGCTCACATCCCAGGCAGCAGACAAAAATTTAATGTTACAACCTAATTTAAAAGTTTTTTTTGACCAATCCCACAAAGCAAAAGCACATTGGCAGTAGTTCTATCCATTGTTTTACCTTTGGTTAAACAGGGCTTGCTTATTTTGAAACAATTCCTGCTTGTAATCCTTAAAACACAGGGCACAGAACTCCACTATTAAGCTTAAAACTTCTTAAATAAACTTTTCTCGGTTAAGGAGTTATTTTAGACAAGTGTTAATACACAGGCCATTATTCTATTAGTTTTACTTTTCTACTTCTTACATAATTTTTCTGCTGACCAATCTCATGGCTACTGCTCAGCTTTGATCAGAGTTCTGCTGTCTCTGAGCTGCCTTTTGCAACTTTGCCAAATCCCTCTGATTTTATGGATTCCCACTCTTTGAGCCATTTTATTTTCCAGCATCAGTCTCATTCCATGGTTATGACAATGGGAAGATGCCATCACTTCACACCTTAGGCAGCAGACAAAGAATTTAATATTACAACTTACTTTAAAGTTTTTTGAGCAATCACACAAAGCAAAAGCACATTGACAGTAGTTCTATCCAACCACTATCAACACAGATACCTTTGGTTAAAACAATGAATTATTGTGCTTATTTTGAATAAAATATCTGCTTGTAAGCCTTAAAACACAATGCACAGAGCTCCTAATTACTAAGCTTAAAACTTCCTAATATCTCACTAGATAAACTTTCCTGTAGCTTAGAGAGTTATTCTAGACAAGCATTAATACACAAACCATTGTTCTATTTGTTATTTTCTACATTTTACATAATTTTTCTGCTCACCAATCTCATGGCTGCTGCTCAGCTCTGATCCCAGTTCTGCTGTCTCCGAGGCTGCTTTTTGCAGCTTTCCCAAATGTGCTAATCACTTGTTTTGAAAATTTTAAAAGTTTAATACCATTAGAGTAATAATAATTTGGACAATTGAATTAGGACAATATGAGAGAATACAAACAAAGAGTTATGGATGTCTGGGTACCTTTTCTGGGCAGCACAAGCCTGAAAAAGGACACATATTAACAAAGGATTAACCCTTAAATACAACAGCCTGTTGCATATTCATACACCTCATACGTGATGCATAAATTCCATTCAAACACAGGATTCTGTCTGGTCATCCTCAACTTCTTCCTCTGAGTCCTGACAGCGCCTTTGAGATGGGAAGAAGTTCATTTCTTCTGATAAGAGGGTGATAAATTCTTTTTCTCTGAAAGATTTAAGCGTCCAGTGGCTGCTATCTCGCTGCGAGTCCTTTCTTTAAAAAAAGTATCCCACATAGCACAGTTTCTATTTTAACATTTTGTTATAACCTAAAACTCTATTTACCACAGTACTTAAGAGAATGAATCCAGCATTATTTTCTAACAAACACATATAATAATCATTTTAGTATTTGTGAAAAGCCAATCATAAAATACATGCATTTTACACACTCAGCTTCTTCTTTTGAATCCTGGCAGCGCCTTCGAGGTGGGAAGAAGTTCATTTCTTCTGATAAGAGGGCAATAAATTCTTTTTCTCTGAAAGATTCAGGTGTCCTGTGGCTGCTATCTCGCTGCAAGTCTTTTCTTTAAAAAAAACTATCCTACACAGCACAGTTTCTATTTTAACATTTTGTTATAACCTAAAACTCCATTTACCACACTACTTAAGAGAATTAATACAGCATTCCTTTCTAACACAACACATATAACATTCATTTGAATATTTGCGAAAAGCCAATAATAAAATACGCATTTTTCACACAAACACCTCTGATTTTGAGGACTCCCAGCAGGGAAGCGTCTCCCACCTTTTCTCGATGGAGTCGATGTTGGAGTGCAGCAGCCACAGCTCCTCGGCGTTGTCGCGCCGCCGTGACGAGAAGATGAGGTGGTGCCCGGTCAGGCACAGCGTGCCCTCCACGGCCGGGTGGAACGGGCGGTGCAGCACCACGTTATCCGCCCGGGGCGTCTTGATCAGCTCGGCGAACTCCATCCCGGGCGGGGACGGCGGGGGAAACTCAACTCACTGGGAAAATTCACCGGGGAAACGGGGGGAGCTTCGGCAACACCGGCAGGAGGCCGGGAAAGCCGCGGAGGGCGTGCGCGGGGCCACCCGGGCAGGTGGGGGCATCACCCGCGGTGGCGGCGGCGGCTCCGCGGGCACCGGGAGGGAACCGCACCGGGCCCGCCGTTCTCCCGCACCGGGCCCGCCGTTCTCCCGCAGGGCCGGACCGGGGCTGTGGGGTGGGCGGTACGGAGGGGAGGACGCGGGCAGAGGCTCGGTGCTGCTCGGGGAGGGTCAGGGAGCCGCGGGCCCCCCGAGATTCCCGGGATTCCCGGGAGCCGCCGGCGGAGCGGGATGAGCGGGATGGGCCGGAAGCACCTCCCGCGTCACGTGACGCGCACCGGGACCAATCCGCGCTCGGGATCCTCACGGAGGCGGCGAGGCGCGGAAAGGGTCCGGGCGCGCGGCACGGCCCCGGCACAAACGTTCCGCGGGAATTGATGGATGGGCGGGGACGGGGAGGGCCCAACGGGGAAGGGGCGGGGCCATGGGCGGGGCTTGGGGAAAGTGGGCGGGAAAGGGAACGGGAACGGGAATGGAGCAGGAATGGGAACGGAACAGACAGGGATTGCGAATGCAGCGGGAATGGGAAGGGGAACGGGAACGGGAACGGGGACGGGGACGGGAATGGAGCAGGAATGGGAACGGAACAGACAGGGATTGCGAATGCAGCGGGAATGGGAAGGGGAACGGGAACGGGAACGGAGCAGGAATGGGAACGGGAACAGACAGGGATTGCGAATGCAGCGGGAATGGGAACGGGGACGGGAACGGGAACGGGAACGGGAATGGGAATGGAGCAGGAATGGGAACGGGAACAGACAGGGATTGCGAATGCAGCGGGAATGGGAACGGGAACAGGCAGGGATTGGGAATGGAGCAGGAACGGGAGCGGGAACAGGAAAGGGAACAGTCAGAGATTAGGAATGGAGCCGAAATGGAGCGGGAATGGGAACAGGAATGGGAGCGGGCAGAAACTGGGAATGGGAGGGGGAATGGAGCGGGAATGGGAATGGGAACAGGCAGGGATTGCGAATGGGGTGGGAATGGGAACAGGAACGGGAACAGGCAGGGATTGGGAATGGAGAGGGGATGGGAACAGGAATGGGAGCGGGAATGGGAACAGGCAGGGATTGGGAATGGAGTGGGAATGGGAACGGGAATGGGAGTGGGCAGGCATTGGGAATGGGAACGGGAATGGGAGCGGGAATGGAGCAGGTAGGGATTGGGAACGGGAATGGGATTTGGCAGACATTGGGAATGGAGGGGGAATGGGAATGGAAATGGAAGCAGCCAGGGATTTGGAATGGAGCGGGAATGGGAGTGGGCAGACATTGGGAATGGGAACAGGAATGGCGCGGGAATGGAAACGGGAACAGGCAGGGATTGGGAATGGGAACGGGAATGGGAACGGGAATGGGAGTGGGCAGGGATTGGGGATGGAGGGCAAATGGGAACAGAGAGGGAATGGAGCCGGTAGAGAGAGAGTGGAGCGGGCAACGGTTGGGAAGGGAACGGGCAGGGATTGGGAATGGAGGGGGAACGGAGCCGGCAGGGATTGTGAATGGAGCACGAATAGGCAGGGATTGGGAATGCAAGGGGAATGGAACAGGATCAGGCAGGGATCAGGAATGGATCAGGAGCAGGGTCGGAAATGGAGCAGGAAGGGAACAGACAGGGATGGGGAATGGAACAGGAGCAGGAGGATGCCGGAGCCGCAGGCCCGGGCAGGGCTGGGCTGGGCTCGGTCCCCTCCGGGGTCATCGGCAGCCGCAGTTTGGGTACAAACCCGTGGGAATTGGGTGCACACGCACCGGTCCCTGCTGACCCCAGCCTGTCCCACTCCTGCAAAAAATGGGGAAAAGGCCAAAAATTCAGCCTGGCCACACCACATGTGGTGTTTTCTGAAATCCCCCTCAGGCTCTTCCCCAAAGCCACCCAGCTGTGGCAGCAGAGCCCTTCCTGCACTGGATTTGTGTTTCCATCATGGAATCATGGAATGGTTTGGCTTAAAGCTCATCTCATTCCCACCCCTGCCATGGGCAGGGACACCTTCCACCATCCCAGGTTGCTCCAAGCCCCGTCCAGCCTGGCCTTGGCCACTTCCAGGGATCCAGGGGCAGCTGTGGCTTCTCTGGGCACCCTGTGCCAGGGCCTCACCACCCTCACAGGGAACAATCCCTTCCCAATATCCCATCCATCCCTGCCCTCTGGCAGTACGCAGCCATTCCCTGTGTCCTGTCCCTCCATCCCTTGTCCCAAGTCCCTCTCCAGCTCTCCAGGAGCCCCTTTAGGCCCTGGAAGCTGTGGTGAGGCTGCAGGGTCAGGGGTGCAGAAGCTCGAGTGCTTTTCCATGGTTTATTCCTGTAATGTTCAGCCCTGTCAGGAAGAGCTTGGGCACAGCTAAAACCTAAACCTTACCACTAAATTTATTAGCAGAGGTGTGAGCAGGAATGTGGATCCCTGGAGGTGTCCAACGCCAGGTTGGATGGGGTTTGGATCAAGATGGGGTAGTGGAAGGTGTCCCTGCCCATGGCAGGGGGTGGAATGGGATGAGCTTTAAGGTCCTTTCCAACCCAAATTATCCCGTGATTCCAAACCAAATTCAAGGCTGGTGACGCTGATATCCAGCATTTACCCCAAAAATATCTGTGAGAGTGAGAAGGGCTGGCCACAAACCAGGAAAAATGAGGTTCTAAGGAGTGGGAAAAAGATGAAGGACCCTCCAGATTTTCTAGACAAAAAAAAAAAAAAAAAAATCCAGATTTTTCTGACAAATTTCACTCACCCAGTCAGGCTCCATCTCCTCAGCCTCCACATGCTTTATCCCTGGGGAAGAGCAAATCCAAATTGAGGAATTCGAGCCATCAGCCGCTGCTGGGGCTCCCTCTGGAGGGGATCGATGGCTCCTGGTGCCTCAGCTCCGAGGCTGCTCAGCCCCTGCTCGATGGGATCAGCCTGGCTGGGTGGATGCCAGGGGGTGACAGCCTGTTCTGGGCAGCTGTCCTGACAAGGATTGCAGAGGTGTTTGGGTTTGGTGACCTGGATTTTTATCCTGGTGCTGAGTTCAGCCTGAGTTTTTCTGGTTTGCTGCCCCTGTGTCCCATTAATGCTGGCAGTTCTGGTGATTCCAGTGACTGAGAATGAACTGAAAGTCTAATTAATGGCATTTTAATCTTGTAAATTAATTTTAGTAAAATAAATTTTAATCTCTATCAATACAGAGATTGGTAATAAGGACGATTAATTCTCCTCTTACGGGAGTTTGCATTGATCCACATCATCAGAGAGAGGAGGGGTGTCTCTGGGTGTATCTTGATGGTTTGAGTTGGAAGAGGCCCTAAAGCCCATCCAGTTCCACCCCTGCCATGGCAGGGACACCTTCCACTATCCCAGGCTGCTCCAAGCCCTGTCCAGCCTGGCCTTGGACACTTCCAGGGATGGGGAAGGCACAGCTGGAATGGCTGAAAAGGAAAACTGAGGATTTTAGTGCTGTTTCAGTGGGGAAACAGCACTGCTGCCTCTGTGAAGGAGGGAAAAGGCAAATTTGGGCAGTGGAGGGGCTGATTGTTACCCCAGTGTTGGTCCTAACAGCTCTGCAATCCCCAGGGGATGTGTGGGGAGGAATCATCACAAAGCTCAGAGAAAAATCCATCACACACAGCCCTCAAGTCAGGGGTATATATGATATTACACAGGGAAAAAGGAGTTAGAGGTGCACTAGGTGTTCACAGGGGTTCTTGGATGAGGGAAGAGACGAGGATCTGACTCCACGTTTCAGAAGGCTTGATTTATTATTTTATGATATATATTACATTAAAACTATACTAAAAGAATAGAAGAAAGTATTTCATCAGAAGGCTGGCTAAGAATAGAATAGGAAGGAATGATAACAAAGGCTTGTGGCTCAGCTCTCCATCTGAGACAGCTCACTGTGATTGGCCATTAATTAGAAACAACCACATGAGACCGCTCACAGATGCACCTGTTGCATTCCACAGCAGCAGATAATCAATGTTTACATTTTGTTCCTGAGGCCCCTAAGCTTCTCAGGAGGAAAAAATCCTAAGGAAAGGATTTTCTATAAAACATGTCTGCGACATTAACTAGGAATGTGCCTGAGAAGAGGAGTGGCTGGCGCTGACATGGAATTAACTGCCTGCCTTTTTTTGTCTTGCCTTGTGCTGTAGGGAAAATGAAGTTTGTACTCATTTGTACATGTACGTGTGTTGCAGTAAGGTAAAAAAAAATCATAAAGGCCTCATAAAATCAGGCCTGCTCTGTTATTTCTTCTAAGGGAAGCTAGCACTTTGCAAATTCATCTTGGTGTGAGCAGTTTGCTAACATAACTATCTATTCCTGGGTGAAAAACAGCCAGCACCTGTATGAATTGTTTTTACACTGTTCTATCTATTTAACTGTTTCTATCTGTAAGATAGAAAAAAGAAAATGATCTCTCACAAACAACTTTTTTTGCACTTACACACCAGTGGTTTGAGTGAGCAATCAATACAGAATAACAACTTGTTAACAACCAATAGAGTAATAGGCAAGAAACTACTGACCAATTGGAGTCACACACAGGTCTGTAAAACTGTATAAAAGGGAGTTATGTGAATAAAGAACGGGCTTTTTCATCATGAAAAAACCAGAGTTTTGTGTGATTTATTCCAATATCTGGCTGTGGGTGCTGGGTTCAGAGAAGTTTTCTTAATAATATAAAAAACAAGGAATTGTGGAGACCCTGGGGGGCATTCCCTGGTCTAGGGAGACACAAGGATCTTCCCTCAAAAAGCTGTTAGACCCCATTGGCTCCTTCCCCTGTTCCTGTGTCTGTTCCTGTGTCCCTGAGCCTCTCCTCCCTATTCCCTGACTGGCCTCATCCTTGTACTGCCCAAGACCAGGGTCAGCCGAGGCCCCTTGACAGACCCAAACTCAGCCCCTCTGTGTGAGGGTGCTGGGAATATCTGAATAAAATATCTGTGGATATTATTTATTTTTTATATAATAAATAATTTTTTTTTGCTTCTTTATCCTGGATTATACCAGCAGCAATTCAGCTGCTACACCAATATACATGTACTCATCATGTACTCAAGAATTTCAGTTTGGGTGTCACCTCTCCCTGAGGAATCCATGAACACTGCAGGGAGACCCATCCTGTCTTGGTTTCAGTCCTGTAAAATCAACATTTCGGGTTGTGGCACTGCCTGGCAGAGCTCTGCACTGATATCAGTCAGCAAACATTGTCCTGATCTCGGGAACAATGAGGGATGTACTGGACACAGGGAGGGAACAGCACAGCCCAGCACATCTCTTGTGCAATAAACCACTGGCCAGCCTTATCTCTGAGTGCAGCCTTATCTCTGAGTGCAGCCTTATCTATCTCTGGGTGCTGAACGTGTCATCCTGTCCTGCATTCCCCTCGATGGCAGAGGTCCCAACCCATGGAGGAGCTTGACAGCTGGCCTGCAAGCAAAGCTGACTGAGGAAATGGAAGAAATAATTGGTGATTTTCAAGTGTATCCATGTGATTGTGTTCACAGGGGTGTGAGGATGAGGGAAGAGATGAGGATCTGACTCCATGTTTCAGAAGGCTTGATTTATTATTTTATGATATGTATTCTATTAAAACTATACTAAAAGAATAGAAGAAAGGATTTCATCAGAAGGCTGGCTAAGAATAGAATAGCAAAGAATGAATAACAAAGGCTTGTGACTGACCAAGACAGTCTGGACAGCTGGGCTGTGACTGGCCATTAATTAGAAACAACCACATGCGACCAATCACAGATGCACCTGTTGCATTCCACAGCAGCAGGTAATCAATGTTTACATTTTGTTCCTGAGGCCTCTCAGCTTCTCAGGAGGAAAAGTCCTAAGGAAAGGATTTTTCATTAAAGATGCCTGTGACAGTATCCATAGCAAGGGAGAAGGCAAGGCCATCAGCAGGGAAACAGATTAGAAAAATACATGAAAATTTTTGTCAGCTAGGCTATGTGCATAAGTAGATGTGTTAAATGTGCCTTATTAAATTGCTGTAAAACTTTTGCCAATTATATTGACCTTAATTGCTCTGCACCAATTAATATAATAAGTTATTATTATAGTTATTATATATATTATAATATTATTATATTATTTAGTGATGCAGTTAATGACTTAAGATCATGCTTTATTAAGAGTATATAGCCTGGAGAACATGCAGAATAAAAAACCATTTTTCTTGGACCCTGATCACGTGTGTGTATGTCACATCTGACCTAAGGTGACACCAACCCATGGGCTGGGTGATGCCAACAATTTTAGGATTATCTCAAGGCTGGGGTACAGGCTCACCCTGAATGAGGCAGAGAACTCTGGAGCGCGACTGGGATGATGAGGAGGGGCTGAGGGAGCTGGAAAGGGGCTCAGCCTGGAGAAAAGGAGGCTCAGGGGGGACCTCGTGGCTCTGCACAACTCCTGACAGGAGGGGACAGCCAGGGGGGCTTGGTCTCTTCTCCCCAGTAAAAATTATGAGGATAAACAGCCTCAAGTTGTTCCAGGGGAGGTTTGAGTTGGGTATCAAGGAAAATTTTTTTATGGAAAGGGCTGTGCAGCCCTGGGACAGGGCAGTGGTGGAGGCCCCAGCCCTGGAGGGGTTTAAAGGCCATGTGGCTGTGGCACCTGGGGACATGGGGATGTTGACAGCGCTGGGGAAACTACTGGACACATTTCTCAGAATCTCTGCTGGTCACAGTGACCCCAAGATGAGTTAGAAAGTCTCTTATCCCAGCCCAGCAGTCAAAGAAGGAGTCAGGATTCTTCTGGTCTCCTTCTCAGGGTTGTTTATTGTTTCTTATTTATAAAATTCTTTTCTCCTGGCCTGCTGAGGTCCGCTCAGCAGGTAAGGCAGAGGCACTCTGATGCCCTCAGGGCAGTATTATCTTTTTATACTAAAAACCATGTGTACATTATTTACAATAACTTCCCAATATCTATCACCTATGTTAGACAGTGAGCTTCTACTCTAAACCAATCCAAAAGTGCCAACATCACCCAGAACATGGAGGCCAAGAAGAAGAAGGAAGAAGGACAGGGTACACCCAAATTCCTCCATCTTGGGACCCCCAGCCCCCATTCTAAAACCCAAAAATCTATTTTTCACCCTGTGACAAACTAACTATTATTCTACTTAAACTCTCTTGATATGTAATTCTTCGTATCAAGGTGGTAATTGTTTTTTCCATGGGTCAAAATCAAAGTCACAGGTGTCCTGGGCTCTGTGCTAAGGTCTCTGAGACCCCAGGCAGGGTCTTGAGTCCTCCAGGGCAGCCAGAGGAATTTCCTGTGTTCCAACACTCATTGATCTCAGAGGCCTTTCCCAACCTAAATAGTCTGTGGTCTGTGGGTTGTACAGGTACTTCTGAGGATGGGTTTGGGTCATAATAACTGATGTTGGGTCAAGGAGACCTCTCCAGCTGCTGGAAGCAGGTGGCTCCAGGCACCAGCTGCTTTTCCTTGCTCTGACAAAGCCTCCTAAGACACCCCAGGAGCGGGAGAAGCACAAACAGAAACTGTCCAGGCAGAAGGAAATGCAGCTCAATCAGTGCCCTGTGCCAGAGGCCCAGAGATCCCTCCTGCCAGAGCCCTAAATGCCCGGCCATCTGCTTCCCTCTGCCCAGGAATGTGGGCTGGAGAGCTCTGCCAAAAACCTTGTCTGGCCTCAGCAGGACTCAGGGCTCTTCCCATGCCCTCCTCTGCTGTCTGGAGAGCAGGATCATGAGCTGTCTGGGTCTGTTCCTGAAAACCCCCAGGGTGTGGGGCAGACCCTGGGGAGAAGATGGAGTCACCCTTGAGGCCTCATGTCCCAAATCTGGAGTGATTCCCATGATTTTGGGCTTTCCAGAGGAAGGATTCTTCTCCACCACGTGTGCACTGACACCAGCAGGGGTTTGCCTGTGCAATCCAAGGAGTAAGTGGCTGCAGGATGGCAGAGGATCACCCTCCATATGCTGCAGACCATTTGCCTCTTGGACGAGCCCTGGTGTTTTTTAGGGCTCTAAAAAAGTGCTTTTTTGTGCTTGTTTCCATTCCTGAAATAGACTGTGATCCCATTATCCCAACTCCCCTCTGTGTTTTCCCAGGAAGAGCAGCAAGCACGAGGCCAGGGAGGTTTGTGGCTGCTGGGAATCATCTGTGAGTGCAGTGCCCAATCCACAGGGATAAACTCAAGGCCAGCTGGAGGGGCCAAACCACAGACAGGACATTGAGATCTCCTGGCTGCCCCAAAAAGGGATCCACAGTGGGGATTGGTGTCTGTGCTGACTCCTGGAGCCAAAATCTGCCAGGGGCTGGGGGAAATTTTATGTCTGAGCCTGGTCCTGGCATTGCTTCATTCATTGGTGTGGATCCAGCCAAGGGGCTGGAGGAGAAAGAGGCAGAGAGAAAAACCCAACCAGGGAGAAGCAGAGAAATCCTCCTGTCTGTAGGAAATTTGCTAAAACATCAGGAAAGCCAACTGGAGCTGGTTTAGATGTTGTTTTCCATGTTACATCCATGGGGATGTGTGACTGTGTTCACAGGGGTTTTCAGGATGAGGGAAGAGACGTGGATCTGACTCTATATTTCAGAAGGCTTGATTTATTATTTTATGATGTATATATATATTACATTATAACTATACTAAAAGGAAATAGAAGGAAGAGGTTCATCTCAGAAGGCTGGCTAAGAATAGAATAGAAAAGAATGATAACAAAAGGCAATTTTCTCGGACTCTGTCCGAGATAGCTCTGCCTTGATTTGCCATAAATTATACACATCTAAGATGGGCCAATCAAAATCCACCTGATGCATTCCACAGCAGCAGATAACCATTGTTCACATTTTGTTTCTGAGGCCTCAGCTTCTCAGAAGGGAAAAAAATCCTAAGAAAGGATTTTCACAAAAAGATGTCTACGACAGGGATGATGTCTGAGCTCACAGCGTGTCCTGGGAGCTGCCATCCACAATTCCTCACCCAACCCCACCAGCAGCTGGGAGAGGGAGCTGCAGGTGTGGGAGAGTTTCCCAACCAGAGTTCTCAACTCCACAGCAAAGCCACATCAGGGATTTGGCAGGCAGAGAGTGAGTGGGCAGCTCTGAATGAGACTGCAGGAGGAAGGAGGCTGGCAGGAGGAAGCAGACAGACAGATGGACCCCACACCTCGTGCACGAGTGTTCCTTGGGGCTGAGATTCCATCATTAATTATTTTTAGCTTATTTTCTTCTTCTTTTTTTTTTTTAATTTTTTTTCCCCGGGGAATAATGAGTTTCTGGTGAAGCTTTTCCATTTTGTCATCAGAAATCAGGGCACACCATGTAATGCTCCTGAGGAAAAGGGATTGGGGGGCTGGTGGGTGAGAGCTGGACACCTGGAGAGGAGAAGGATCCAGGGAGAGCTCAGAGCCCCTTCCAGGGCCTAAAGGGGTTCCAGGAGAGCTGGAGAGGGACTGGGGACAAGGGATGGAGGGACAGGACACAGGGAATGGCTCCCTCCCAGAGGGATATTGGGAAGGAATTGTTCCCTATGAGGGTGGTAAGGCCCTGGCACAGGGTGCCCAGAGAAGCTGTGGCTGCCCCTGGATCTCTGGAAGTGTGCAAGGCCAGATTGGATGGGGCTTGGAACACTCTGGAATAGTGGAAGTTGTCCCTGCCCATGTCAGGGGGTGGGAATGGGATGAGCTTTAAGGTTCCTTTCCACCCAAACCATTCTGGGATTCTAAATTTAACATTTTTCCATTAAGCTTTTTGTCTTTTTCTTTTTTCTTCCTTCTCACTTTATGAAAATCTTCTCCTGCCATGGAAATCTCCAGGCACACCCCAGGGACAAAGCTCCAGGTCTCTGTGCTCCTGGAGCACACAGAGTACCCAGCCTGGTGCCAGAGCTGTCTGGAGTTACTCTGAGTGAGTGAGAACAATTGCCCAGGTACAAACAGTCCCCAAAACCTTCCCTTTATCAGGCCCTGAGCATGAAGGGTGGCACATCTGATATATCAGATCTATATTCTCAGATCTACATATCTATCTCTGTACTTGGCTTGTTCAAATTTTCAGGGGGAAAATTCCAACCTTTTCATAGATACAAAAACCATTGAATTCTGAGGAAACCACTCAGACCACTGCACAGGGGTCTGATACATATTTTATGTGTTGTTGTGCCATGATCTGATTTTTTAGGTGAGTGGCTTTGAGGGTTTTGCTTTGGATATGATTTGACTTTGGGGGCTCAGAGACCCCTGTAGGGAGAAAAATAGAAAGAAAGATAATTTGGTGACAGAGAAGGGAAACTTCTGTGTTAAAAAGGCTTTTCATTGGACCTGAGTGTGAAATAAGAGGCATTAATGAAATTATCTTCACCTGCATTTGGGTTTAAGTTGAAAGACAATGTAACAGATATTATACAGTGACTCCAGGTTGCATTTCTGTGATTTCTTTGGAGACTACAAGGAAGAATTATTATAATTACCCCATGACAGAGGGGTTGGAACTGGATGATCTTCAAGGTCTTTCCAACCCAAACCATTCCATATTTCTCTGGTTCTGTCATTCAGGATTGTTCTATGACCTGTTTCTGAAAGGGAAATGGGAGTAATGTGAGGTGACAAATTGTTGATTAATTGATTTATTATTATTACTATTTAGAAGCTGTGGTGCTTTGAAAACATCATTTGGGCTGCTTTTCCATGAGACCTGGCTTAGGTTCTCTCTGTCCTGGCAGCTGCAGATGTTGGGGTAACTCCTCACAAGTCCAAAACTGAGTTCTTGGGGTCTGGCCCAGTTTGGAAATTGCCAGATCATTCCTGAGAAAGCTGAATCTTGAATTGCCTCTTCAAGAGCATAAATCAATAAATCTTCAAAACCAAACTCTCCTGGATTTGATGGAGCTTAGAAAATTTTTTTTTAGTGAGCAGGGAGGCTTGAACTTCACAGAATCACAGAATGGCTTGGGTTGCAAAGACCCTTAAACTCCTCTTGTTTCACCCCTCTGCCATGGGCAGGGACACCTTCCACTATTCCAGGTTGCTCCAAGCCCTGTCCAGCCTGGGCTCACAACCAGGAAAAAGGGTTTTAAATGGAGCTGGAGCCACCCTCTGGTGTTTTTAATTCAGCAGTGACTGCTGAGGTTGTTCTGAGTATTTAAGATCAAATATGAACAGGCTGAGTCAGGATTTGTTAGGCTGAGTCTCCTGAGTAGATTGAGGTATGAACCATTGTTATTGAGGGAAGAAAAGAGTTCTCAGTGTGAGAGTAAATGTTCTCTCTGTTGGATGCAGAGAACTGAAAATCTTCTCTCCCAGAATCCAATTAACGATCCCAGTTAATAAAGAACAATTGGCCAAAGTACCAGTGACAAAGAGATGAGAGCCAGGGCAGCCCAGCAGAGTCAGAGATGCTCCCACCAGCTGAAATGCCTTTTGTTCCACTCCCTGTTTCAGACCGTGGGATAAATTTAGAGCCGTGACTTGTCATTCCAGAAATCAAACAGGACACAGAGACAGCGAGTGCTGGAAAATCCTCCAGCTGTGCTGGAGCTCAGCAGCAGGGCTGGGAAGTCTCTTTACCTGTAAGATCAGACACAAAGCAGAGCTTCTGCTGCAGTGCCATGGCTTTATTTTTTATTTTTAATGGAATAACAGAATTTTTAAGGTTAAAAATGCTCTTTTTAAGATCATTGAGTCTAAGCATTGACCCAGCCCCATGTGTCCACCACCAAGCCCAGCACCTGTGTCTGAAGGGATGTTACAGGGAATGTGGAGAGGGACAATTATGGGAGCCTGGAGTGACAGGACAAGAGGGTTTAAACTGAAAGGAAGTAGCTTCGGATTGGAAATTAGGAAAAAAGATTCCATGTGAGCATGGTGAGGCCCTGGCACAGGGTGTCCAGAGAGCAGAGAGGCTGTGGCTGCCCCTGGATCCCTGGAAGGCTGGACGAGGCTTGGAGCAACCTGGGATAGTGGAAGGTTTCTGGTGGCAGGGGCTTGGACTAAATGTCCTATAAGGTCCCTTCCAACCCAAACCATTCTATGATTCTATAAAGAAACTTTAGTTATTACAAATGAGATTCAATAATGTTAGAAGTGGTGATGTCTTCACTGCCTGGAGATTTTCAGGTCATGGCTGGATATTCCTCACCAGGGAAAATTTTCACCACAAATGCAGCTCTACAACTTTTGAACTCCAGGAGTTCTGATTCCTTTTCTTCCTCTTTCTTCCTGTAATCCTGGGAGCTGCTGTGATCTGGAGCTGCCATAGGGAGTGCCCACGTGTTCACCACCAAGCCCAGCACGTGGGTGCCCTCCCTGTGTCTGAAGGGATCCTACAGGGAATGTGGAGAGGGACAATTTACAGGAGCCTGGAGTGACAGGACAAGAGGGTTTAATCTGAAAGGAAGTAGCTTTGGATTGGAAATTAGGAAAAGTTATTCCATGTAAGCCTGGTGAGGCACAGGGTGTCCAGAGAAGCTGTGGCTTCCCCTGGATCCCTGGGATTGTCCAAGGCCAGGCTGGACAGGGGCTTGGATCAACCTAGGATAGTGGAAGGTGGCCCTGCCCATGGAAAGAGGCTTGGACTAAAAGTTCTACAAGATCCCTTCCAACCCAAACCATTCCATGATTCTATAAACAAACTTTAGTTCTTAAAAGTGAGATTCAATAATAATAGAAGAAGTGATGTCTTCACTGCCTGGAGATTTTCAGCTCATGACTGGATATTCCTCACCAGGGAAAATTTTCTCCACAAATGCAGCTCCACAATTTCTGATTCCTTTTCTTCCTCTTTTTTCCTGTAACCCTGGGAGCTGCTGTGATCTGGAGCTGCCCTAGGGAGTGCCCACACTCCAGTTTAATCCTTGCTGTGTACCCAAAGGGTTGGCACAGCCCCAGGAGCTGCTGTGCCCCAGGACAACCTGCAGGTTCCCCAGATCAAAGTGCAAGTTCTGCACTGGCCACAGACCAAAGACCACACACAGTATTTGGGTTGAAAGCCACTGTTTTGGAAGCTGGGAGCGGTTTAATCCCATGGGGATGTCCAAAAGCAGGCAGTGCTTGAGCCACCTCCCTGCTGCACAGCACAGAGCTCACCTGAGAGACATGCCAAGGACTTGGCTTCACATTTTTAACTGGAAAAAGCCAGAGGAGAGTGAAGAGATCTCAGTTCCTTTGCTCTTTCCCTGCCTGAGCCATTCACCCCTTTGTCTTTCCCTTTTCTCTGTTGAACAAACCAAGAGCAGTGGGAAAGGGAGGTCCCTGGGGCACCACAATTGCAATGTGACAAATGAGGGAAAATAATCCCAGATTTACATCAGCAGGATGGACCAGACATTTTTTGCTGCCACATTTGAGAATATTTCATTTACTGGCTCAGCTCTTGTCAATGACACAAGGACCACAGAGGTCACTGAGTGTGTCAGGAAGAGAAATGAGCCTGATGAAAACATCTGCGCAAAGCCACACATCTGCCTCTGTTCAAAGCCACACATCTGCCTGGGGAAATAAAAGGTTCTGGAATTTCTGGGATTATAAAAATGCAAATTACATCAAGGCTGGATTACATCCCATTCAAAAATACAGTAAATTTATTTTTGTGAAGGAGCACAGAAGATCCTTCTTCTCCTCTGCTGTATTTTCTCCAGTTCTGCTCTTCCTCCAAAGGGCTTCAGTATCTCCCAGAACTGGATTTTTTTTTTGTTTTCTCAACTGATCCAGACTCATTCTTCCTGCTCCTTGTGCCTTAACTCAGAGGAGAAGGTTTTAGCTGTTGGTTTTGCATGCAGAAAAGATGAATCCAGAAAAGAATAAGCAACACAAGCAACAATTGGTGCTGTTTGTTTGAATTTGGACATGAAGAACTGAACTGAGGGATTCTCTGCTGAACATTTGTAAGAACATATTCAATATCTACAAAATAAACTCTGCATCTTAAAAAAACCCACCCAGTTTCTTGTCAAGAAGAAATAAAACTCCACTGCTCAATACCCACTGTAATGATCAGCGTAATGATTTATTTTCCTTCAGAATCCCAGTAAATGGAATTATTCCTTCTAAAAGGATATGAATAGCCAACAGCAGAAATGAGCAGGGTTATTTCCCTGTAGTGGTCATGGAAAACAGATGAAGTGGAAAGAAAAAGGAAAAAGCAAAGAATGAAGAAGGAAGATGAGAGGGTATGAACATGGAGTTACAATAAATGGATATGGATAATAGCTGGATGGAGGCATAAAAAGGAGAAAAGGAACAGAGAAATCTGGAAAAGGGGTAAAGGAGTGGCAGGAGTGAGGGTGGGAGGAGATTTTCTCCAGTTTCCTGGAGAGTTTCTGGCCAGTGAAGTTTGTTTTCAAGGATGTCTCACTGCAGGGTGTCCCAATAAGGTGACTCTGGAGATGACAATTCCTAATTTTGTCCTTCCAAGTCTCTCCATCCTCTCCAGCTGCTGTGTTACCTGGGTAGGCATGGAGGAAAATGAGGAAAAAGCAGAACAGTGTAGAAAACAGACTCATGGAATCACTGAGGATGGAAAATCCCTCTGAGGCCATCCAGCCCAACCATTCTCCAGCACTGCTGAGGCCACCACTGACCCATGCTCTGTTGGGTTCTCTAGCTGGTCTGAGTGACCCTGAGGAGTTCAAAAGTCTCTTTTCCCATGCCGGTGCTTTGAAGAAGGAGTCAGGGCTCTTCATTTCTCCGTCTCAGAGTTGTTTATTGTATCTTATCTATAAAATTTATTTTCTCCCATCCAGCCAATGTCTGTCCAGCAGGACAGTTCCAGGCACTCTGCCTGCCCTTGGAGCGGTGTTATCTCTTTATACTAAAAACTACATGTACAATGTTTACAATCACTTTCCAATACCTATCACCTGTGTTGGAAAGTGATCTTCTACTCTAAACCAATCCAAAAGTGCCACCATCACAGCAGAAGATGGAGGTAGAGAAGAAGAAGAAGAAAGGCCGGACATGCCCAAGTCCCTCCATCTTGTCCCCAAAACCCTTATGCTAAAAACCCCAAAATCTGCTTTTTCACCTAGTGATAATTTTATTATTACACCACTTTAACTTCTGTGGCTTTCAGGTCTTCGTACAAAGCTGGTAATTTGCTCCAGGGGTCATAATCAAACCCACAGGTGTTCTGGGCTGTGTGCCAGGGTCTCCGAGCCCCCTGGCAGGGGTCCCAGCAACTCTGGACATCCAGAGGGATGTACTGAGTTCTGACAATGCACCACCTTTAGATGCTTTTTATTGACCCCTTCCTGGGATGGTGATTCCCCACTTCCTTGGACAGCCCATTCCAGTGCCATTCACCCTGCCAGTGAAGGAATTTCCCCCATTATCCCACCTGATGGCTGCAAGGCCAGGGCAGCTCCTGCTGTGCCGGCAGCACGGAACGACGCTGATGAAACAACAAAATCCAGAAACTTTTGTGCCTGTAGACGACTCCATCCACCTGCAGAGGGCTGTTGTTTGCTCTGCAGGCTGTGCAGTGTCACCCTGCCCCACTGGGCCCTCTCACAAAGGCCCCTGGCAGCCAGGCTGTGCTCCATGGGCACATGGGGCTGCTCCTGCTCTCCAGATCCGGCTCTTGGGGCTGCCCATGGGCACAGCTGCTCCCAGGGCAGCTGCAATTCAGCCTGGGATGGCTCCTGATAAGCTCTGGGCACTGTCTGCAAGACACAGACAGAGTGGGCACAATGGGGTGTCAGATCCATGATGGGGAATGGTTTTGTGGAGCGTCCAACCCTGACCAGTGCCCTGGCACTGAGGATTGAAGAGTCACAGAACAGAATCCCAGAAGAGTTTGGGTTGGAAGGGATCTTAAAGCCCATCCAGTCCCACCCTCTGCCAGAGGGGACCTTGGCACACAGGATCTGAGGTGCCCGAGGTGTCTGAGGGCAGAGGTTTTATAGAGGGACTCTGGCCACCAGCAGCACAGCCAGAGGAGAACCTTGGGCAGGCAAAGCCACCTGCAGAGGGCTGTTGTTTGCTCTGCAGGCTGTGCAGTGTCACCCTGCCCCACTGGGCCCTCTCACAAAGGCCCCTGGCAGCCAGGCTGTGCTCCATGGGCACGTGGGGCTGCTCCTGCTCTCCAGATCCGGCTCTTGGGGCTGCCCACGGGCACAGCTGCTCCCAGAGCAGCTGGAATTCAGCCTGGGATGGCTCCTGATAAGCTCTGGGTGCTGTCTGCAAGACACAGACAGAGTGGGCACAATGGGGTGTCAGATCCATGATGGGGAATGGTTTTGTGGAGCGTCCAACCCTGACCAGTGCCCTGGCACTGAGGATTGAAGAGTCACAGAACAGAATTCCAAAATGGTTTGGGTTGGAAGGGATCTTAAAGCCCATCCAGTCCCACCCTCTGCCAGAGGGGACCTTGGCACACAGGATGTGAGGTGCCTGAGGTGTCTGAGGGCAGAGGTTTTATAGAGGGACTCTGGCCACCAGCAGCACAGCCAGAGGAGAACCTTGGGCAGGCAAAGCCACCTGCAGAGGGCTGTTGTTTGCTCTGCAGGCTGTGCAGTGTCACCCTGCCCCACTGGGCCCTCTCACAAAGGCCCCTGGCAGCCAGGCTGTGTTCCATGGGCACATGGGGCTGCTCCTGCTCTCCACATCCGGCTCTTGGGGCTGCCCAAGGCACAGCTGCTCCCAGGGCAGCTGGAATTCAGCCTGGGATGGCTCCTGATAAGCTCTGGGCGCTGTCTGCAAGGCACAGACACAATGGGGAATCAGATCCATTCTCCAGTGGTTTTATGGAGCATCCAACCCTGACCAGTGCTCTGGCACTGAGGGCCCTCAAGGGCCTCTCCCAAATGTGATTCTCTTCATTACGTTCATTTTTTTTCTGGGTGTTTTGTCTCAATTTTGAGTTTGTTTCTTTTTCTGGTATTGATCACGGCCCAAAGGAAATGAAGGAAAAAATAGTTTATGAGCAGGAGTTAATAAATTTCCAGTTACCATGGTGATGGTAGGACATCTCAGAAGGCTGTTCTAAGTCCTGAACTATCCAAGGTCTCCATTAAAAATCTCCATAATGGAATAAAGCTCCTTTCTGAATTTGCAAATAAGGTGAAAGGAGCTGCTCTGTTCTAGAGGGCGCTGGGGATTGGCTTTATTTTTTTTTGGAAAATACAGAAACAATTGGTGAAGAACCTGGAATAAGCAATACCTGTAATTTAGGGATTCTGCTGTGACGGTGTTCACAGGGGTCTCAGGTTGAGGGAAGAGACGAGGATCTGACTCCATGCTTCAGAAGGCTTGATTTATTATTTTATGATATATATTACATTAAAACTATACAAAAAGAATAGAAGAAATGAATTCATCAGAAGGCTGGCTAAGAATAGAATAAGAAGGAATTATAATAAAGGTTTGTGGTTTGGACTCTCTGTCCGAGCTACCTGACTGTGGTTGGCCATTAATTAGAAACAACTAACATGGGTTAATCAAAGATTTACTTGTTGCATTCTACAGCAGCAGATAATCAATGTTTACATTTTGTTCTTGAGGCCTCTCAGCTTCTTAAGAGGAAAAATCCTAAAGAAAGGACTTTTCATAAAAGATGTTTGTGACATCCTGCAGGAAAGATGTGGGGCTGCAGTGGGCACCAAGGTGCACACGCTGGGAGAACATCATCCTGCTCTCTTCTGGAAAAGGCAGGAATTGATTATTCTTCCTATAAAAATCACCACCAGGTTTATCACGTGTCAGGCAAGTCAGTGAATTCATTTACTATTCTGAATTAGCATTCCAGGTGGTGCTGTTTGCTGCCAAGAGGACCAGGCTTCAAGGGGAGGTAGAATAGCTGGAGAGAGCTCAGGGCAGAGATGGTTACAGGACCAAGAAAATGATCTATAAAAAAATCTGTAAGAATTGAGGTTGTGATCACAGAATTACAGAATGGTTTGGGTTGGAAGGACCTTAAAGCTCATCCTGTTCTTACCCCCTGCCATGGAACAGCTTCCATCATCCCAGGGTGCTCCAAGCCCCATCCAGCCTGGCCTTGGACACTTCCAGGGATCCAGGGGCAGCCACAGCTTCTCTATGCACCCTGTGCTAGGGTCTCACCACCCTCACAGCCAGAAATTCCTTCTTAATCTCTAATCTAAACCTACTCTCTTTCAGTTTAAGCCATTCCCTGTGTTCTGTCCCTCCATCCCTTGTCCCCAGTCCCTCTCCAGCTCTCCTGGAGCCATTTTAGGCTCTGGAAGGGGCTCTGAGCTCTCCCTGGAGCCTTCTCCTCCCCAGGTGAGCACCCCCAGCTCTCCCAGCCTGGCTCCAGAGCAGAGGAGCTCCAGCCCTTGGAGCCCCTTTGTGGCATTCCTTGGACATTGTGGTTCTATGCATTTTTGATAGCACACATTATTTCCATAGCTGCAGCAGTTCCATCCCCATTCCCTGGCCCTGATGTCAGTGATCACACTCTGCTGACATCCACAATATTAAATCTCTTCCACTCCAAGCAGGATGACCAGGGCCCAGTTCCATTGGAAATCAGGTCTGTCTCATGGAGACACAGGAGGTGCAGTGGGAATTGTGTTTGCAAATGTGTAAAGCAGCCTTGGAAAAAAAACCTGGCCAGGATTGTGATAAAAATTTATCAATAGGGAGAGGCAGCTCCTGTGCCAGGACAGATGATTTGTTAAAAAACAGTAACAGAAGAGTAAACCATGCCATGGAGTCACAGAATCATAGAATCATCTAGGTTTAGAAAAGATCTCTAACTAAGATCAAGTCCGACCTTCCCCAGCACTGCCAAGGCCACCACTGATCCATGTCCCCAAATGTCACATCCTCATGGCTGTTAAATTCCTCTAGGAATGGGAACTCCTAACACTGCCCTGGTCAGCTGTACCAGGGCTGGACAACCTTTTCCATGAAGAAATTGTTCCCAATGTCCAACAGAAACCTCTCCTGAAGCAACTTGAGTCCTTTTCCCCTTGTCCTGTCCCTGTTCCCTGGGAGCAGAGCCTGACACCCCCTGGCTGTCCCCTCCTGTCAGGAGTTGTGCAGAGCCACAAGGTCCCTCCTGAGCCTCCTTTTCTCCAGGCTGAGCCCCTTTCCCAGCTCCCTCAGCCATTCCTGGTGCTCCAAACCCTTCCCAGCTCTGTTGCTGTCTGTGTAGCAGGTCCCCATCCAGCCAGGTGTCCTCAGTGTGACAGTGACAAAGAGCTGAAGCTGCACAGTCACAGAGAGCAGCATTAGACTGGAAACCCACCCAGTTCCTGCAGTCTGATGTCTGGGGCTGCTGAGCCGGATATGGATGAATATTTTTTGTGCTGAATGCCCCTCAGGGGATTTCATGGAAGCACAGAGTAACCCAGAGTGGGAGGGAGCTGTGGAGATCACCTGGTCCAGCCTGCCCAGGAGAGCAGAGCAACCTTCAGAGTCAGATTGGCTGCCCAGTTACCTTCTGGACACATTTACAGCTCCCTGCTCCACAATATCCATGGCAGCCATGGAATCATTGAGGTTGGAAAAGCCCTCTGAGGTCACCAAGCCCAACCATCCCCCAGCACTGCCAAGGCCACCACTGACCCATGTCCCCAAGTGCCACATGCACATGGCTTTTCAGCCCTCCAGGGATGGGGAATCCATCACTGCCCTGGGCACCATTTTAGTGAACAAATCCTTCTTAATACCCAATCTAAACCTCCCCTGGTGCAGCTTGAGGCTGTTTCCTCTCCTGCTGTCACTGGCACAGTGAGTTGCACCACCATGGGCAATGGGAAAGAACAATTCCTTTGTTCAGTGCATCAGACTCCTGAGCGTCACCTGCTTCCCTGGCTGTGGAAAGGGAAAAACAGAGTTTTTTGGGGTTTTTTTTTTGTCTCTTTTTCAGGACACTTTTTTGACAGTGCTGTCACACATTCCCACATACTCCTCTCCCTCTACAGTGGAAGTTCCCAGTCTAATTACTGTCTTGGGAATAAATCTCCAGCTCTTATCATCCTCCCTGTCATCCTTTGCACCTCTTTATTTGTTCGACATGTGCAGAGAGGGGGACACCAGCACAGTTTGCAGTATGGAACACCCTCAAAACTATCACAAAATCACCCCAATTTCTATCAGAACCCATTCCAGCCAATCCAAGCACTCAATTTTCCTACTTCTGGGCACTGGAGTTTCTTTTTCTGAGTACTCTTTGGGAATGTCTCATTTCTGGAAGGTGAAAATCAGTTTTTTGACAGTGCTGTCACACATTCCCACATACTCCTCTCCCTCTGCAGTGGAAGTTCCCAGTCTAATTACTGTCTTGGGAATAAGTCCTCAGCTCTCATCATCCTCCCTGCCATCCTTTGTACCTCTTTTTTTGTTCTGCACGTGCAGAGAGAGGGACACTAGCACAGTTTGCAGCATGAAACACCCTCAAAACTATCACAAAACCTCCCCAATTTCTACCAGCACCCATTCCAGCAAACCCCAGCACTCAGTTTTCCCGCTTCTTCTGTTTTCTGTTTTTTTTGGGTTTTTTTCCTGAGTGCTCTTTGGGAATGTCTCATTCCTGGAAGGTAAAGATCAGTTTGCCATCACCGAGCCAGTCTCGTTTGCCATCTGCTGAAGCTGCCACTCAGTGCTGAAACCCTTCTGCCTCCAGACTCCTTGCAGTCAGTTCTCATTTCCCTGCTCTGAATAACCTTCTGCTGGCACCAGAGCACCCCTGACAGCCTGGATCAGGCCATGTCCACCCCAAAACTGAACACACTCGAGCCCCCAGTGCTGTCTGGAGAGTTTGTGAAGGAGAGGGGCTGATCCAAGTGTCTGAAAATGGTCAGATCTTCCTGGGAAAAGGCTCTCAGCTCCCTTCAGAGGGGTGAGAGGCGCCAACAGACCAGGCTGCAGGGATTGAGGTGTTTGCTGAATTTACCAGAGGGGTTTGCACCAGGGTGACACATGGACACCAGCTCCTCTCAGTGTGTGGGGACAGTTCCAGACAACAGAGGCAGAGCTGTCAGTGCATCCTGGCCACATCCCAGCCCTGCTGCATCCCTGCCAAAGGTTGGGAAAGGCCTGTGATACTGATCTTGTTCCCTGAGAGGTCCCTCTGCCCCAGGACATCTCTTCCATCTGCTCCCTGTCACACTCCATGGTTTCCCTTTGAATTGGGGGCTGATCCCAGCTCTGGGGACAGCAGGGCTTTGCCATCAGGGTGGAGGGGCTGCTGGCCATGCCATGAGCAGCAGGACCTCCCCCAGAGCCTCCTCTCTGCCCTATAAATGTGAGGATGCTCAGCAGTGGCACTCACAGCTCCCAGCTCCTGCTCTGGCCTCGCTGAGATCCAGCTCCTCTCCAGCCATGAGGTTCCTCTGCCTTGTCCTCGCTGCCTTCCTCCTGCTCTCGCTGGCTGCCCCAGGTAAGAGAGGGAATTCTGAGCTGGATAAAGGGGAAAAGTGGGATGAGGAGGGTCAGTCTGGGCTGCAGCAGATGGAGAAAACTCGGGCCCTGATGGTTTTGGAGCTGTGGCTTTGATGCTCACCCACAGAAATGTCCCAAATCCTTGGGGTGTGCATCTGTGTCTCCAACCAACCCAAGCCATTCAAAGACTCTGTGATTTCATGATTCTGTGATTTCATGATTCTATGGTTTCATGATTTAATGATTCCATGATTCTGTGATTTCATTACTCTGATTTTGTGATTCTATGATTTCAGGGTTCTGTGACACCATTTGGTTACCCCAGCTTGTCTTATGTGGGGAATCTATTTTTATACAAATAGATTTGTATAAAAACCTAAAAATGTTTAGCTTTTTATTATTAAAAATTATCATTATTAAAAACTATCATTAAATTAATTATCAAAACTTAATTATTAAAACTATTATTAATGATTAGTTGTTAGATTAATTAATAATTAATTATTAAAATTAATTATTAAAACTATAATTAAAATCGAATTAAAAATTAAATTTGTCTAAAAATCTAAAATTTTACCAGAAAAAGTAAAAAAAAATCACTTTAAAGTACTGTAAGAGGCACGTTTAAGATGTTTTGGATGTTTTTGACATCTCAGTTAAGGTGAGCTGGGCCCTGGTGTGATTGTTTTAATCATGAAGCCCCAAGTGGGTGCTGGATGTCCTTTTCAGAGACTCCAGCCTTCTGGAACTTTCCTCTGCTTGATGCCACCTTTTGTGCCAGGCAAAGTCTGGCAATACCTTCAGGGTGAAGCTCCTGACATTTCTGATGTGCAGTGCTCACACATCCCTTCTGCTCTGGTCCTCACCTCCCCTTCACTGACTGAAAGGCAGATTTGGGGCTCCGGAAGGTTCCCATTCCAATATTCCTTCACTTTGGGCATCATCTCCCAGATTTTTCAGGCCAGCAGCTTCTCCCTGCCACCACCCTGGTGCCTGGCACTCGGTGGAGCCTTGTCCTGAGGAACATCTTTATGAGTTTTGGTTTTGGGGTGTTTTGGGATGCTGTCTCATCTGTCCCAAAGTGCACTAGGGGGAAGGGAGGTGCACAAGGAGCTGCTCTGGGTCCTTCAATGTCCCTTCCAGCTTTGGGGTTGGGCTTGGAATGTTGGACATGTGGGGCATGGAGCAGGACACCCCTATGGACAGGGTCTGATCCTGCTGCCCACTGAGACTGGGAGGGGATGTGAGGGCATGGAAGTGGGGAACAGGGATGGGAAAATGGGGAAATGGGGAATAGAGATGGGAAAATGGGGAAATGGGGAATTGGAGAACAGAGATGGGAAAATGGGGAACAGTGATGGGGAAATGGGGAACAGTGATGGGGAAATGGGGAAATGAGAAAACAGGAACAGGGGAATACAGATGGGGAAATGGAGAACAGAAATGAGGAAATGGGGAAATAAGGAAAAGAGATAGGGAAATGGGGAAATGGAGAAATGGTGAACAGAGATGGGGAAATTGGGAATACAGATGGGGAAATGGGAAAATGGGGAAATTTGGAAATGGGGAGATGGGGAAATGGGGAACAAAAATGGGGAAATAATGGGGAAACGAGAAAATGGGGAAATGGGGAACAGAAATGAGGAACCACCACTCTCTCTCCTCCCTTCCAGGCTATGGGAAGTTCAGGAAGACCTGTGCTCCTGTGGGGTACTGCTCCCCAAAGTGTCGTGTGATGGATTTGAAATACACCTCTGCTGACTGCAAGTACTCCTGCTGCATCCCAACCAGCTGGAAGGGGAAATAGGAGCTGAAGAGGGAGCACCTGGGGAAGAGGAGGCACCACGGTGGCCTTGGGAGCAGATTCCCAACTGTCTGACCCCATTGCCATCCCCTCCTCCTAATAAATAAAACAAAGAAAAAAATGAGATACAATTTGTTGTGTGGTTATGATCCTATTTAAAGCATTAGGACAAGTTCCCCAAGCCACAAAGACCTGTTGGCATAATGTCTCATTGTTCTTTTCCACAAATTTCACAGTGGAAGTATCAAAGAGATGGAGTTTCCCCCTCTGTTTCCCACAGGGAATTCAGGCAGTGCTGGGTGACAAAGGTGTGCTTGGAGCAGCACCTCCTTTGCTGTCCCTGTCCCCACTGAGCCTCACAGCAAATCCCCTGGGTCACTCGAAATTCAGCGTTCATTGGAGATCCTGACAGGAGTGTTGTGGCCATGGCTGGAGAATGAGAGGGAAGGATGGGGACAAGGTCTTGAACTCTCTTCAGCATCTTCCTCATTTAAAAATGAAAAAAACGGGACACAGGCTGGAGAAACGCAAGAATTGTGAGGAAACATGATGAAATAAAGCAGGGATTGGTGAAAGGGAAAATGAAAATAGAGGGACCTTAAAGGGAACATGGAGAGACCACTCAGGGATGACCAGAAGGTGCTCAGGAAGCTCCTGAAAATGGAATTAACCCTCACTGGCCACGGGGCAGATCCCACCTCCTTGTCCTCCAGCAAATACACGGAGTAAAGCCAATTTCCAGAGTAAAGCCAATTTCCAGGCTCCTTTGCTGGTCCTGGATGGGGAATGGATGCTGGCAAAAGTAGAAGAAACATAGAACCAAGAACTCTACAGGAGGTGAGGAAAGGGGCTGAAAACTCACACTTTGGGTTTCCCACTTGGTTGTTCCTAAAAAAGAGACAATCCGGGGAATGTAGCACATCTCTGGCAGCAGCTCTGACCTCCCTGTGGCTCTGGTGTTGCCAAAATCCCATCTCACCAACCCTGGAGGAATTTCAGAATTGTAGAATTAGGACATTGTTAACAATCCCTTTCACGATGTTCTGTGCCACTGATCCAGGGCTGGGTTTGGTGTGTTTGAGCCCATGTATTTGAATGATATTTGTGTCTTTGTACTGTGAAGCCACTGCGGAAATTTCAGAAGAGGGATCCCCCTCAGTCATCACTTGTATTTCCCTCCTAAGGCATTTTCTTTGACCACTGAATTCAGCAAGTTAAAAAAAAAAAAAGTTGTAAAATATAAAATTAAAATAAAAAAGCCTTAAGATTTGGGGTTCATAAGGGTCCAAATAAATCTGGAAAAGAAATCATAATTTCCAGTGAGAAAGCAGAGATACCCTTATGTTGACATCAATAGAATCACAGAATGGTTTAAGTTGGAAAAGTTCTCTGAGATCATCCAGTCCAAGCATCCCCAGCACTGCCAAGGCCACCACTGGCCCATGTCCCCAAGTGCCACATCCACATGGCTTTTAAATCCCTGCAGGGATGGGGACTCCAGCACTGCCTTGGGTAGCTGTGCCAGAGCTGGACAACCCTTTAAGTGTCCCAATATCCAATTTAAACCTCCCCTGGTGCAATTTGAGGCTGTTCCCTCTCACCCTGTCCCTGTTCCCTGGGAGCAGAGCCCAAACCCCCTGGCTGTCCCCTCCTGTCAGGGAGTTGTGCAGAGCAGGGGAAACAAGTGCAGGAGTAAAATAATGAAGTGACCCTGAATTGCTGTGGAGTTTCAGCTAAAACTGCATCACTTTAAATCAGCCATTTACTCACTCCTCTCATGTCAAGGTTTCATGGTGTTCTACATCTGGAAAGGACAGGTATTTGGGAAAACAAAAACAAAAACAAAAACAAAACTTCTTTGTCTTTCCTATCTGATATAAATAGAGTAACTTGAGAAATGTTCATAAAATCACAGGTTCTCCTGGGCTGGAAGGGACCGACAAGAATCACCCAGTCCAACTCCTGGCCCTGCACAAACACCCCCAAAAATCCCATCAGGTGCCTGAGATGTGATGAATATCAATTAAACAGCCCCAGAAATTGCAGCTCCATAAGAAAGGAGCTTTGCTGAGTCCTGCTTCTGGAATCTGCAGGCAATGGCACAGAGAAGCTGTGGCTGTCCCTGGATCCCTGGAAGTGTCCAAGGCCAGGCTGGATGGGGTTTGGAGCAGCCTGGGATTGTGGAAGTTGTCCCTGTCCATGGCAGGAATGGGAATGGGATGAGCTTTAAGGTCCTTCCAACCAAAACCATTCCAGGATTTCATTACAATTGATTGGATCCTAGTTGTAAGGTTCTTTTTTCCCCCCTCTGTTTTCCTCTATATCTTATTCTCAGTGAAATAAGACTTCAACAGAAACATCTTTAAAGGAAAAGCCACACAGAGCAGCAAAAACCAAACCAAACCAAAACAAAAAACCTGCTTTCCCCACAAATCTGGAGTTCCCATATTGCCTGGTGCTACACATTTTAAAGATGTGTCTTTCCTTGTGGTGACAGTCAGTGCATCTGCCCTGGGAGAGAGAGAGAGGAAGGGGAATGTCTGGCCCTGTGATTCCTGCTAATGTGCCCATCTGCTTCCCTGTCACTGCCCCCCACACACAGGCACAGGCAGCAGGGCAGAGCCTGCACTGCCTCTCTGTAAACACTGGGACCTTCCTGAGCAGTGAAAACAGCAAAAACAAATGGCCCAGCAGGGTTTTTTCCAGGTGAGACGGAGGCTGAAGGCTCAGCACAGCCAGGTTTCACTCCCTGAGTGGTCACAAGGTGCCTCCAGCTCTTCCTTCTCCTTTCACAGGGATATTCCCTGTCATGGGAACAGCAAACACAAGGGAAAATTAAAAAAAAATAAAATAAAAAAAAGGAGAGCATGTAAAGAGTCCCAAAATGTGTGGCTGGAATTCCCAAGGTTTAGCAAACAGCTCAGTGTGGTGATGCTGGTGCTCCCTGTTCTCTCCAGCTCCTCCATTCCCAGTCCCTACAATCAAATAACCCACATGGAGCCATTCACTCCACATGGAAAATGAGTTGGATTTTTCCTCACAATTTGGATTTTTCTGTCATGGACATATTTTATGAAAAATCATAATATGAAATTTTATTCTTTTGTTAGGATTTTTTCTCCTGAGAAGCTGAGAGGCCCCAGAAACGAAAAATAAACAATGATTATCTGCTGCTGTGGAATGCAGCAAGTGCATTTTTGATTAATCTCATGTAGTCGTTTTTAATTAATAGCCAATCACAGTCCATCAAATTTCTCCTCCACATGGAAAATGACTTGGATTTTCCCTCACAATTTGGATTTTTCTGTTGTGGACACATTTTATGAAAAATTCTTGCATTAGGATTTTTCTTCTGAGAAGATGAGAGGCCTCAGAAATGAAATGTAAACATTGATTATCTGCTGCTGTGGAATGCAACAAGTGCATCTTTGATTGGTCTCATGTGGTTGTTTTTAATTAATGGCCAATCACAGCCCATCAGATTTCTCCTCCTCCATAAAAGAATGCAAACCAGTGAGTTATTTACAGAAAGTGTGTGAGAAAGTTCATTACAAGAATGTAAACATCAAAAGGCTCAGAAAATCTTAAAAAATCAGGGTGATATTTTTCCTCACAACATCCACCTGGATTTCACCAGCCAGGGGAGGAGTCACACCCCCAAACCCAAGCCAGGTCCTTCTTCAGCCTTCACTTTTATCACCCTCAACAATGCATCTTTCCATTCCCTCCCATCCCTTTTCCAGATTGTTTTATGATCAAATTTCCTGCTGATTGCCCCCACAAATCTCCTCTTAATCCCCTTTCCTGCAGCTCAGCCCCAAAGTGCTGGGCCCTGTCCTTTGGTTTTAGGACAGGATTTTCCTGATTTTCTGTGTTTCCCCCCCTTGTTATTGTATTTAAAACTGGTAAAATCCTGGTTTGCAATCCCATAGGACACTTTAGGATTTTTTTTCCTTATCAAATTACCATGTCCCATCTTTGCACAGCAAAACCTTCTTGAGCAACAGATCATGGAATCATGGAATGGTTTGGGTTGGAAGGGACCTTAAAGATCATCCAGTGCCACTCCCTGCCATGGGCAGGGACACCTTCCACTATCCCAGGTTGCTCCAAGCCCTGTCCAGCCTGGCCTTGGACACTTCCAGGGATCCAGGGGCAGCCACAACTTCTCTGGGCACCCTGTGCCAGGGCCTGACCAGGCTCACAGTGAAGGATTTTTCCTAATTTCCAATCCAAAGCTACTTCCTTTCAGGTTAAACCCTCTTCTCCTGTCACTCCAGGCTCCTGTAAATTGTCCCTCTCCACATTCCCTGTAGGATCCCTTCAGACACAGGGAGGGCACCCACGTGCTGGGCTTGGTGGTGAACACGTGGGCACTCCCTATGGCAGCTCCAGATCACAGCAGCTCCCAGGATTACAGGAAGAAAGAGGAAGAAAAGGAATCAGAACTCCTGGAGTTCAGAAGCTGTGGAGCTGCATTTGTGGAGAAAATTTTCCCTGGTGAGGAATATCCAGCCATGAGCTGAAAATCTCCAGGCAGTGAAGACATCATCTCTTTTATTATTATTGAATCTCACTTTTAATAACTGAAGTTTCTTTATAGAATCATAGAATGGTTTGGGTTGGAAGGGACCTTATAGGACATTTAGTACCACCCCCTGCCATGGCCAGAGACATCTTCCACTATCCCAGGCTGCTCCAAGCTCTGTCCAGCCTGGCCTTGGACACTTCCAGGGATCCAGGGGCAGCCACAGCTTCTCTGGGCACCCTGTGCCAGGGTCTCAGCACCCTCATAGGGAACAATTTCTTCCCAATATCCCATCCATCCCTGCCCTCTGTCAGTGGGAAGCCATTCCCTGTGTCCTGTCCCTCCATCCCTTGTCCCCAGTCCCTCTCCAGCTCTCCTGGAGCCGCTTTAGGCCCAGGAAAAGGCTCTGAGCTCTCCCTGGATCCTTCTCTTCTCCAGGTTGCAGAAATCATGCACTGCAGTAAGAAGTGACTGTTTCATGCTTGAATTCCCTTCAGACTTTTTTTTAAATTTCTCTTTTTTTTTTTTTTTTTTTTTTTTTTTTTTTTTTGAGGGAAAAGATCAGGGTCCCAGTGATTTGTTGCTGCTTTTTCTTCTCTTCCATTGTTTTTACACTTAAGGCAATGAGGATCTGCCAGGATTTCCCCTTTGATGAGTCCCCACAAAGGAGGGTTCAGCATCAAGGCCTCCCTTCTTTCTGGCTAGGTGAGAACCAATGTAAATATTTCATTCAGCTCCTGTGGAGTGGCCTGAGCTTTAATTGACTTTATTTCCCTGACCACACTCTTTGTCAGGCTTCACATTCTCTATGTGTTTGGAAAAAGAAAGAAAATCTGATTTGAAGAGGTTTCCTCACTTTTTTCAACTCTTCCTGCAATTCTCTGCTGAGCTGCCTTGTTGTGTTTTATACTTTGTCAGGCCCAGTTTATTATCTTTTCTATTTTCCATGTTTGGCCACAATTTCTGCTTTTGCTTTCTAACCACCTCCCTCGTCCCATTGTTCTGCTCTGACCTTTTCCTTTTTGCTCTTTCTCAGGCCCTTTTTTTTTTATAATATCTGTCATAGATTTTCCCTGAGTCTCCTTCTTAGTGGCCTTAAACACCTCCCCAGATGCTTGCAAAGAACCTATTTGCAAGCATTTAACTCTTTTAGCTGCACCTTTTGCCTCCTTTTTGACAATTCCCCCATTTTTATATCACTTCTTTATTGAAATTGAGGGCAGAAACAGTGGCCTTTCCATCCCCTGCTGCCCTGAAAAAGAAAAAAAAGTGGTAAAACATAAAATTGAATGTGAATTCCATGGGATCTGAGTTGCAGGTGCTCTCTCAAGGGATAACTTTGAACGAAGCCCAGTGAATGATGTTTTCTCCCTCTAAATATGAGAAATTCAGTAATTCAGAATGTATATTCAGAAATTCAGTAATAAACCCAGTAATTCTTGGATATAATAAATAGATATTATAAATATTCAGAAATTCAGTAATAAACCCAGTAATTCATGGGTATAATAAATAGATATTCAACTAATTTCTCCTATAAAAGGTTCTTTCCAGGATATGAATCTGCTTCTTGGCATAGTTGGAATTTATAATATCATGGAATCACAGAATAGTTTGGGTTGTAAGTGACATTTTTAGGTTGTTTTATCCCACCCATGCCATGGGCAGGGATGACTCCCACTATCCCAGGCTGCTCCAAACCCCATTTTGGAGTTCATTCACTTTCTTTTCACTCTCCTCTCACAATTCCCAGGAAAAAAAAAAAAAAAAAAAAGAAAGAAACAGAAAAGAAGTTTTAAATTTTTTTTATGCTTCCTTCTGGACCTTTTATCCTTTAATCAAACTTTCAACCTTGTCTGTCTGTGAAGTGTCACCAGCTCAGGGCTGGTTTAGGTGAATTTTCCATCTTTTGTGTCTTCTTTTCTGGGTTCAGGTCAATCTTGACAAAATCTGTGACTCTTGATGGGCCATCCTGTATCAAATGGGATTTTTACCTGCTGCCAGACCTCAGCCTCTGTAATCTAGAATTTAATCCCCTCACACCCAGCATCTCACCCAGTCTGTGAAGAGACTCAGTCCTCTTCTCCATACCCTAAGAAATCCCCCAGCCTTATCAGGTTTCCTGTATCTCTGGTCAGTCTTTCAGCTGATAAAGTGTTTCAGGTTATCAAGTTATCCTGAAGATGAAAACTTTATCCTAAAGATAAATAAAGGAGCATAAACTTGGTCCTTTTTTTCCTATTATTCTCATTTTTCTACCTGCCCGCCCCGAAATTTCCAGGGACCATTCAGACCAGGGTGGTCACAAAACCCTTGGAGCACCTCATGTTGCATGTTTAGACACACCAGCATGCCCATGTGTCCTGGAAAATGGGATTTTTGGACAAATATATAAATTATTCAGAGGAAGAAACCACTTTTACCTCCAGCTCCATGTGCCAAGATCTCTGCTGGTCACAAAGGATGCTGCTGAGGAGAGGAGACACAGGCCTTACTCCTGCAGAAGTTGGGAATCATCCCACAAGAGGGAGAGGTCTGTACCCCCTCTCTTCTCTTACAGCAGCTTCCAGCCTCACAAATACCCATGCAAAGCCTTTTTCTGTGTTTGCAAGGCTCTGGGGGCTGGAAAGTTCCTTTATTTTCTGCAGGGTTTCAGAAAAACAGAGCTGATTTCTGCCCAGTGGCCCTTTAGGACACAAACATTCCCAATGTCCAGTGTTGCTGGAATGTTTGCGGGGTTTCTGAGCTGCCCTACACTGGTGTCCCCTTGCAGAATATCTGGAGTGATTGGGTTATCCCACAGGGGATGGGGCAGGGAAAGGGACACTGAGGAAATCCTCAGCTGTTCTCCTGTTCTTGGTGACCCCCATGGAATTATCTGGAATGATCCCCATGGAATAATCTGGTGACAGACTCTGCTGAGAAGAAACTTGGTGAGGGTGTCCAGGACAACCCCAAAGCCTCAGTGGCTGCATTGGTTCCTCTGTGGCACCACAGGAATGGGATTTTGGGATGCAAAGGGAAGATGATGCTGTTTGTGTCCCATTCCCACCTCTCAGTGGGACTGAGAACCCCAGAGCAGAGGGTTCTGATGGGGAATGGGAATAATGGAGCTGTTGTTCCCCCTCCAAATAAACTGGGATTCAGCTTGTGGAGGAGGGAGGCACTGGATTAAACACTGGATTAAGCAATGAGCCTCCTCCCAGCCTTTACCACCACTCTGCTTTGAAAACCCCAAAACCTTTGCTTTTTATGGCTGGCATTTTGGTGTCAGAGGTTTGGGGCTGCCAGGGGTGTGTCTGTGACCACTCTCCAAGGGAGCTCTGGCTGCCAGGCTGTCCAGGCTGTCCCATCCCTCACACAGAACTCATCACACAGAAATCATTTTATCACAGCACACAGAAATCAGCTTATCACAACACACATAAACCATCTTATCTGCCCATCTTTACTTCAAAGCACCGAGCACCGCCTCAGCCACACCCTGGGCACATCACCAGGAGCTCCAGGGCTGCAGGGCTGGGTTCCTGCAGGGTCATTTGCCCTTTTTGGGAGCGGGGATGCAGCAGTGCAGCTCCTCGCAGTAGGGGCTGAAGGACCACTCCTCGGTCTCAGCGCAGGCGTGGGCGCAGTACCCGTCACAAAATCCCTTGGGCTGTCCCTGCCCTGCGGTGGGAAGAGACAAAGATGGGGAGTTATGGAGGGAATTGTGGATACTGTGAAAAATGCATGTATTTTGTGATTGGCTTTTCGCAAATATTCAAATGAATATTACATGTGTTGCGTTAGAAAGTAATGCTGTATTAATTCTCTTAAGTAGCGTGGTAAATATAGTTTTAGGTTATAAAAAAGGTTAAAATAGGAACTATGCCATGTAGGATACATTTTTTTTAAACAAAGGACTCGCAGCAGATAGCAGCCACAGGACATCTAAATTTTTCAGAGAAAAAGAATTAAAAGAATTCTCCTATTAGAAGGAATGAACTTCTTCCCGCCTCGAAGGCGCTGTCAGGATTCAGAGGAAGAAGTTGAGGACGACCAGACATAATCCTGTATTTGAATGGAATTTATGCATCATGTCTGAAGTGTATGAATATGCAACAGGCTGTTGTTTTTAAGGGTTAATCCTTTGTTAATATGTGTCCTTTTTCAGGCTCGTGCTGCCCAGAAGAAGGTACCTGGGCATCTTTGTTTCTATTGTCTCATATTGTCCTAATCCAAATTGTCCAAATTATTATTACTCTAATTGTATTACTACTTTTATAACCATTTTATTACTATTAAACTTTTAAAAACAAGTGACTGGCGTTTTTCACAGATATGTAGGAGGGCAGAGCACCTGGAGTTCTCTCCTTGCTTGTTCCAGGGTGGTACTGATGCTCTGGGTACCCCACCCAGGACAGGATGCATCTCATGTCCCAGCTGAGCTGGAGGATTTACAAACCATCCCTCCACTCATGTTGAATCCCTCTGCACGCAGGTGGGAGACGGGATTTGCAATGTGGCATCCAAACCATCCCAACTCCAGGCTGAATAAATCACCAGGGCCCTGATCCCACCACCCCAGCGATGAATCCCCTCCCTCCCCCTGAGGCACAGAGGCTGCAGAGGACACAGCTTACCCCAATTTCTCCACCTCCACACCTTCCTCTCTTACCTGGGGTGGCCAGGGAGAAAAGCAGGAGCACAGCAAAGACCACACAGAGCACCCTCATGGCTGGAGGCCAGGGGGGACCTTGGCACACAGGATCTGAGGTGCCCGAGGTGTCTGAGGGCAGAGGTTTTATAGAGGGACTCTGGCCACCAGCAGCACGGCCAGAGGAGAACCTTGGGCAGGCAAAGCCACCTGCAGAGGGCTGTTGTTTGCTCTGCAGGCTGTGCAGTGTCACCCTGCCCCACTGGGCCCTCTCACAAAGGCCCCTGGCAGCCAGGCTGTGCTCCATGGGCACGTGGGGCTGCTCCTGCTCTCCACATCCGGCTCTTGGGGCTGCCCAAGGCACAGCTGCTCCCAGGGCAGCTGGAATTCAGCCTGGGATGGCTCCTGATGAGCTCTGGGTGCTGTCTGCAAGGCACAGACACAATGGACACAATGGGGTGTCAGATTCATGATGGGGAATTGTTTTGTGGAGCGTCCAACCCTGACCAATGCCCTGGCACTGAGGATCCAAGAGTCATGGAACAGAATCCCAGAAGAGTTTGGGTTGGAAGGGATCTTAAAGCCCATCCAGTCCCACCCCTTGCCGTGGGCAGGGACAACTTCCACTATCCCAGGCTGCTCCAAACCCTGTCCAGCCTGGCCTTGGACACTTCCAGGGATCCAGGGGCAGCCACAGCTTCTCTGAGCACCCTGTGCCAGGGCCTCACCACCCTCACAGGGAACAATTCCTTCCCAATAACCCATCCAAATCTTCCTTCCTTCAGCTTTAGGACATTGCCCCTTGTCCTGTGCCTCCATCCCTTGTCCCCAGTCCCTCTCCAGCTCTCCTGGAGTCCTTTTAGGCCCTGGAAGGGGCTCTGAGCTCTCCCTGGGGCTTTTTCCAGCTGAACACCCCCAGCTCTCCCAGCCTGGCTCCAGAGCAGAGGGGCTCCAGTTCTGTGATCAATTTTGTGGCTTTCCCCTACACTCAGTCCAACATCTCCACATCCTTCTTACTGAATCAAAGAATCCTGAAGGTGAAGAAATCACTCTGAGATCCCTGAGAGCAGTGAAGCTGGCACCACTGTGTTCACCTCTAAACCACGTCCCCACATGTCATATCCACATCCCCTAGGGACACTTCCAGAGATGGGGAATCCACCACTGCCCTGGGCAGCTGTGCCAGAGCTCAGCAGCCCTTTTGGGGAAGAAATTATTCCTAATAAATAACCTTACTCTCTCCTGGGGATCTTGAGGCTGTTTCTTTTCATCCCCAGGAGCAGACCCTGACTCCCCCAGCTGTCCTCCTGTCAGGACTTGTGCAGAGCCACAAGGTCCCCCCTGAACCTCCTTTTCTCCAGGCTGAGCCCCTTTCCCAGCTCCCTCAGCCCCTCCTGGTTCTCCAGCCCCTTCCCCAGCTCTGTTCCCATCCCTGGATGCTCCAGCTGAGGTTTCACCCCAGGGCATGGGGATTTCAGGGCTGGGTCATGTCCAGCTCTCACCCCCAGCACCACCAAGTCCTTCTCCCAGAGCTGCTCCACCTCTTCATCCCCATCCTGGATTGATCCCAGGGGTTGCCCCAGCCCATGGCAGGACCCTGCACTTGGCCTGAATTTCATCACTTTGATTTGGCCCGAGCCTTTTTTGAGGATTTTTTCTGTAATCTTTCCAAAAGGACCATCCATGATGCTGAATAAAAGGGATGTAGGCAAATATGTAAATGAAGCTAAGGAATGAATTGTCACACCACATCTGATCAGAAGTCTCTTGTGATTCCAGGGTTATCCTGCCTAAAAATTTCCACGATTTTCTGGAAAGAATGATTCAAAAATTCACAAATAAGAGGTTGAAAAAGACTGCAAAGCATTCAGGGACAGGATTGGAAACCCAGTGTATCTCCTCATGCCAAAACCATAATGTTAAAAATACATTAAGCAATAGTGGAAGTTCCCTTGCCTTTACAGACAAGGATAATAAGCTGGAGAACACAGAACAAGGAGTTTCTGGCTCCTTGCTCTGCAGGGATCATTTGTGTGGCAGTAAATCACAGGCAGGCACCAGAGAGCCGAGTCAGGGTGTTGGGAAAGCAGCAACAATTGTCCTACAAGTGCAAACAAGAGCTGGCTCTGGAAAACACAGGCTGTACCCATGGCCCTTGGGAAGGGCATCCATCCCATTGTGTGCTCCAGGAAAGCAGGGAAGGGGCTCAGTGGGGCTCAGAAAATGGCTCAGGGTCACCAAGAAGAACCAGGGCAGTGCTGTCCTCTGTGCTGGCACTGCTGGGGCATCTCCAGTGCTGGGGCAGCTCTGGGACAAGAAGGACATTGAGGGGCTGGAGCATATCCAGAGAAGGGAACAGAGCTGGGGAAGGGGCTGGAGCACCAGGAGGGGCTGAGGGAGCTGGAAAGGGGCTCAGCCTGGAGAAAAGGAGGCTCAGGGGGGACCTTGTGGCTCTGCACAGCTCCTGACAGGAGGGGACAGCCAGGGGGGTCTGCTCTGCTCCCAGGGAACAGGGACAGGAGGACAGGGAACAGCCTCAAGGTGCCCCAGGGAGATTTAGGTTGGATATTGGGAAAAATTCGTTCACCCAAAGTGTGGTCAGGCATTGAAATTGGCTGTCCAGGGTGGTGGTGGTGACCCCATCCCATTAAAAGCCATGTGCATGTGACACCTGGGGACATGGGTCAGTGGTGACCTTGGCAGTGCTGGGGGATGGTTGGACTGGATCTCAGAGGGGCTTTTCCCACCTAAATGATTCTGGGATTCTGTGGTTAAGACGTGTCCTGACAGAAAAAAAAGAAAATAATCAAGTGGAATGGTTATGATCAGGAAAGATGTGACATGGAAAACATGCAGCACTCAGATCCAGGAAAGGGGACCTGTTGGTGGCCAGGATGAGAAGTCAGTGACATGAACTTTGGCAATTTCCCCAAGGAGATTCTGCACCTAATTTTAAAATCTGCACCTGTTACATTAATTTATAAATTGCTTTTTCGATACATTTGTCCTTTCAGTGCATTTTAACTTCTTGCATTTCTTGTTCAAGTTCCTCATTTCAGCTATCCTCAGTGGGAAAGAGGACTTCTATTTTCTTATTTTTATCATAAATACATAATTTACCTTCATATCCCACCTATTTCTTGAGTTAAGAAAATTGCAGAACTGCAGTTCTGTCCTGCTTAGGCCTCTAAAATATTTGCAGCTTGTGATTCACCTTCACTAAGTTTCTACCCTGAGCTGACAAGTTCCAGTATATTTAATTTCGTGAAAACAAGTCCCCAGCTCTGCCCCTTCTTTAACCTCTCCTTTCCCTACCAAAGGCCATCAGGGACGGGGAGATGAGCAGTGACATCCCACAGGGGGAAGCGAGATGCCCAAACCTCCTTCCCAATTGGCTTCAGGTTATTCAGATCCCCATTTGTACAGAGGTTATAGATTTTCCCAAATTTTCACTGATTCAGTATTTGTCATTTTGCTGCCTGTGTTGTTGTAAGATTCACCTGCTGCACTCTGAGGGTTCAGGTCTGATGATATTGAGTAATTATAAAGCAGCTTCTTGTCCTTTCAGCCTCTTTCTCTCCCTGGCTGTTTATCAAATTATTAAACAGCCCAGTGAGCTGGGGCTGGAAAAGTTCTCTCGCAGAGTTTGGCTCTTGTTGGAAAGCCCAGGATTGTCTGGGGGGTCTGTGGGGATGAGGTGATGATCCAAGTGTCTCCTCCAGGCTCCCTGGAGCTGCCACCCACCCATCCCTCAGAGGGGACAGCCAAGGCTGAATTTATCAGGGAGATTTTGCATTGCAACCCTGAGCATTGGCTGAATTTATCAGGGAGATTTTGCAGACACAGAGAGCAGGGATCCTTTCCAGGCCATCAGTCCCACATGGTCATCAGCCTGGACAATGCAGGCAGAGTTATCAGTGCATGGTGGCCCTGTTGCAGCCCTCTGCATCCCTGCCAGAGCTTGGGAAAGGCCTGGAGTTGTGTGATACTGTTATTGATATTGATATTGATCTCATTCTCCTCTCCCTGCTGCATCCGCAGATCTCCATCAGGTCCCTCTGACCCACAGCCCCATCCCAAGGACCCAGATATCAACATCCTCCATTCCTTTGTGTTCCCATCAGGGCTGGGATCCTATCTGATGTTGGGCAACCACATCTGGGACAGACAGGAGGTGCCTGCCAGCACAATTGGGGAGTTCTTGTGCCATCCCTGCACGCCCAGCACGATTCGGATGAATTCCCGCGTGTCCCCAGCATCCTCTGCTCCTCAGGGAGATTCCCTATAAAACCCAGCAGCTCCAGCCTGCCTGTACACCACCTCCTCCCTCTGAGGTCTCTGGCTCTCCTCTCTCCAGCCTTGCTGAGATCCCAGCTCAACTCCAGCCATGAAGTTCCTCTACCTTGTGTTCGCTCTTTTCCTCCTCTTCTCCCTGGCCACTCCAGGTAAGATGGGAAATGGGGTGGGATGAGCTTTATGCTGGTTGGGATTCTTTTAAAATAACTTTAGCTCAGTTCTTACCCTCTGAGGTAGCTGCTATAAGCTGGGCAGGTGCTTAAATGACTTCTTTCAAGGGACAATAAAATGAGAACTACCTCTGGGAGATTTGTATGGGAATAATGGAGGTTAAAACATCAGTGTCCATTTTAGGAGTGAGCCAAGGACAGACAATTCCAAACAAGAGTCTGGATGTGGCCACTTCTCTCAGGGATTTGGAGAATTTCATAGAGCTGGGGGTGCTTTTCAAGCAGCTCAGTGTCTCTGTCAAAGCTCAGTCCTGGGTGTGTTTAATAGCTTAAGCTGAGAAAGGGTAGATTTAGTTTGGATATGAGGAAGAAATTCTTCCCTGTGAGGGTGGGGAGGGCCTGCACAGGATGCCCAGAGAAGCTGTGGCTGCCCCTGGATCCCTGGAAATGCCCAAAGTTAGGCTGGATGGGGCTTGGATCAGCTTGGGATAATGGAAGATGTTCCTGCCCATGGCAGGGGGTTGGAACAAGGAGATCTATAAGGTCTCTTCCAATCCAAATCATTCCATGATTCCATGATTTTATGTTTGGTTTATTGATGTGACACAACTGTTGCTGCTACTCCCAATTTCTCAGACTCTAAAACTCTCTGGTCCCTCTCCAGGAATCAAGAGGGGATTTTGGGCTGAGATCTCCCAAAGGGATGTTAGAACTTCTCTTCAGGTGTCAATTATCAACCACCTGGGGCAAGTCTTTCCTTTGGCCCATTTTTAACCTTTTAGTGGTGAATATTTAGTGCCAGGCTGCTGTGGGACTAATTTTCAAACCTTTGCAACATCCTTGATGTGGTTTTTGCTGCTTTGCTCTGAGAACAATAATCCTTTCAGGAGAGAGACAAGGGAAGGAAACACCTATGGCCATAAGGGAACATATTTAGGGACTTGGCTTTTGGGGCATCTCTCAGGAGGGAAATGGATCTGCTTCCCTTGGGAGCATCTCTTCCAAAAATGAGGGGAGGGAGGTGCACAAGGAGCTGATCAGACTTGTGAACTTCCAGGTCCCTTCCAGTTCTGAGCTGGGTTTGGACAGGAATGTTGGACATGTGGGGGATGGAGAAGGACATCCTTATGGACAGGGGCTGATCCTGCTGCCCACTGTGACTGGGAGGGGATGTGAGGGCATGGAGATGGGGAACAGGGATGGGAAAATGGGGAAATGGGGAACAGGGATGGGGAAATGGGGAACAGAGGTGAGAAAATGGGGAACAGAGGTGGAGAAATGGGGAAATGGGGAACAGAGATGGGGAAATGGGGAAATGGGTAACAGAGATGGGGAAATGGCAAGCAGAGATGGGGAAATGGGGAATACGAATTGGGGAAATGGGGAAATGGGGAACAGAAATGAGAAAATGGGGAACAGAGATGGGGAAAATTTGGAAATGGGGAGATGGGGAAACTGGGAACAAAAATGGGGAAATAATGGGGAAATGAGAAAATGGGGAAATGGGGAACAGAAATGAGGAACCACCACTCTCTCTCCCCTCTTCCAGGCTATGGGAAGTTCAGGAAGACCTGTGCTCCTGTGGGGTACTGCTCCCCAAAGTGTCGTGTGATGGATTTGAAATACACCTCTGCTGACTGCAAGTACTCCTGCTGCATCCCAACCAGCTGGAAGGGGAAATAGGAGCTGAAGAGGGAGCACCTGGGGAAGAGGAAGCACCACGGTGGCCTTGGGAGCAGATTCCCAACTGTCTGACCCCATTGCCATCCCCTCCTCTTAACAAATAAAACAAAGAAAAAAAGGAGATGGAACTCTGGCGTGTGTGGTGTGGTTACTGGTGTCCCCACAGTCCCTGCTTTAAAACAGGCTCCCCAAGCCCAGCCCAAAGGCTCAGCAGCACAAAAAAAAAAAGCCTGAACATTCACTGACAATGAGCTGCAGGTCTGCCAGTGGTCTGAGAGGATGGTGATTTGGGAATAAGGTGCTACTTTTCCTCTTGACTTCTCCACACAGCCCTCTGGAGACAGGAGAGACTCTTTTAGCTCCTTGGTGCTTTTCAGGTCACAGGTTATCTGCAGATGTCTTTAGAAGTGTCTGTCTTTAGAAGGCTCAACAATGTCTCCTCCCAAGCAGAAGACAGCCCTCTTTCCATGAAAATTTCAGCAAGTGGGAAACAGTAACATAAAGGTCCTCACAGATCCCATGCAATGGGACAGGGGGAGATCCCTCAGCAACCATGGGCAAAACAGACTCCACTTGGGAAACTGAATATAATTTATTGAAAACTAAAATCGGTAAGAGAAATGAGGAAGGAAAAATAATCCTAAAATTCTGCCCTCCTTGCCTGCTATTTCTTCCCATTCTGGGTGTCCTGAATCCTCTCCCTGCCCCTCTCAGCAGGGAATGGGGGCTGTGGTCAGTTGTCTCCGCTGCTCCTTCTTCCTCAGGGGTTGGGCTCCGCACACACTTCCTCTGCTCCAGTGTGGGTCCTTTCCATGGGCCCAGTCCTTCAGGAATGTGTTGCTCCACATGGAGTCACAGGTCCTGCCAGGACCCTGCTCCAGCCTGGGTTTCCCCCAGGTTCCTTCAGGCATCCCCTGCCCCAGTGTAGGGTCACAGCTCCTTCAGGCATCCCCCTTGCTCCATTATGGGGTCTCCAGGTGGATTTCTGCTCCCCCTGGGCTCCCATGGGCTGCAGGGGCACAGCTGCCTCTCCCTGGGCTGGGAATCTCAGCTCTGGTGCCTGGAGCAGCTCCTGCTCCTCCTGCTGCTCTGGCCTTGGAGCAGGGCTATTCTCACTCCTCTCTCCAGGTGCTGTTTTGTATTTTCCCCCTCTTTTCTTACCTCTGTCATCCCAGAGGTGCTGCCACTGTCCCTCATGGGCTCAGCTTATCCAGTGGCACATCCATCCTGAAGCAAACTGGAATTTGTAGAGGAGTCAGGGACCAAAAGAAGGGCTGAGGGATCATTTCCCATCTGGAGAAGGGACAGCTCCAGAATCACCCCATCCTAAATTTAGACATCCAACATCTGTGGGTCTGCATGGGAAATGGGCCTATTCACGGTCCCCAGACCATGCTGGTGACCATGAGGAGTTAGTGTAGATGCAGATCTTTCCTTCTTTCCACAGCCAAGAGCCAGCCAAAGGGGTGCATTAGGAACATTTGCGACAGTTTAACCCTCTGTTTATCTTCTCTGCTTCTCTCCTGCTTTTACCTTGCAATGCAATGGATGCATTCAGAGCAGAGAGAGTACAGCAGCAAACCCACAGGGCTTGGGATCCATTCAGCCTCTCAGAGCTGTGACATCCAGCTGGATGTGGAAGGGAACCCCTTGTTCCCAGTCCCTTCACATGGCCACACACTGGGAACAACACCTTTTCCAGGTTGTGCTCCCCCAGGGCAGGCAGCCCCAGGCTGCTGCCAGGCCATTCCAGAGGCAGCAGCATGGGGCAGTGCCAACATTGTTCAGGCTCAAACATCCATCCTTTGCCAGGAACACAACCTGCAGGGTCTCTGCTTGGGTTCAGCCTCTCCTCGGACTGGAGGTGCTGAAGGAATTTGTTTGTTTCTCCACAAGAGAGAGGGAAATGTGGGAAAGGAATCACACAACATCAATCACAACCTGATATAAGTGTAAATGCCAGGACTTCTGGTTCTTCTGCCAGTAACCTGCTCTAGTGAAAAGCGTCCCTGTCCCTGTCTTGGGGTTTGGAAATAGATGACCTTTAAGGTCCCATCCAACCCAAACCATTCTGTGATTCTCTGACTCTTCCCAGTTTGTGGTGAAGGACACTTTGGGAGGGCAGCAGAGGCCTGAGCCACTCTGGCCATCTCTGCTATTGGCATTTTGCTACTTTCTCTTAATTTATGTGTAAAATTTACCTTTGGGCATCCAGAGGGTTCTTCAGATGGGAAAGACATTTCAACTTGATAACAACTTGCTTGTCCATTGCCGCAGGATTCAAGGCTCTGGTAGAGGGTCTGGATCTTGACAGGCAGCTGGGAATGAATGCCAAGGTGGGATTGGCCAGGTAGTACCAATCCTCTCAGGCCTCTGCTTTGGAAAAAGAGGAAAAAGGCTCTCAAACTCATTGCCTTAGCACTGATCACCCCAACCATTCCTACAAGCCAGCACCAAGTCCCCTCAAAAGGGGAACAGTCTCAATTGTCTGTGCTAAAAGTTTTGGCAGCCAGACCAGAAAAAAAGCCAGATCAGGTTGCGAGGGACACTGGCACAGGGCACATGAGAGCCCTTCAAAGAGGCAAATGGGCACAGAGCGGAGGTCTCATTGTCAGATGGCCACTGGGTTGGAGTGACATAAGTTCCCATTAAGCAGCAAACAATGTGTCCTTGGGCACCAGCAAAGTCATGCTTCTTTTAACTCTGTCCTGTCTGTCAGGAAATGTCTATAAATATCAAGGTCTCCAGGCTTTTTCTGAGCAAGATCTCCCCGCAAGGCTCCATCCCAGAGCTGCTGTGGTCCTGGTGAATATCCAGCCATGAGGGTCATCTATGTTGTCTTTGCTGTTTTCCTAATGGCCCTGATGGCCACCCCAGGTAAGGTGGAAAATTGTGTAGAGCAGAATGAGAGATGAGACTGAACCATAAAGGAATTAAGGTGAAAGTGTTCCAGGAAGTGTCCAAGGCCAGGTTGGATGGGGCTTGGAGCAACCTGGGATGGTGGGAGGTGTTCCTGGCCATGGCAGGAGGTTGGAACTGGACCAAGGTCCCTTCCAACCCAAACCACTCTGGGATTTTATGTCAAAAAAGTTTTCCAGGAAAGTAGGTGTGGGTGAGTCTTGCAAGAAGAATTATACTGGGTTTGGTTCAAAAGACTTTTGGAGTGGAGTTCAGCTCCAGAATGACCCCATCCTAAATTTAGACATCCAACATCTGTGGGTCTCCATGGGAACTGGGCCTGGTCATGGTCACTGGACCGTGCTGGTGACCATGAGGGGTTAGTCAGTGCAGATGGAGATCTTTCCTTCTTTCCACAGCCAAGAGCCAGCCAAAAAGGAGCTGCAGAGGACATTGCTCCAGGACCTGTGGCAAAGGAGAGAGGGAGGAGCACACTGAGGACTGTGGGAGGATGCACTGCTGCCTGACACACAGGAAAAGGAAGTAGAGAGGAGAATGGAAAGTGATGCTTGCTGTGGTTTCTTCTTGTTTGGAAGAAGTTTTGTTTCTTCTTTGTTTTCTTCTTTCTTTGTTTTGTTTTCCTTGATGGAAAAATATTTTGCTCCTTTCAATAAAAAATACCCTGAAATGTGCTGTGCAGTTTGTTGTGTTCTAAAAAGTTGGGTGCAGATGTGTCACAGACATCTTTTATGAAAAATCCTTTCCTTAGGACTTTTCCTCCTGAGAAACTGAGAGGCCTCAGGAACAAAATGTAAACAATGATTATCTGCTGCTGTGGAATGCAACAGGTGCATCTGTGATTGGTCTCATGTGGTTGTTTCTAATTAATGGCCAATCACAGTCAGCTGGCTCGGACAGAGAGTCCTAGCCACAAGCCTTTGTTATCATTCCTTCTTATTCTAATCTTAGCCAGCCTTCTGAAGAAATCCTTCCTTCTATTCTTTTAGTATAGTTTTAATGTAATATATATCATAAAATAATAAATCAAGCCTTCTGAAACATGGAGTCAGATCCTCGTCTCTTCCCTCAACCTGAGACCCCTGTGAACACCATCACACGGAGGACCAAGAAAAATCCAGTCAGTCTTGCCAGAGAGGTCCTTGTTCATGGAGATGATGTGCCCAAATGCAAATACTGCCGGTTTAACCCATTCCCTGTGTCCTGTCCCTCCATGCCTTGTCCCCAGTCCCTCTCCAGCTCTCCTGGAGCCCCTTTAGGCCCTGGAAGGGGCTCTGAGGTTTCCCTGGACCCTTCTCTTCTCCAGGTGAGCACCCCCAGCACTCCCAGCCTGGCTCCAGAGCAGAGGGGCTCCAGCCCTCACCCTCTGCACTGGAAATAATTTGGAAATGAGAAAATGACCGTGGCTGTGTGAGCAGCTCTGTGTGGTACCACAGGAACATTGGAAGGTGCAGGATCCTTGGGATTGAGCTGCTGGAGGGTGAAGCAGGAGGGGAGAAGCACAATCTCAGATAACAGATTGGATTCAGCCAGGGCTGGTGCAGCCTAAAAACTGTGCTGTGGCTTCTGAATCTGAAAAAGTGCCACCAATAATTAAGTTTTGTCCCCAGAAAGACTTTAGTTTTGTTCTTTTATGTGTCATTGAGCCCTGTTTTAGAGTTGACCTGATAGGGTAAATAGCTCATGGCATTCCTGGAGACTCTTCCCAAGGACACAGCAGGGGGAAGGTGCCCTCCAGCTGCTCCCTCTCAGCTGAGGCAGCATCTCTGGGCACCTCTGGGGACACCTGAAGGAGAAAAATCTGATGAATGTGGAAGTGATCCCTGACCCAGCAGAGCTGCAGCTGGCACAGGGTGCCCAGAGAAGCTGTGGCTGCCCCTGGATCCCTGGAAGTGTCCAAGACTGGGTTGGACAGGGCTTGGAGCAACCTGGGATCATGGAAAATGTCCCTGCCCATGGCAGGGGATTGGAACAAGATGATCCTTGAGGTCCCTTCCAACCCCAAAAGTTCTGTGATTCCATGATCTAGGGCTCTTCTTTGCTCTCCATTTCCTTGGAAAACAAAGCACAGACAAACCCAAATCACCTTCAGGCCTTGCTGATCCCAGTTCCCATTTGTCACTGTGACTTTCCTCCTGACTTTCCTCCAGGAGGAGCAGCAGGAAGTCCCTGCTTCAGGGACTGTGCTGCCATTACACCTTGCTCCTGAGGGAGACTGGGTGGATTTCCTGAAGGAGAGCTCACCATGGCTCAGGGAATTGTGTTCTGCAGATTTTTAAGGCTGGATTTTCCTTCAATTCCCACCAATTTCCCTTCATTTCCCATAAATTCCCTTCAATTTCCTTTCCATTCCCATCAATGTCGTCACCTGTGGACTCCTGGGTCACCTCCAATGTCACCTCCAAGTTATCCAAGCCCAAAGTAAAGGGCTCCCATGTCTCTCTTTGAGAGTAAGGAAATCATGCCTTCCTCAGTTTTAATGCACAGCAAAGGGAAAGGATTTAAAAACTCAAAAACTGGATCACCACAGTTTTATCTGAGAAAAACAGAGGATGCACTGTGGATAGCGACAATTTCATCTTTTAGGGAGGCTGGGATCAACAGGGATGAACAGAGCCTATTGTGTCAGTCCAAGTGCCAGGTGGGGACAACAGCAAAGGTGCTCACCAGCAAGGAACAGGGATGGGGGCTGCTCACACACGAGTGATAGTCTGGACATGGCCAGGTAATGCCAGCTGGCCTCAGGCCCAGCAAACAGGCCCTGGCACTGTTTAATGGACTGGAATAGACACCTCCAGAGTGTCCAAGGCCATGGGAACAGAGCCAGGAATACACTGTGTGACTTCTTTCTCTAGGACTGGCAGGCTTGGGGAAATATTGGTGGGGAAACAGAGCTGAGGGTGTTGGTTTGTGTTTGTACTTTGATATCTGTAGTTTTCCACAGGCTGCAAATATAATGTGGAGAGATGAGTAAACTGATAAAAGAGATGCTTGGAAAAGAATAGGGTTTATATTTGTGTTTTCATCTTCCACTTCCAAGGTCTGGAGAACAGAGATGCACGAGATGGGTGCATAAAAGGGACATAATTTCCAATCTTGATGAGCTCCTGCAGTGAACACAGAGGCAGAACAAAATCTCTGGGGAGGAAGATGAGAATCTTGTAAGGATAGGGAGGCCCTGGCACAGGTCACCCAGAGAAGCTGTGGCTGCCCCATGCCTGGAAGTGTTCAAGGTCGGGTTGGACAGGGCTTGGAGCAGCCTGAGACAGTGGAGGGTGTCCCTGCCCATGGCAGGGGGTGACTGAGAAGGTTTTTAAAGCCTTTTCCAACCCAACCCCACCTCTCTGTGAGTCTGTGATTTCTTGAGGGGACACGTTGGGATTTTGTGTGTGGGTGACCACAAAACCACACAGCAAAGGCACCAGCAGGTAGAGCTCATCTCACCATCTCACTGTGTCCTTCTGCAGGGAAGAACAGTTGGGGAATAGAGATCACAGGGAGCTGAGAGCCCAGACCAATGTATTTCTGGCTCCTATACATCCCCCTGGAGTTCCCAACCCAAACCTTTCCTCCCACAGAAGCTGTTCCAGGCACCATGAATGGTGAGGAACGCCACAGGAACAGCCCGGGATGCTAAAAAGGCAACTTTGGGTGATGTACAACCAAGAGAAAACCCAGATCTTCTCCACCATCACTGCTGCAGGCAGGAACCAGGAAAATCCCGGCAGCACGGCTGGAAAAGTGGCCTTTAGGTCTCTGGAACTTGAGATCTCATGGGCTGTGCCTGCTGCCGTGTCGGGCTCAAGGTGAAAGCCGTGCCCGTGGTCAGAGCCCGGAGAAGATTTAGGGAAGGCTGCCATCTCTTGGATAACTGCAAAACGACGGCAGCTGCCTGGGAAATGCTGCTCAGACAGCCCAGGGATGCCAGCTCCAGCCTTGCTCTCGCAGAAGGGCATTCCCTGAAGTTATTCCCGCTCTGCTCGTGCCCCCCGCAGGCCCATCCACGGCTTTATTTAGGGCAGACTGGGATCAGATGTGGGAATGAGCTGATTGTCCGTCTGGCTTTCTGTGCCTTTCAGCGGTGGCTGCCTCTGTGGGGCTGCAAATCTGGAGAGCTTTATTTGAACCACCTCCCACCCGGCTGCCTCAGGTCACACACAGGGGGGAGAGACTTGGGACAGCCTTTTTGGGGTCTCTTTGCCCATCCCTGCTGTGCTCAGGTGATTTCAGGAGCTCCTTTCCCCTTTCCATAGGAAGTACTTTGGCATTTGCAGTGGTCACACCTGCCTTGAGGTGCAAACCCTGCCCCCCTCTGTTTCCCTGTCCCCAGGGTCCCCTGCACTGCCCTCTCTTCCAAACCCAGCTGCTCCATGGCTCAAAAAGCATCCCAGCACCTGCCTGCCTGGTGGCCCACTTTCCTGCAGATTAAACATTTGTCTAATGGCCATAAGCTGCTTAAACATGTCTTGGGCAAAGCCCCTTTGTGAGTATCCCAGGAATAAATGGCTTCCTGCTGGGACCACTGCTATGACCCCACTCCAAAGCGTTTCTTATGGATACCTCATCTGTTTTCCTCCCATTTTGTGCCTCCAGTCTGTAGTGGTGCTTGCAAGGGTTTCAGGATGAGGGGAGAGATGAGAATTTTGATTCTGTGTTTCAGAAGGTTGATTTATTATTTTATGATACATATTACATTGAAAGAAAATGAAATATTAAAACTTTACTAAAAGAATAGAAGAAAGGATTTCATCTGAAGTTTAGCAAAGAATGGAATGGAATGGAATGGAATGGAATGGAATGGAATGGAATGGAATGGAATGGAGTGATAATAAAATCCTTTGACTGACTCACAGCTTTGACACAGGTGGCTGTCATTGATTATCAAGTAAAAACAATTTCACATGCTAAGTAAACAATTCTCTAAATCACATTCTAAAACAACAAAACATAGAGAAGCTGAAACTTCCCAGCTTCTCAAGAGAAAATTTCTCTAATGAAAAGATTTGTCATGAAATATGTCCATGACACCAGTCTGCTCATCTCCCTTCCAGGAGTGAGGAATTTACCCCATCATGGACAAAGGGAAATGGCCTCTGCTGCACAGCCAAAGAAAATCCCCAATTCTTCCTCATTTTTCACCCTGCTCCATCTCTCCAGGATATCCCAAAACACTCCTCTCCCTCCAATCCCATATGTGTTTACCCAGCCAGCCAACATCACAATGTTTAGGATCTGCCAAGCATGAGTGTGCAGCACTTTCTAATTAGCCTGACAAAACCCAAATAAAACCAGAGCCAACATATCCAGCGCTTCCAGGATTTTCCACCCCCACACGCCTGTCAGCTCTACATCTCCATTGTTTGTCCTCCCTGCCACCTCTGACCAAGCTGTAACCTTTAACCTAGACCCAAAAAAAGCATCAAATTCAAATAAAGTGACTTTCTTAAAGCTTATATTTTTGGCAGGCATGGGAGAAGGATCAAGGTGACCAATACTGGGAATATTTGGTCCAGACTGTAAGAATTGTGATTTTCTTTTTTTTTTTTAAGGGAACTTTTTATCATGATGACTTTAACTTGTCACTCAGTTTTTGCCTCCTGAGGATGTATGATACAGACCCCTCTGCTGCACCCATTTTCTTTTCTAAAAACAAATACTGACTCTAAAATCCCAATAATAACCCATCTTCCTATGCTCTGAATATCCAGCACAGAAATAACAAAAAAAGACGCAAGCATTTGGAACAAGGCAAGGAATTCCAGTAACACCCCGTGCCCTAATTCATGCAGGGCTTATGCTATTAGAGGAGGTGATGCTAAGCTGGGGCTCCTAAGCTGTGGCTCCTTGGATATTAGAGAAGGAAAGAGTGTGGGGGAGGTGTCTGGGATGGAGAAATAGGCAATGGCTGAGCAATGCCAGGTTTTAGAGGATCATGGAGGCTGCTGGCTGTGATTCCCCTCAGGAAAGAGTGGTCTGGTAGGAGGAAAGGGCTTGTGGGCTGCATGGAGAGCTGAAAAGGAGGCAAAGTGATGCTATTGCCCCAAAAACTGTTCTGCTTTTCAGCTGGAATGTGGGGTATCCCCCTGGTGTTTGGAATACCAAGGGTTTGGAGGCCAGACATTCAGCTCTCATGGTGCTGTGAGGGTTGGGGAAGAACAGGAAAAGTCCCTGGGAAGCAGCATGAGGCATAAGGGAGATGTGGAAGAGGGAAGTGGGATGGCCACAAGGGCAGGAGGGATGTGGGCAGGAGGAATTCCAGGAGCAGAACATGAGCAGAGACCAGGAAGGGAATGGTTACATTGAGCAAGGTCATGTGGTGGCTTCATCAGGGTCTAAGGATTTGACACAGGAAAGGGATGGTGAGGTACTGGAGCTGTGGCTTCAAGAGGGGAAAATGGATGGAAGAATGATGTCAGGGAATAAAGGCAATGGGTACAGTGCCTGTATGACCAAGAGGATTTAGAGATAATCCAGAGACAGCACCTGGTCTGGCCAGGGTGTCACTGGAAGGGAAAAGTCACATCCCACAGGTCTTGGGCCAGCAGCCAGCCCAACCTGTGGCCAAACAGCCCCTCCAGAATCCTTGGGAAGGCTCTTGCAGTATTTTTTCCTTGAACTTGACTTAGATCACCCAGCAGTCAACACCCAGCTCCTGCTATTCCCCTGGAGAGGGGATTCAGGCCTTCAGTCCCTAAATGTGATTAACGACCCCAGTCATAATTACTGTGTAGCACCAGAGCACCTCAGAGCACTCAGATTCTCTCCAGAGATTAATAAATCTCTTAAGAGATTCACAATTTAAACATGGCCTCGTTCATGCCCCAAAGCCAAGTGGCCAGTTGGGCTGGATCTGCTATTAAACTTTCTCAGTCTTCAAAACAGGATGATCTCTCCAGATGGTCCATTGGGAATGGTCCCTTGTCCATGTTAACTCCTGAGCTTCCCAGATCATTCCAGCCCATGTCCCACCTGAGCTGAAACAAGCAGTTCAGCAGTAGGGGTGACTCCCTGTGCCCCAAACAGTTTCACTCCCAGTTGTAGCCACAGCCTCAGGGATTTTAATTCCAGTAGGCTGGAGTAGGACAGTGGCCACATGGCCACAAGGACCAGAACTGGAGCAAACCAGAAACGAAGACCTTCACCTGTCACCATGATATTTTCTGAAAAATCCCTTCGCCAGGATTTTTCTCCTGAGAAGCTGAGAAGCCTCAGAAAAGAAATGTTAAACAATAAATACTAATAAATAAATTATTACACATTCCAAGCAATGTGGTCTGGAGGTTGCTTACCAACAGGCGCATCTTTGATTGGTTCCATGTGAATTGTTTTAAGTTAATGATCAATCCCAGTCCAGCTGTGTTGGGGGTCTGGTCAGTCACGAGATTTTACTATTCTTTCTTGTCCAGCCTTCTGATGTCTCCTTTCTCTTTCTTTAGTATAGTTTTAGTATATCATTTTCATATAATATAGCATAATATAATATAATATAATATAATATAATATAATATAATATAATATAATATAATATAATATAATATATGAGTTTTCTGAGAACTTGGAGTCAATTCTCATCTCTCACCTCATCCTGGGGACCCTCAAAACACCACAATATTCACCAGCAGTGTCAGCTCATAAAACACGGGGCAAAATTGTAACTCATGCAAAGATAAGAAGCCTCTTTTTCTCTTTAAAAGTGAAAATGCTGGAACTGAGTAATTACTCCAGGCCTGGCTATCCAGTCAGAAAGCATCAGGCATTTCTGAGCAGTGCTGGGTGAGCGACGACGGGGCTGGCTGGCATTTCATCCCAGCTTCCTTTCACTTGAGCAATCCGCGCCGGAGACTCTTGCTTTAGTCACTTTTACGGCTCCTTGCACTCGAGGCTGCAGCAGCATGCACTGGAAGAGATGCTAAATGTTATTTTGTGCCACTGTTTCCCCTAAAAGTAACATTTTTTCCTTCTGCCTGAATAGCTGTTTCCCCTATTTCTTGTGATACCTGGTGCATTTTCACTGAGAAAGGCAAACTCTGGCAAATTGTACTTGGAATCCCTGACTTTCTACTTGTCTGGAATGCAAAGGGGTGAGCTCATCATCCGCCCTCTTCTGCTGGGTCTCAGATGGTGTCAGCCCTTGAAATGGCCTTCCTTGCCTTTTACCATCCAGAGGGTCGAGGATAAGTAGAGAGGTGGGAACCTCATCAAGATCATCCATGTGAACCTCATCAATATCAAGAAGGCCATCTGCAAGGTCCTGCACTTTGGTCTGGGCAATCCCAGGCACAAGAACAGCCTTGGAAGGGAATGGGACTTCTCCTGGGGAGAAAAATTTGGGGGTGCTGGTGGATGAGAGCTGGAGGTGACACAGCCATGGTCATGTCCTGGGCAGCGTGGGCAGCAGGGGAGGGGGGATTCTGCCCCTCTGCTCCTCTCAGGTGAGACCCTGTTATAGGTAAAAGTTAAGTTAAAATAGGATATAGTTAAATTATATTGTTAAATTATATTAATTATGTTCTATTATTTGTATTATGTTAAAGGGGAGGGGCTTATAAGAATGTGCTAGAAGGGTCCAGGGTTTGGTGAAACAGGGGTCTGATGGGGCAAGGCAAGGTCGAAGAGAGATTGGATGAAACATCTGACCAATCATTCGAAGCCCTGCAGAAACGATTGGTCCAGAATGAACGGCGGTAAAGACCAATGAGAAGCCTGGAAATGGACCAATCATCATGAGGATCCAAAATGCACCAATCCTGCACTCGAGGGGGACTATAAATGTGGGGAGTTCATTTGGGTCGGGGTTCTTCTTCTTTTGGGATATTTGTTGTTTGGGAGAACCCAGTGCACTTGGGGTGAGCGCACTGTTTTCGTTTTTGGCTCGCTGTGTGGGTGCCTGGGCTTATCCTGGGCACTCCGTTCCTTGTAGCTATTTTAATAAACAAGAACCTCTTTCTCTGGAGAAAGTTTGGCCTCGTTCATATCCATAACAAACCCACCTGCAGAGCTGCCCCAGCCCTGGGCTCCAACAGCAGAAGGACCTGGAGTTGCTGGAGAGAGTCCAGAGGAGACCACAGAGATGCTCCAAGGGCTGGAGCCCCTCTGCTCTGGGGCCAGGCGGGGAGAGCTGGGGAGGAGAAGGCTCCAGGGAGAGCTCAGAGCCCCTTCCAGCACCTAAAGGGGCTCCAGGAGAGCTGGAGAGGGACTGGGGACAAGGGATGGAGGGACAGGACACAGGGAATGGCTTCCCACTGCCACAGGGCAGGGGTGGATCGGATATTGGGAAGGAATTGTTCCCTGTGAGGATGGGGAGGCCCTGGCACAGGATGCCCAGAGAAGCTGTGGCTGCCCCTGGATCGCTGGCAGTGTCCAAGGCCAGGCTGGATGGGGCTTGGAGCAGCCTGAGACAGTGGAAGTTGTCCCTGCCCATGGCAGGGGGTGGGACTGGATGGTGTTTAATGTCCCTTCCAGCCCAAACCGTTGTGGGATTCCACGATTATTGGTGTATTTTCCTAAACATACACGAGATTTTTGCCCTGAGAAGCCAAAGGATAAGTTGGACATCTCACGGGTGATCTTCACCTGTGCTCCAGGGTGCCAGAACAACCTGAGGAGCTGCACAAGTTTATCTTGATTCAGGAAAGAAAACAATCAAAAATCCAAAAATGCTTTGCATAGACAACAGAAGACTTTGAGGATTTTCAAATAAAAAAAGAGAAGGAAACCACAGGCACAAAACCCTCTTTCCATTTTTCCCTGCCTGTATAATACAAGTCACTGGATGTCACTTGGGGAAGATGAAGTTCAATGGAGGAGGAGGAGGAATTCAGAGGTCCCTCCACTGTGTAAAGCCAATTTATGGACTTCACTGCTAAAGAAGGTCACTGAGTCAACTGCTGTGACTGGATAATTGCATGACCACGAACATTTGCAGCTCTGCATGCGAAGATCCTGTAATAAAGGTAATCAAATCTCATGCTCCAGCGCATAAGTGGATCTTGGGCAGCAGCCGGGGGAGAGCTTTTCCACCCAACACCCAGAGCTGTGCAGACACTTTGGAGTGTGATGGAGACAACCTCAGGAGCCTCCAGTTTTGGTCATTGCCAGAGGCAAGAAAGGGGGTTTGATGAGCCGGTGGTCTAAGTGGGAATGGCAATTGCTGTGCAGGAGCTGGGAAAATCACGGAAGGGGCCGGGTGTGATTAGTGTGCTACAGTGAACGGGGAAATCCATGGCTCCAGAGATCGCCCCAGCAGCAAAGCCTGGCCTGGAATGTCAGCAAAGCACCACAGGGCATTTATGAAATGGAGTCTGAAATATCCTGGGAGACTGCAGATGACACTTTGCCCAGTTCAGGAGTGAGGGGTGATGAAGGAGCCTTCATTGATGCCCAGAGATGGGGTGGACTCCCCATTCCCCATTCCTGTTCCAGGCCAGGTTGGAGAGGGCTTGGAGAAACTTGGTCTATAGAAGATGTCCCTGCTCATGGCAGGGGGGTGGAATGAGATGGTTTTTCAGGTCCTTCCAACCCAATCTATTCTGTGATTCTATAATTCTACCCTCAGCAAACACTAGAACACTGACCTCCCTCCCATGACAAGCCAATGGAAAGCTCAGCCATGCTTGGGGTGTCCTGTGCAGGGACTGCAGTTGGATTTAATGGTCTTAGTGGGTCCCTTCCAGCTCAGGATATTCTGTGGTTCTACTGCAAACCAGAAAGGAAACATAACAGTCTGATAGGTGCATTGATGGGGGTTGAGGATTGGGATCTACATGTATTTATATGGATAAATCAGGGACATCAGAACCCGTGTAGTCCCACCCTAACTAAGATTTACAACATATGCAAGAGAAAAAGAAAAAAAAAAAAAAAACAACAGGCACTGCACAGCTCTTAAAATGCCATCTAGAGTGGATTGGGTTGGAAGGGACCTAAAAACATCACCTCATCCCAACCCCCTGCAATGGGCAGGGACACCTTCCACTATCCCAGCTTGCTCCAAGCCCCATCCAGCCTGGCCTTGGACACTTCCAGGGATGAGGAAGCCACAGCTCTTCTGGCACCCTGTGCCAAGGCCTCCCCACCTTCTCAGGGAACAATTTCTTTTTTTTTTTGAATATTTGGAGGAAAGAAGAGGGCACAGACAAGCAGTATTTTGGAGAAAAGTGCATCCAGATATAATGTGAAAACTGCTTTGACAAAAATGCCCACTGTGGGGGTACAGGGGACCCCAAATTAGTGCCCTTCAAACCTAAACATCCAAGGGGCTGCATCTTTGATTACAGGGCCCAAACTCTACATCAGGAGGCTGTGAAAGCTGTGATTTGTGCAGGTCAGCACAGGCTGGAGCAGAAATGGATGTTTCCCAGCAAGCAGAGAGCTGTGAAATATCCTATTGAAAGCCAGTGCCAGGGATCCGCTCCCATCTGATCCACAGTAATTTCACACAGTGCTGGAGGTTTTCACACGTAGCAATAAAGAGTGATTTTGGGGAGGCAAATGGCTGAAAGAGCAGAAGCACCTGGAAATGAAGGTATCACCTCTGGCCATGATTGCAGCTCCCTGACATCAGGGGCCAGCACCAGGCAGGCACAGGATTTCCCAGCAGAGCCCAGCTGCCAGACTGTTACTCTGCCTTCACACTGTCAAATGCACCGGGATCCACAATTCCCTGAGCTCTGAGGGAACCATGGAAAACAGGCTTTGCTGCAGTGCTGTGAGAGCCATCTATCATCTCTGTCCACGAAACCCACACAGGGGAGAGTGTTTTGAGGCCATGTCCTGGCTCTTCTGAGGAAAAAAGGAGAGGTCCTGGGAAGGCAGTGCAGAGGCCACAAAGATGATCTGAGGGCTGGAGCTCCTCTCCTAGGAAAACAGGTGAAAAGGCAGGGGTTGTTCAGTCATTGTGACCCCTTCCAGTAATTAAAAGCAGCTTATAAAAAGGAGGGAGAGGGATTTTGGAGTGATAGGACAAGTGGAGAGGCTTCAGACTGACAGAAGGAAGAGTTAGGAAGAAACCATTTGCTCAGAGGGTGGTGAGGTCCTGGCACAGATTGCCCAGAGAAGCTGTGGCTGCCCCTGGATCCCTGAAAGTGTCCAAGGCTGGCTGGATGGGGCTTGGAGCAACCTGGCATAGTGGAAGGTGGAAAGGTGTCCCTACCCATGGCAGGTGTTGTAATGAGATGATGTTTAAGGTCCCTTCTGTCCCAAACCATTCCATGATTCCATGATTCTGTTTCCCAGCAGTGATGCCTGTAAAAGGAGCTTATGGCACCACTCACCTGTTGAGACATGAGCTGTGGGTCAAGTGTCTTAGATGGGGAATTCAGAAGTAAATACATCCCCATCTAGCATGAAAAATCCAAGGACTGGATTGACTGAGGCCCATGCACAACCTGGATGGATGAATGAACAACAGGGATAGAAAATACTTGAAAACACTGAGATCCCTCCTAAAGCTGGATGGTTGTCATGGCTTTGACCCTCAGGTGAGCTCCAGCTCCCAATCACCCTCTATCAACACCCCATTAAGCAATTCAAGGTAGACTTGCAGGCTCAGGAGGAAGCTGTGAAGTCCTTCCATGTACATTTTCTCCTACAAAAACAATGTTAGCTTGTGTCTCCAGCAGTGACAGGGATGTTTCCTTGCACTGCCCTCTCTGTACCTAGGAAGCTGTCCTTTGCAGGGGAAGATCCTGATTCAGCAAAATATTACACCTAAAATTAACCTGAAGCCCATCTGTGCTCCTTGAAACAAGTGGCACTGGGAGCTGGTTTGAATATTCTGCCACACAGACACATTTCAGGATTAAGACATGATAAAAGATAGGGATTTAAGGGCTTTGTTTAATCAAGAAGTGATAAAAGAGCTGCTGACAAGGAGATGGAAGTTGTGCTGTACATGATATCCTGCAAGCACACATGAGCAATTGTGAGAGTCTGTCCAATTTTCCCTCATCTGCCTCATGATTGTCATTTGGAGACCACTGAAGAGAAGACCCCACTGTCTTCTCTGTAGGAGAAAGTCACACACACCACAGGCCTGAGACCTGAGAGCACAGTGCTAAGTTATTGTTTTCACAGGTGTGTTTGCTGTATGCTACACTGAGCCCAAAGAAGGGGACACCGTGCCCTTTTTGCAACAATAGCCTTGGAAGCTGTCCCACCTCTCGGCCTGGCTGGACTTCTCCTGAGTTCTGGTTCTTCCCCTGCAGAAGACCCCTCTCACTTTTTTGCAACCACCCTGACAGACAGACTGAGATGTAAGGAGCCTCTCCATCAAGGACTGAGACATGAAACCCCCATGTGAAAAGGCCCCTCTGCTCCTTCCAAGGACTGGGACTGAAACCCCCAACCTGGGGGAGGTGTGTGGGGGGAGGCAAGCTGACCAAACTGAGATGTTTGCCTGCAGGTTGTGACCACTGGACCAAGAAGACAATGGCTCTCATTTACTGCTGAGAACATGGACTACCTGTTACATCTATTCCCTATTGCATCTGTTTCCCCCCCCCTCACAATTTTCAATAGAGTTATCATAATAAAAACCTCTGAGCTAGCTAGAGATTTTGAGATCTCCCCGACGTAACAGGTGGATCCTCAACTGGACTGGACCAAAGGACTTCATCTCTACGTTTGGTAGCTATATCCCCCTCTTTCTCTCTCTCTTTTCTCTCTCTTTCTCTATCTTTTTTTCTCTCTTAATCTCTCTATCATATTTTGCTATGGTCATTTAATAAAGGTGCATTTGTTTTGATTATCACTGCAAACCCCCTGTGCCGTGTCGGTTCTTTTTGCTGAGATCAGCCCACGAACCATCACAAAACCCGTTTGTAAGGACGGATTGTGACGGCAATCCAACGTTGTTGGACTCCCTGTGAGAAACCTGGAGCAAGGAACAGGGACCTGGAGCAAGGAACAGGGTGTGTGCTTGCCCCTCGAGTGTCACAACACTACCCCAGCTCCTGAAAACAGGAGTTTGCTGCCTCTCACCCTGCTGGCCCGACCACCTTGCACCAAATCCTCCTGGCAGCTGGAGCTGTTGCCACACCCACGAGGGAAACTTGCTCACGGGAGTGGAACCAGCGGCTCCTCCCTGGAATGTTAGCCATAAACAGCCAGCTCCAGGTGTGCTGCAGCCTCACAGCACCCTGAGCAGGGGTGATTTGAAAGAGCAATGAGTGCCATTCTCATCTGGAGATTTCTTGGGGGCATTTCTGACCAGTCCTGAGCAGGCTCAGCAGGATCATAGAATCACAGAATGGCTTGGCTTGGAATGGAATACAAAGTTTATCTAGTCTGACCTTTCCATGGGCAGAAACACTTTCCTCTATCCCCGGTGGCTCCAAGCCCTGTCCAGCCTGGCCTTGGACACTTCCAAGGATCCAAAACAGCCTCAGCTTCTCTTGGAAAGCTATACCAGGGCCTCACCACCCTCTCAGGGAACAATTTCTTCCTAATCTCTAAACCAAACCTTTCCTAACTTAAAACCATTCCCTCTGCCATTCCCAGGACTGTTCTTCATGTTCAGGTCTATGAATGAAGTCTCTCCTTATTGTAGAATCATGGAATGTTTCCTGTTGGGGGGAACCTTAAAGAACATTCGGTTCCAACCCTTTGCCATGGGCAGGGACACTTTCCACTAGTAAGTAACCTGCCCCAGTAACCTTCCACTAAATCAGGTCACTCAGATCCTTACCCAGCCTGGTATTAAACTTCTCCAGGATAGGGAGTCCACAGCAACAAGATAGGGATGGGAATGTATCAGAGGAATGGGAATTCTTTCTTCTCTTAAGAAGAAATATTACAGGTGCTGCAGAGTGATTAGTCAAGCCTGCACAATCTCTGCTGGTGGTGGAAGGACAATTAAGAACTTTTTGGGTCAAGGTAGGTCTCATTCAACAGGCCCAGTTTTGCAGTCTTTATCTGGACAGTTGCCTGTTGGAGAATTTTGCTCAGAAATGGCTTATAGAGTTTTGTTCAGACATGCCATAACCATATACAGCTGATGGAAAAGTAAAAGGCAGCTGTGAGGAGCAAATTCTCACAGCCTGTTTCTGTAAACAACAAAAGTTCTCAGCACGTTTATGTAAACAGCAGAGGTTCTCAGATTGTTTTCAATAACAAGTAAATATCTTGTCCTTGGCTGGTTTGGGAAAGCAAAAGTTGACAAACATGGAGGCCTTGAGAACTTTCATAACAGGGTGAGAAAATAAATCTTGGATTCAGTAACAAACCTCAGGTATTGAAAACAAAAGGAGGGGTTAATGTGTAATCTGTGACCTATGATGAGCTTGGATTTTGCAATATGCATGAGCTTAGTTAACACCACTATAAAAGTGTGTAAGTGAGATCAATAAATTGGAGTCAATGCTGATCAACAAGGATGGGTCGTTTCCCTTCACTTTCAACAGTTGCCCCACTGCAAGTACAGTGATCTGTAAGATTTAGATCAAGAGTTATTGTTTGCTGCTGTTTCAGCCTCTTTTTTTCTTTCTTTTTTTTTTTAAGATCTTCTTTCCATTCTGCCCTAAAAATGCCAGAGCTTGTTATCCTCTCCGAGACTCAACCTGAGCATTTGTGCCACAGACTCCCTCGTGCCCCTTCTGATCAGCCTAACCAGAAGAGAACTGAGCTCCTCACACTTCCCTTTGAAGAGTCCTTGCTGTCCTCCACCTTCGCTTCACCTCCATGGGATTCCCTCTGTCCTGCACTGCCCATCCCCTGAGCAGAGCAGGAGGTGGGTTTCTCTGGTTCTGGCTGGGTTTCCCATGAGAGATGCCACAAGGAACAATTTGTGACACTTCTCAAAGACCAAACTCACCATTCCTGGCTCTCTGGTGACCTGAGAACCAAGACTCAAAGTGTCACCTAATCAAAGGATCTACCTCTCAACAAGGTTCTTCCCATTCTGTCTGGTCTGGGTTGCCCTTGCCTAATTTCACCCCTCTAAAAGTTAAATTTCTGTGCAGTCAGTGGAAAAAGACTGGGCACTTCCAGAGCATGGTTCCTTCTGTCCCAAAATATGTGCCTAAAACAGGGAGGGAATTGCCTTCCAGTTGTGCTGGCATGCTCTCCAAATCCTCCAGAGAAACTCTGAAGGATCAGCTTGGACAAGGAAGATGTCCAACTTCTAGATGGCTAAAACCAGACGAGACGAATTCCCACGCCTGGCTTCGTGTCTAGGAACCTCACAGGGAAGAACAATTCTTCCACTGCTTTATTAAGCAATCTTCAAGCTTATTTATCTCTTCCTTCCAGTCTCTTTAAATGCCACTGAAGTTGCTGTCATCACAAATCAGAGTCACCAGAACTGCCTTTCAAAGCAAAACTCCAAACTGAGAAGAAAAGACATCGCTGGGTAGCAAACCCTGACGGGCTGTGGATTGCAGGGACAGGAGCATAGGGGCTGCTCCAGCCTCTCCTCACCCTGGGCCATCCTGGTCCTGTGCATCCTCCAGGGCAGCAGGGTGCCCCAGGAGTGTCCCAGCAGCTGGAGTGCTTCAAGTTTTTGCACTTTCTTTACAAAATTGGTTGTTAAAAATAGGGACAGGCTGCGCAGCGAGATGGTAGAATCACCATCCCTGGAGGTGTTCAGGGAACAGCTGGAAGTGGCACTGAATGCTCTGGTTTAGTTGTAAAAATGGTCCAAGTTTGGACTTGATGGCCTTTGAAGACTTTTCCAACCTATATGGTCCTGTGAAATTGAGGATTCACCTTCCATTTTCCCCCCACTATTGGCTGTTAGAAAGGTCCTATTAAAAAAAGTAAGATCAAGGAAAACACTTTTTTTCTTTAATAATTCTACTTTCCACACATTTTCACCCCAGAGGACTCCTTGAACTCGTTGCCATTTGCCTCAAATGGGCTTCTCTTTTTAGTTCACATTCTGGAACAGACCAGGAGTTGTTTCCTATTCCCAGTCCTCGAGTCCTGCAGGATTTTTCAGGCTTTCAGATGTCCTGAGTCCCTCTGGAGAGGTTTGTCACTGTCCAGCCTTGGCAGCTGCGTGTCCCAGAGGTCCTCACGCCCCAGCAGCTCTCATGCAGTGACTTCTTCCCAAGCTCTGGCATGAGTGGGGACCAGCTGATGCTCCCCAGTGGTGGCTGATCAGCTGGCAAATGGAGATTTGCTCCAGGAGAAATGTGCACCTACCCCATGGTGATGCTGCAGAATGTGTTTGAGTCCCAAGTGAGCCCAGGCTGGACAGTGAGATTTGGAAATGGTGATTTATAAAAGAGCTGGAAGAAGTGAAGCAGAAAAGAGCTGAGGGAATAAAGGTTTTTTTTATGTTTTTCTAGTTTCTTGAGGAAGCAAGACTGGGAAGATCACACCCTCAGAGTGCCCATCTCTAATTTTCTGTGTCTTTTTCATTCCTGTCTGCTCCAGCAACTCCTTCATCCATCCAACAGTTCCTACTAGACCCCAAGGAGACAAAAGACATCCTATCAATGTCTTCTCCCAGGTGAAGCTGCAGATGACAGGCACAGCTCCCAAAGAAGGGAAATCTTGAAGCCACCCCTTGTTCAAAGATTGTTGGTTTCACTTCATTTGGGGATGACCTTTAAGGATGGGGCTTTGAGCAAACTCATCAAGAGGAAGGTGTCCCTGCTCATGGAATGAGATGATCTTTAAGGTCCCTTCCAACCCAAATTCTGTGATTCTATAATTTGTTTGGATTATTTTTTTTTCCCAAGGAGTGATTTTGTTTGATTAGAAACAAACTGCATCCCCAATATGCATCTATACATTTTAGTTATCATCATATAACATCATTCTACTCATGAGTTGTGTGCAATGAACTTTATGACATTCCCAAAGTATTTGCCATGTGCTGGTTAACTGCCACTCTTAACCAGGGAAAGAGGACTTGGGAAAGGGTGAGAGGGTTCAAAGGACTCATTCATACCTGAAAAAGCTATTTGAAAATAAGTTTCTCAGGTTTTTTAGCAGAAAACTCACTGTATAAATGCCACAGTTGAATACAATGAAATTGAAATTCACTTTCAGCATCAAAGAAACATGACTGTAAATCCTACTGTGAACTCAAAGGTAACAATGCCAGGTGTCTGGGTAGCAGGGATGCTCAGAGCGTTTTCCAGATGTCATCTATCAAGAACAGTCCTGGGAGAAGGACTTGGGGGTGCTGGTGAGAGGCTGGACATGCCCTGGCCCTGGAACCCCCACATCCTGGGCTGATCCCACAGAGTGGGCAGCAGGGGATGGGGGGATTCTGCCCATCTGCCCCAATCAAGTGAGACCCCACCTGAGGTCCCCAACACAGGAAGGACAGTGAGTCCAAAGAGGCACCAAAATGACCAGAGGATGAGGCACCTCTTCTGAGAGGAGAGGTTGAGGGAGTAGGGACTGTTCAGCCTGGAAGAGAGAAGGCTTTGGGGTGACATAATTGTGGTTTTCTAGTGGCTAAGAGGAGCCAACAGGAAAGTTGGAGAAACAGCATTTATAAGGGCCTGGAGAGACAGAACAAGGTTTCACACTGACAGAGGGCAGGGTTAGGTGGGATATTGGGAAGGAATTGTTCCCTTTGAGGGTGCTGAGGCCCTGGCACAGGGTGCCCAGAGAAGCTGTGGCTGCTCAATCCCTGGAAGTGTCCAAGGCCAGGTTGGATGGGTCTTGGAGGAATCTGGGATGGTGGAAAGTGTCTCTGCACATGGCAGGGGGATGCAATGAGGTGGTTTTTTAGGTCCCTTCCAACCCAACCCATTCCATTACTCCATGACTCCATGAATTCATGTGGAATCATGAACAACCCATGAAATAACTTTGTTGTCTTTGGCAGGACGGTCCAAGCTTGGTCTTTTCTGCTTTAGCCTGGATTTGGAATAGGACTTTGTCTCTTAAGGTCAACAACAGGTGCTTCTCTCCAGAGCACGAAATAAAGTCCAGTTTCTTTCCTGGAGCAGAATTCTTCTCCCCACAGGCACTTCAGGAGCAGGTCTATCGACACTGCAGCCAACTCTGCTTGGCAAAGGTAAATCTCCCTCACCAGTGCATTGCTGGTGTCTGAGGGTGGCCTGACAAATCCATTGACATGACATAAGGAAAGATTTAGGCGAGGTTTGGGAGCATAATAAATGAATCCCCCATCGAGTCGACTCTACGTTCCTTGGATCTAGCAAGCAATCACAATAAGCCCTTTGGATTACTTGAGACAAATGCCTGTCTGCACAACAAATCACTGCAGATTGCTTATGACAGCCAAATGAGACGTCCTTTCAGAACATCACCAGCAACTCTCACAGCTCTGGAGCACATTATACAGCAGGAGTTAAGAAATCTTAAAAAACCACATTACCTCTTTTGGTTCTTCTTTCATGGGATAAAGACAAGTGACTTCTAACCTGCTCTTTCAGGGCTGTTTGGCCAAATTGTTTGCTACAAGGCATTAGAGCTTTTGTGTTGTCTTTGACATTCCAGGTTACTAAAGGATTATATCCATAGACTGTGGTAATCCCTGAATATTTAGAAAATACACACACGGCTCTCCAAACACCAGACATCTGCCCCATGGTGCTGCACATCTGCCATTCCCATGGATTTCTGAACAATTTCCTTTGATGAGCAGGTTTATTCCAATGGAAATTGACAAATGAGAACAGCTCCCCTTCCCTCTCCACGGCTCTGCCGAGTCTGCAGTTTTGTAGCTTAACATTTTTATCCAAGACAAAACATGCAGTCAGGCTCTTTGGACATCACACAAACACACAGAAATGTTGAAAGATAAATAGGTTGGATGCTCACATGCACACACACACACACACTGAAATCCCCTTTGCTGAAAAATCTGCTTCTGCAACGAATACATATTTTTTAAATTAACATTTTTTGGAGACACTAACTGCATCTTGAGAGCAGAGAACACATTATTTTGTAGGCGTTTTCAGCAGCACAATACCAACCCCTATTTTTAACTATTGACTAATTACCAGTAGATCTTAATTACATGGTGTGTGGAGGCACTAATAAGTTTACAAATCTGCCAACAACACTAAACACATATGTCTTTGCAAGCATTAGCCTCTCTCTCTTATTTTTTAAAACCTTTTCTCTCTTTCCCCCCTCCAATTTGGCAGAAGAAGATCCTGGGAAAGGCTATAATTGTGGCTGATTAGAAGGCGAGAATCTAAATACCCATCCTTGTGGAGAAAAGAATGGCTCAAAGCACGAGGAGGAATGAAAAGAGAAGCCAGCAGAGCCTGAAAAATTTGGATTTTCAACAGGGTGAGAGAAGGGTTGCCTTTTGAGGTGGTAACTTCTGTCTTTTCTGAAAGATTCATGGAGCCATGTGCAGGTTTATTGATTAACTTTGTTTAGGAAACAGTGACTTGAAGCAAGCTGGTCTGTGGAAGGTGTCCCTGCCCACAGCAGGGGATTGGAATGAGATGATCTTCAAGGTCCTTTCCAACTAAACCATTTTGTGATTCTATGATACAGTCTCTAAGAAGAAGGATGGTACTATTTTATGCATTTAGGTTTAATATTCTTATGCAAAAAGTAACTCAGCAGGAACTGCCCCTGTGTTCTGCTGTACTGGCACAATGCAGCCAAACCCATCCCAGGGAGATTTCCTGACAGAGTTTTCTCCTCTTGTTCAAGAATTTTGACAAAGTTTTTGCATCCTCAGCTCCTCAGAGATGTTTTGCACCACAGCTGGACCCTCACATCTACCAAAATGCCTTTTAGACCCAGACCCCACAAAGCTGCCCACACTTGTGGGTTCTTCCAACAGTCCCAAGTGGGGCTGAGAAAATTTTGAGCCCTGGGGATGCTTCTCTTGTGCGGGGTCTGTCACAGGAGGCAGGGGGCTGTAGGTCTGCAATGTTCCTGTTAAATACACTTTTGAGTGAAGTTTGCCCAGTGCCACTGAGAGGATTCATGAAGATTCAGGAGGCAAAGAGGTCACTGCAGTCAACAGATCCTCTGGAAGTCACAAACTTTCATTATCTTCTTCAAATGTTGGTCAAGAGGGACTGGCTTTAAACTGCCAGAGGGAAGGGTTAGATGGAATATTGGGAAAAAAAATTCTTCCCTGTGAGGATGATGAGGCCCTGGCACAGGTTGCTGAGAAAAGCTGTGGCTGCCCCTGGATCCCTGGAAGTGTCCAAGACCAGGCTGGACACAGGGCTTGGAGAACCCTGGGATCGTGGAAGGTGTCCCTGCCCATGGCAAGGGGTAGAAGGGGATGGTCTTTATATTCCCCTCCAGCCCAAACCATTCTGGGATTTTATAGTTGAACTCAAGTACTGTCAGCTGCAGAACTGAACATCTGGAAGCTTGATGGCAAAGACTTCCATCAGTGCTCTTCCATCAGTTGAGTTTCTGACAAAAAGGAGCAACACCCTGAGATCATCCTCAGCAGAAGTCTCTGCATACCCAACAGCACTTAGTCCAAGAGGTGATCACTTGTGGAAAGTCTGATGTTGCTTTAGAAGCTATAAAGAGGTTATTAATAATATCAAAGAGCTATTAGAAAAAATGAATTATGGTGGAATTGTATGGGCTGGTTTTTAAAATAAATAATTCCAATAATTTGACAAGAAGGAAAATTAATCTTATCTTTTCAAGTGCAAGTGTAACCAAAGGGTGAAGGATGTCCATATTCTTGGAAAAACACTGGGGACGCTTTTAGTTTGTGTCCACACTGCTGCTGATCTCCTGAGTGATTTGCCATGGAATCACTGGATAAACTTGAGGTTTATGACTCCATAAATGAGAGCAGGTGCCTCCTTTGCACATTCATATTTCTAAATGCAGGAGGGTATTTCTGTCTGGGATGATTCAGTGTTTATATTTACACGGTGGAGGAGAGGAGATTATTGTCATTTGCATTGATGAAGGAGGTAGTTGTCACCTTCCAGTTTTTCCATATTGAATCTTTGTTAGCAAATAACATGTCTTGAGTAAAATGAGAGCAAGAGATAATTTAAATGGGCGCCACACTTAGCCCCAGCAATAAAATTACAAAAGTGAATCAACATGAAAGCAGAATCATTTTTTTTTCTCTACAATTTAGGTAATTATGGACAAGGCAGGCATCAGTTTTCCCTGCAAAGAAACTGAACCAGTTACTCTGGTGTCTCAGGGCAAAACTTCAGTTCCTTAATTAACAGATTCAGAAATATTGTATGCGCTGGCAGATGGAAGAAATGATAAGAGCACTTGGCAAAGCTGGAAATGCTGGTGATTGCACATATCAGAAAGCACAGAGTGTGCCTGAACCAAGACTTCAGAATAGCCAGACTTAATTCTAAGATGTTGTTTGAAACAGCCACGTGATAATTTTTGCCATAGAGATGGAGAGACTTCCAGCGTCCGTTTCAAGCTGGGCAAATCTCATCCATCCCCTGAGTTATTAAATGACCTGTGCAAAGCCAAATTAATGAAAAGCATTAAAAAACACAGAGGGGGGATTGGTGATGCTTTTAGTATAGTGGGAGAAGAGAGAGAGAGAGAGAAAGAAAAGAAAAGAAAAGAAAAGAAAAGAAAAGAAAAGAAAAGAAAAGAAAAGAAAAGAAAAGAAAAGAAAAGAAAAGAAAAGAAAAGAAAAGAAAAGAAAAGAAAAGAAAAGAAAAGAAAAGAAAAGAAAAGAAAAGAAAAGAAAAGAAAAGAAAAGAAAAGAAAAGAAAAGAAAAGAAAAGAGAAAGAAAGAAAGAAAGAAAGAAAGAAAGAAAGAAAGAAAGAAAGAAAGAAAGAAAGAAAGAAAGAAAGAAAGAAAGAAAGAAAGAAAGAAAGAAAGAAAGAAAGAAAGAAAGAAAGAAAGAAAGAAAGAAAGAAAGAAAGAAAGAAAGAAAGCTTGTTTTCCTATGAAAAAGAGTTTTACACCATTATGGAATAAATAGTCTTTATGCCCCATCTCCTTACACTTAATGCCAAGTGACAAAGGCAGGCAATTGATTTCCCCAAAACAGGTAAAAATTCTATGCTGTTTCCTGAAACTGGAGCATGTTCCTGCCAAGAGAAGCTGATCTAGGAGAGGACAAAATCAGGGGATGGGAAAAATCCCTGTCAAGGGACTGGAATTAGATGATTTTTAAGAGCTCTTCCAACTCAAACCATTCTGAGACTCTACGTTCCCACTCAGGACCAAAGTGGGACAAATGGTGGCTGAAGGGGGCCAAGGCAGTGGGAAAAGATTTACAGAGTGCAAAAGGACACAAAAATCAGAGTCCTGTGTGGTGCATGGGGAGAAAAGGAGGGCTGGAAAGGTGTCACCAACACAGAATTAAAGAACATCCAGAGATGGAAGGGACCCACAAGGTTCATCCAAATCCAACACCTGGCCCTGCACAGAACAACTCCAAGGTTCACACCATAAACAACAGGAATTAAATGGAAATGGAAATTCTGTCCTCAGGATGAAAAAGGAGAGAAAAGCAAGAAGACCTGGTGTGGACAGAGCTTTAGGAAAATGGGCCATGGAGAATCTCAGAAGATGATCAGGGAATCAAGGGAAGGTTATTTCTCTGCAGTACCAAGGCGGACCAAGAGGAAGGACCAAGAAGTGAAGAAAGACACCAAGGTGTAGCAGCCCACAATGGAAAGAGGCAATGGTTGGGCTGATATTTCAACCAGAGGGAGATGGAAGAAGCTGCAGTCACCAGTCACCAGTCACCTTTTCCTTCACTTTTTTCCAGAAGGGAACCCAGGTACATTTGGATTTGTGCACCATCCTGTCTAAATTTTGTTTGATATAAAAGGTCATGCATTTAATTAACTGTGAAAAATGCCAATCACTTGTTTTTAAAATTTTTAAAAGTTTAATAGTAATAAAATAGTTGTAAAAATAGTAACACAATTAGAGTAATAATAATTTGGACAAATTGAATTAAGACAATATGGGACAATAAAAACAAAGAGTTACGGACATCCGGGTACCTTTTCTGGGCAGCACGAGCCCGAAAAAGGACACACATTAACAAAGGATTAACCCTTAAGAACAATAGCCCATTGCATATTCATACACTTCATACATGATGCATAAATTCCATTCAAATACAGGATTCTGTCTGGTCTTCATCAACTTCTCCCCTCTAATCCTAATAGCGCCTTCGAGGCGGGAAGAAGTTAGTTTCTTCCAATAAGAAGGCCATAAATTCTTTTTCTCTGAAAGAACTAGGTGTCCTGTGGCTGTTATCTCACTGCAAGTCCTTTCTTTTAAACAAAACATCTTACATAGCATAGTTTCTATTTTAACAATTTTTATAACCTAAAACTATATTTAACACAGTACTTAAGAAAATTAATGCAGCATTGCTTTCTAACACAAAACATATTATATTCATTTTAATATTTGCGAAAAGCCAATCATAAAATACATGCATTTTTCACATTAACAATTATGTAGTGACAATGTTAAATATTAGAAAAATATTCTGTTACATTCAGAGGTTCAGGGAAGGTTCAGCATCATGAGACCCCACTTGAGGTGCTGCTTCCAGATCTGGGGCCTCCAACATATGAAGGACATGGACCTGTTGGACTGAGTCCAGAGGATGCTGTGGAGATGCTCTGAAGGTTCCTTCTGCTCTAAAGCCAGGCTGAGAGAGCTGGGAATGTTCACCTGGAGAAGAGAAGGATCCAGGGAGACCTCAGAGCCCCTTCCAGGGCCTAAAGGGGCTCCAGGAGAGCTGAAGAGGGACTGGGGACAAGGCATGGAGGGACAGGACACAGGGAATGGCTTCCCACTGCCACAGGGCAGGGATGGATGGTATTTGGGAAGGAAATGTTTCCTGTGAGGGCGGTGAGGCCCTGGCACAGGTTGTAAAGAGAAGCTGTGGCTGCCCCTGGATCTCTGGCAGTGTCCAAGGCCAGGCTGGATGGGGCTTGGAACAACTTGGAAAAGTGGAAGGTGTCCCTGCTCATGGCAGGGGGTGGAAAGGGATGAACTTCTAGGTCCCTTCCAACCCAAACCATTCTGTGATTCAATGATTATCAGTTGTAAAAAACCAAGCATCAGGGACTGTGGGAAGGGGGATTATTTTAAAGGAACATACCTTACCTTAGTTAAGGTGTGAAATCCAGCTCCACTTCCTCCCACAGTCCATGGCTTCACATTGGCTTTTCTAGTGACCCAAAAGAACAGAAAAACTGGATGTTACCCACATTTCCCATTGGCACAGGGGCCAGCCTTCACCCTGCTTGGAAGGGGAAGCATTACCTGATAAGTTTATTTTTCACTGAGCTCTGGAGAGCAGCGTGGCACAGTGACAACAGCAGCCAACTACTCTATGAGATATATCCCTGCCCTTCAGAGCCAATTAAATCACTGGAATCCCATGGGGGGAAGTAGGAAATGCTGTGTAGTCACTTTTCCTAAATCCCAGCTTGGAAAAGCACCGAGCAAGTCCATCAAACTGGAGGCCTGAGCTGTTACTGCTTTTCCAAGGGGAGAAACACAGTTGCCTGCACTGCTCACCACCTTCCTTGGCTGATGAAGTCACGTTGCTCCTTCCTACTGGATAATGAGTTCCTCGAGGAGCAGGACACTCCTCAAGGGGATTATCCCATGCTTGGTTTAATGGGAAATATGCAAGAACTTCCAGAAAAAGGATGGAAATCCTGGAGTCATGCTCTCCTGGCCAGCCCCCCACCCCAGGTGGCCCTATGTCACTTGTTCAGCTGATGGTATTGAAATGGCATCCCACAGAGGCATTTTGGGGGAAGCAGAGAGAGCAGACAGGTTCCTTTTGATGCACAGAAATAAATTAAAACAGCTGCAGCTCTCAGGAGATTAAAGGGAGCCTGAGGAGCGCTGAATAAACCCTGTCACCACAGGTAAGATCTAGATAACAGCAACGATGAAGTTTGCTAACGCACACGTCTTAAGACCATACTAATTCTTAAATTTGTCAGGAGGTGTAAAGTGATTTAAATGTAACATTTTTGTCCAATAGAGACAAGTTTGGGATTCATATAATTTCATATTTAGTGGAGAATTGGTATCCAGGTTTTATCATGTAACACCTGGGGACCTGAACATTTCAGGGACTTGTAAGGAACTGGTCCAGATATGGGAACAAACCATTTTCAGTTGTTTAAAGTCCAGGCTGGATGAGGCTCTGAACAACCTGGTCTGGTGGGAGATTCCCAACCCATGGCAGGGAATAGATCAAGATGGTCTTTAAGGTCCCTTCCTACCCCAAACATTCAGTGATTCCATGATTAAGGACTAACACTATTGGCAGTCACTGATATCACTTCCCAGTCAATTGCAGTGCTGAAATGAAAACTCAAAGATGAATCCCTCCTATAAAAGAGAGGGGCTGGAATTGGAAAGGTTCACCAAACACTCCTCACACTGTTTTAGAGGCAGTTCTTATGATGGCTGTGAATTGGCTTTTCAATAGAGAACATTTGGGACCTTCTGCACCTTTCCTAGAGAGCCCGGTGTCACAAAGTGGTGGGTGAGAGCTGGACATGTCCTGGCCATGTGCTCTCACACCCCAGAAACTCCCCATGCCCAGGGGGATCCCCCAGTGTGGGCAGCAGGAGAGGGGGGGGATTCTGCCCCTCTGACCCACTCAGGTGAGACTCCACCTGCAGAGCTGCCCCAGCCCTGGGGACAACAGCAGAAAGACATGGAGCTGCTGGAGAGAGTCCAGAGGAGGCCACGGAGATGCCCCAAGGGTTGGAGCTCCTCTGCTCTGGAGCCAGGATGGGAGAGCTGGGGGTGCTCACCTGGGGAAGAGAAGGACCACGGAAAACTTATTGCAGCCTTTTAGTACTTGAAGGGGGGCTGTAAGACAGATGGGGACAAAAGGGACAAGGATTGATGCCTTAAAACTGAAGGAGGGTCAGTTTAGATTAGATAGAAGAAATGAGTTTTTTACAATGAGGGTGGTGAGGCCCTGGCACAGGTTCCCCAGAGGAGCTCTGGCTGCCCCATCCCTGGAAGTGTCCAAGGCCAGGTTGGGCAGGTCTTGGAGCCACCTGGGATAGTGGAAGGTCTCCTTGCCCATGGCTGGGTGCTGGAACAAAATAAATTTTAAGAAATCACTTCCAACCCAAACCATTCCATGATTCTAGACAGTGCTGCCAGAGGGAGACAAGTGGCAGCAGAAGCAGCATCCTGTTTATCCTCCCCTGGTATAGACATGTAGCATTCAAAGAGGTTAATAGAAATTAACAAAGTTAATCAACAGAAAAACTGGCCTAAGTGAGTCTTCTAAGTCAAGCTCACACAGTAACTACTAAGTTTACCAACACATCCAACTTTTGATCCTGTGGACACATGAACGTTGTGGCAACGGAAGCTGGAGCTTTTTCTGCCTCATGCATGAATAACAAAGCCACCTGCTATATTCCAGCAGTGAATGCTTTATTGTTAGTGATGATGCATGAGGCAGAAATAATGCAGTTTGATTTTTAGAGACAATACCAAGTTGAGCTTGCGAGGCTGTCAGCCCACACTCGTTTGACTTGGGAACTGAGCAAACAACATGGAAGTAATTGATGGAAACTAATGACACAATAAGATGTCATTTTTTTCTGACCTACTTTGCTTAAAGTAAATCCCCATTAATTGTAATTATCTGTACTCCATGTACACCAAACACTCAGCTGGATCCATCCCCCAGTTATTTAAATGAGGTAACTCCAGATTTACACAACTCTGATTCTGGCTTACATACCTCTCTATATTTAGTGTTTGTTCCCCTGATCTGAATAAATGCCTGGAAGATGGAAGACCACACAGCTCAATTAGGGTATTGATCAGGATGAGAAAAGCCTTTAACCAAGCAGCACAAAGAGGTTGTGATCCCATGCTGGGGTGCTGCTGGAGCACTGAACACGCCTCCCCTTCCCAGTGCCTCCCTGGTGCTCCTGGAGAACAGCAGGAACACAAAATGCAAGGCACAGACAGATCAGCTCCCAGTGCTGTGAAGGAAAACCCTGGCTAAACATGTTTTATAAATACTTGCAGATCTTGGGGTCACCCAGAGTTTACCCAGACCTCCGGACACAAGCGCCTCCAGCGTGATGGAAGCGTGGGATGCTGCTGAGTGCCAAGAAAAGATTTCTCCTCTCAAAAATATGAGTTGAGAGATCTCATCATGGGTGTGATTGACACTCACAACTTCCAAAAAATCCCTAAAAATACAGACTGTTGGCTAATAAAAGAAACAGGCTCTGAGCAATGACTTCTGGCTCTCTGGGAGGGCAGGACTACAGAGGAATGGGAGCTCTTGTGGACTAAAGGGGCAAAGGATCTCCCCCAAGTCCTTGGCCAAAGCAACCCCACAGCAGCAGCTGTGGGAAACAGGGAAATTAGGGGGTTGTGGGGAGACTGGGACATGGCAACATCTCTGCTGTGTGCTGAGAGAGGGAGCAGGAGCTGGAGAACATCATGGGATAATCAGGAATTAAGATGTAAGTGGTGGAGATATCACTTCTGGCCACCCACGGAGTCATGTAGCCATGACTCATCCCCTGGTGCAGGAAGGAACGTAGCGTACCGTGCATCAAAATGGACAGGATCTTTCCAAGGAGAGATGATCTGGCATGGAAGACCTTTAAAGGGCTTCCATCCCAGCTGTTTGTCCCTCCACACTGGCATGCCTTTTTCTTGATAAAATCAGGAAGTGATGTGTTAAATGAGTTACTTTTTTATTTCAGTCTCCGATACTCCTACTGGAAAGATCTTCCGATTTCCAGGCTAAAAATATTCATGGCCAGTTCCTACTCATTTACTTTTCCACCGTTGCCCTTCAGTGTCCCAACGCCTTTCCCTCCGCTCACATTTATTTTCCAGGATGTATTTATAGGCAGGAAAACATATTCCTTCTCCAGCCTCATTTTTTAGCTCAACTAAACAAGCCAAATTCTTTCAGTCCACGGGAGAAAAGACAGATTGTCCTGCGCTCTGATCAACACCCAGCTCTTCCCTGCAGCTGGAATTCACCTTTCCTGGGCTGGGCACAGGTGGCCACAGCTGCACCGAGGAGTTTGGGGGCAGTGCCAGCAGGGTATTGTCATCGTGTCATCCCTTGTCCAAGCAGCTGCTTCTCTCACTCCACGTGCCAACGCTGAAATCCTCAACTGCTGCCTTCTCCCACCAGAATGTCTCATCAAACAAGTTTGGGTTGGTTTTGTATCAAAACAGATGACTCGTCTGCCCCCTTACTGGTTCACCTACACTTCTATATAAGTAATAAGATGAAATAGTTTGTTTACTTCTCTGTTGTTTTGGGTTTTGGGAGATTTTTTTTTTAATCTTTTAATCATATGTAGCAAATCTGCCACACAGAAAAGTTTGAGGCAATGAGGGATGCTTCCATTTATATCTCTTTATACAGCAAATCAGAAGTCGAAGCTTAATCTGGGTGCTTCTCACCCAAAAATATGGGTCCCAGAGTCCTTATTTCTTACTGCTGTGAGAATTAACAGCCATATTTAGGTTTGAAAGTATCTATCAGGAGAGGGAGTTGAAGTTATATATATATATTTATATTTATACATGTCTTATGCACATGAAGTAATTTGGTCGAGGGCTGGTTTTGCTCTTATTTATTTCCATATTCTTGCAATAGCTGAAGTTGCAGAAAATAAGAGAATATCTTCAATATTTGAATATGTTATGATGGGGATCTGTGGGATCCTGTTTTGCCTGATCCCTTAAATAATATTATACATAACAGCAGTTTTGTCCCTTTGGGGAACTTTGTGCCAGAGTTTCACTCCAAGTGAAATTTGTCCACATCCAGGTGTGCATCAGGTGCATCCAAGTGGATCATGCCCAAAGCTTTGCTTTCTGCTCCCTTTCTTCTGTTTCTTTGCTGGAGGAGGATCCAACCATTTCAAAACCAACAGCATTTTTTTTCAGACTTCACAAAACTTTTCAGCTTTTTTGACATCACCCAGAAACACCAAATACACCTTTCCCAGATAGCCTGATTAATACATGAAAGTCCTCCCACTTTTTTTTCAAGATTAAATTAATTTTTCCTCCCTGAAAAAGCATTTTATCTGCACTTTATCTCATTTTTCTACCCTCTTGGAGCTGTTTCTTTTTTCTCCATGTTGCAATTTAGGCTCTGCAAAGCAGCAACTTTTTCAGCCAGTTCTGGAGTCCTGATATTTTGACACAATTTAAAGGAAAAAAAAAAAAAAAAGGAGAAAGGGTAGAATTCAAACTCCCACAGAAAGAGGCAGAAGCAGGTGCTGGAGAAGGAGCATCTGGAAGGAGCCTTCTTATTGAATGGTGAGGGAAAAAAAAACATGGAAAAGAGAGATTGTAACCTACAGAGGACAGCACAAGACAGCTCAGAAAAGATGGATATGATGAATGAACAGATGTGTAACCTGGAATTTGGCTTTCCCACATTGCCAGTGGGTCCTTTGGTAAAACAGCTGCCTGGGGTGCAGCTCAGCTCCAGGCAGATCCCAAAAGCAGAGCCAGGAGCTGCTTGCTCAGCCTGCAAGAGGTTTCTCCAGCACAGAGCTGAGCCCCTGGAGAGTCTGCCTGACTCTAAGTACACAGTGGGAAAGGCAATGTCCCCCAAAGTGGGTAAGGGAGTGACAAAGAGCAGAGGAGGGGATGGAGAATCCCTGTGTTAGAAGGACAGGAAGACACCAAGGTGGGGGATTTGAGAAGGCAACAAGGTGGTGTCAGGTCAGGGTGCCAAGGTGTGCTCGGAGAGAGCTGTTATCAACAGAGAATGAATCCCAGAAAGGTTTGGGTTGGAAGAGACCTTAAAACTCATCCAGTGCCACCCACTGCTGTGGGCAGGGGCACGTTCCACTATTCCAGGTTATCCAAGTCCCATCAAACCTGGCTTTGAACACTTACAGGGATGGGGAAACCACAGCTCCACCACCCTCTGAGGACAGGAGAGGGACCTGTGGGATGGGGAGGGACAGGAGCCCCCCTTCCCCAGCACAACCATGGGAAGGGAAAAGGCAAAAAGAAACCCAGAGGAGGTCCCAGGTCTTTCAGGGACCTGAGAGCTGCTGGAGGCGGGAAGGTGGAAAGCAGCCTGGCTGAGGATGAACTGAGTGGTGATCCTGGGATTTGAGGTTGAGCAGGGACAGGGCAATTGCCACTGGACTGGGGAGCTGATTTGGGAGCAGGATGGGGTCAGCACAAGGGGCTCCAGCCAAGGCTGGTCTGGGGAATGGAGGTGTCAGCGCCTGAGCCTTGGGGGAAGAAGCACAATGGAACTTTTTGAGTGCCCAGAGGAGAGCCAGGAAGAGGGTGAAGGATCTCAGGGGCCATCTGAGGAGCAAATGACATCGCTGGCTTTGTTCAGCTGGAGGAGATGGAGGTCAGACCTTGCTGGGGGCTGCAGCTCCTCCGAGGGGCAGCTCCAATCTCTGCTCCCAGAGACAGAGACAGGACCCAGGGAACGGCTGGAGCTGTGTCAGGAAGATTTAGATTGGATATCAGGGAAAAGTTCTTCCCCAGAGGGTGATAGGGCACTGAACAGCTCCCCAGGGAATGGGCATGGCCCCAAGGCTGCCAGAGCCTTTGGAAAACACTCTCAGGCGCAGGATGGGATAGCTGGGGTGTCCTGTGCAAGGTCAGGGGTTGGACTTGTGTGCCCCTTCCAAATCAGAATATTCTATGATTCAGTGTAGATGTTGTGATTTCAAGATGACTAAAGAGATGGAACACCTCTCCTATGAGGAAAGGCTGAGAGAATTGAGGTTGTTCAGCCTGGAGAAGACAGCCCTGGGGAGATCTTAGAGCCTAGGTCTTACATGGCTGAAAAGGAGGTTCAGGATGGACATTAGGAGGAATTTCTTTACAAAAAGGGTGATTAGAATTTGGAACAGGCTGCCCATTGAGGTTTTAGAGTCACCATCATGGCGGTGTTCAAGGAATCACTGGACATGGCACTGAGTTCTCTGCTGTGGTTGACAAGGTGGTGTTTGGCCATAGGTTGGACTTGATGATTACATATGTGTTCTCCAACCTAAATGATTTTGTCATTCTGTGGTTCTGTGATCTCAAGTTGTACCAGGGGAGGTTTAGATTGGATATTCGGAAAAAAATTCTTCATGGAAAGAGTGGTCGGGCAATGGAACAGGCTGCCCAAGGAAACATGATGGTGGAACTCCATCCCTGAAGGTTTCCAAAACATGTGTAGATGTAGAACTTGGAGACACAATTTAGGCGTGATCATGTCCATGGGTTAACAGCTGGACTTGGTGATGCCAAAGGTCTTTTCCAACCTAATTCTGTAAAGGAGCTCCAAGAAAGCTGGAGAGGGACATTGGACAAGGGCATGGAGTGACAGGACAAGGGGGAATGGTTTTAAGTTGAATAAGGGCAAGGCTAGATGGGATTTTAGGAAGAAATTCTTCCCTGTGAGGGCGTTGAGACCTGTGAGGGCAGAGGTTGTCCAGAGAATCACCCACAAGGATCATCCAGTCCAACTCCTGGCCCCACACAGGAGCATCCCCAACAATCCCACCCCGTGCCTGAGAGCGCTGTCCAAGTGCTGCTCCTCGAACTCAGTCAGGTTTGGCGCTGTGACCATTCCCAGAGGAGCTGTCCCAATGCCCAGTCACCCTCTGGGATCAGAACCTTTCCCCAGTATCCAGCCTAACCCTCCCCTGACACAACTCCAGCCCATTCCCTCGGCTCCTGTCCGGGCCAGCACCGAGCAGAGCCCGGTGCCTGCTCCTCCTCTCCCCCTCACGAGCAAGTTGAGCTGTCCCCTCATCTTCCCCTTCTCCAGGCCTCATCCCCGTGAGTTCCCGGGCCAGGCGGGACGGGGCACGGAGCATCCCGCTGCGGCGGGCGCTGTCCGTGCCCGGGCACGGCGTGTGGAGGGCGCCGCTCCCTCCCGTCCGCGCCGGCCCCGCCGCCGGTCGCTGTCGCCGCCAGGCGGCCCCGGCCCGTCCCGCGCGCCGCGGAAGCGCCGCCCCCGGAAGCGGCGGGCGGGGGGAGCGGGCACGGGGGGGGCAGAGCGAGCGAGCGCCCGGCGAACGGGCCGGGGACGCGGCGGCGGCGGCAGCAAGATGGCGGCCAAGTCGGATGGCGGCGGCGGCGGCGGCGGCGGCGGCGGCAGCGGCTTCGCCCAGCTGCACAACCTGGACGAGGCGGCGGCGGCCACGGGCGGCGGCGTCGGGGCAGCGGCGGCCGAGGTGGCGGAGGAGCCGGGCGCAAGCAGCTCCTTGCACATCTGCCACTGCTGCAACACGTCGTCTTGCTACTGGGGCTGCCGGAGCGCCTGCCTGCGGAACCTCTTCGGGCGGGCCGCCGCCACCGCCGCCGCCGAGCCGCTGGCCCCGCGCCCCCCCGCCGCCGCCGCCGAAGGGCCGCCGGAGGGCGGCGAGGCGGCCGAGCGGCCGTGGCTGGACTGCCTGTGGATCGTGCTGGCGCTGCTGGTGCTGCTGGGGGATGTGGGCACGGACCTGTGGCTGGCGCTGCACCACTACGGCCGGCGGGACTACTTGTGGTGCGGCCTCACCCTGGCCTTCGTGCTGCTGCCCTCGGTGCTGGTGCAGATCCTGAGCTTCCGCTGGTTCGTGCAGGACTACACGGGCGGCGGGCTGGGCGCCGTGCAGGGGCTCAGCAGCCGCGGGCCGCCCATGATGGGGGGGACCGCGGGCCGGCGTGGGGGACCCGCCGGCGGGGTAGGAGGAGCCGGCGGCACCGCCACCCCCGGGGCGCAGCGCCTCTGCAGGATCTCCGTCTGGGTCTGGCAGTCCGTCATCCACCTGCTGCAGATGGGGCAGGTCTGGAGGTAAGGGGCGGCCGGGGACTCCGCCGTGCCCCCGGCGGGGCGGGCGGCGCGCTGGGTCTCGGGGACCGCGGCCGCGGAGGGGCGGGAGCGGGGACTGCGAGCGCCCGGTGCGAGGCGAACGGGGGGCAGCGTCAGCCCCTGCTCCGAGGGGGATGCGGGGCACTGTCACCTCCTGGTTTGAGATGGACGGGGACAGTGTCACCTCCTGGTTTGAGATGGACGGGGACAGTGTCACCTCGTGGTCCAAGGTGGACGTGGGTCAGTGTGCTGCTGTAGGTGGCTGTCAGCACCTGGTTTGAGGCGGATGTGGGTGACTGTCAGCTCGTGGTCCAAGATGGGCATGGGTCAGTGTCATCCTCTGGTTTAAAATGGGTCACTGTCCCCTGGATGAGGTGGGGAGCTCTCAGCTCGTGGTCCAAGGTGGACGTGGGTCAGTGTCACCTCCTGGTTTGAGGTGGGTCAGTGTCATCTCATGGTTTGGTGTGGGTCAGTGTCCCCTGGACAAGGTGGGGCCAGATGGGGGTCAGTGTCACCTCAGTAGTCTGAGGTGGCTCACTGTCCCCTAGCTGAGGTGGACCAGATGGCCATTGCTGTTATCTCATGGTTGGAGGCAGACGTGGGGCAGTGTCATCTCATGGCTTGAGGTGGATCAGTGTCCCCTGGCTGAGGTGGGACCGATGGGAATCAATGTCACCTCATGATTTGAGGTGGACATGGGTCACTGTCCCCGGCTGAGGTAGGGCAGATGGGGGTTGTTGTCGGCTTGTGGTGTGAGATGGACATGGCTCAGTGTCACCTCGTGGTCTGAGGTGGTGGTGGTCAGTGCAGTGCTCCCCATGTGGAGATTTGGGGGTTGCTCCAACTTTGAGTGATGAGAAACCCACAAAATGAGCCTGTGGGACATGGGGGTCATTGTCACTTCATTGTCTGAGGTGGACCCTTGCCAGTGCTCCCCATGGTGGAGGAGGTGTCAAGGGCCCCCTTGTGCTGAGGGGACCTTTGAGGGGAAGAGAAGTTCCCCCAAAATATGTCTGTGGGGCTGAGGTGGGAGGAGTGGCATTGGTTGGTACAAGCAGAACATGAGATTGGTGCTCCCCACGTGGAGATTTGGGGTGACCCCTTCTTCACTGAGAAGAACCCCAAAAGGAGCAGAGATGCAGCATGTGGGGCTGAGGAGAGGGGAGTAGGGCTGCTGTCACCTCACAGCTTGGAGGGGACACAGTTCTGTGCCCCCCATGGTGTGGGATGGAAGGGATTCTAGCTCCGTGGGAATGAGATGGTGCTCCGTGGGAATGAGATGGTGCTCCACAGACATGGGGCAGGACTGGGAGGGAGCTCATGGAGCTGCTCTTCCCTCCAGGACAGGCCCAGGGCTGGGGGTGACCCTGGCAGTGGCAGCACTGCAGAGGGAGGTCCTGTGTCCCTGGAGGGGACTCACCCCATCACCCCCCTCCTGGAGCCAGGGGGCAATGAGAAAAAGCCCCCATGGAACGCAGGGGCTGCTCCGGAGAGGGTCTGCAGGGGGATGGACCCGTGGCTGCCAAGCACTGGGACGTGCTGGTTCCAGAGGGTTGATGTCCTCCTGGCACAGATCCCGTGGGGATGAGGGGTGAGGGTCTCATCCATCCCCGAGAGCCTCCCCCCAGCCAGAGGAGCGGGAGCGGGAGCTGCTGGCTCGCTGACTCCCCTTGAACCGAAGGAGCCGGTGGTGGGAGTGGAAAAACGCAGCGTGATGCCTCGGCTGTGGCTGTGGAGAAAGGAGAAGCCTCCTCGGTGGGGACGGCGGCGGCGGTGGGGCTGCCGGTGCCAGCCTGAAGGTCAGGGATAAGGGACTCTTCCCTGCCGGAGAGAGAGGTCCTGGGGTGGAGGAGACACTGGCCAGAGGACGAGTCTGGCAAGTGACCTCGGGCTCGGCAGGAATAAAAAAACATCCTCCAGTGCGAGCTGGAAATTACGTTATCCTCCCCAAAAAGAGAGGTGGGAGGAGGCAGGGAGGGATTCTCCAGGATGAAAGCCTGTGGATGCAAACACTGCCACAGAGATGTCGGGCTTGCCGAAAGAGGTGGTGTAAGGACAGCTGTAAAAACCCGGCGTGGCCCAGCATCCTCTGAGCTGGGGCGCGGGTTGGGAACGTGGAAGGGGTGTGAGATTTGGGGTGGGGGTAGAGGGACAACTCTGGATTGTGTCACAGGGTGGTGGCTGCACCCCCTCCACACCGTGGATGGGTCAGGCTGTAGGGAAGAGGCTCCAGATGGGGGTCCCTCAGCGTTTGTAGCTTTTCAAATAATCCTTAGGGATCCAAGATTTTTATTTTCCCAATTTTTTTTGAAGAAGCCGCGGGGGTGGAGGGGAGGGGATCTGCGTGGGAAGGGTGCGTGAGATGTGTACGTAGGAAATAAGCCCATGCAATCATGCAGTGCAACAGCAAATACATATTTCTTCTGCATCTTCAATGTCATTTGTGCAGCGTTCAAAGCACATTTGTTCTCAACTTCTGCTTGGGGGTTTATTCTATTTTTATGGGTTTTTTACGGCCGGGATTTGGGCTGGGGGGTGGCGGGAGGGGGATGTCTGTGGGTGGTGCGTGCGAGGATGATGAATTGGTCCGCGACCCTTTCTGCTGCTTCCCCTGGTACTCCCAAATGCTGATCCCATCAGCAAAAGCAGTTCTCAATGCAGATGCTCCTCTGGCAAGTTGGATTTTTCCTTTCTTGGAGTCAGGCAGAAGAAATGATTGTGTTTTAGCTGTGCACAAACACCCCATGCCGTGGCACAGTCGAGTGAGCATTTGGGGAGGGGGATGCCGAAGTGATGCCGGCAGGGACAGAGGGGATTCATGCAGGGGGCTGATTTTTGGGTAATAGGAAGAAACAGAGCTCAAGTTGCCCAGACTTTTCCCTGCTAGGGTAATGCAGAGGAAAAACATTTGCTTCTGAGATTGTGCAGGGCTGGGAATGCCAAAGGGGACTGATAAGGAATGCTGCAGCCCAGATCATGTCAGGTGAAATCAGGGAGCTTTCTCTCCTGTTGATCTGTAATCCCACCAGCACCCAGCTCCTGCTCTTTAAGGCACGCTGGACAGCGTGGAGCCGACTCCCAATATCTGACCAGAGCCAGAATTAACTTCCTGGGATCTGTGGAGCAGCCTCCACGAGGGTGTCTTTTTGCATTCCCACTCCAGCTATTGCCAACGCCATTAAAATTAATCTCGGATGCGGTGATGGGACTAATACTGGATCACACTGGTTTGGCCAGCTTTGCCTGCAGCACAATCCCTTGCCTGCTGGGGAGAAGTTTAGGCGTGGGGATGGAGGAGGAAAACCTGGGACAGCGTAAGTTCAGTGCGTAATGCTCCGAGCCTGCTCTCCCGTGGGATCACGGATCCGCGCTGCCGCTGCACGGAGCGTAATTGGGATCGTACCTTACGTAGGGGATGTCGTGGGTGTTGCTCAGCAGCTGGGAACGAAACCGTGGAGAATTGGAGGGGGGCAGGTTGGAGTGGTAGAGGAATTCTCATCCTGAATACGTTAGGTAAATGTGCGTTTGGATTTTGAGGGATGACACAATTCCTGTGGCGGCTTCTTCTCGTAAATACTGGGAAGACTCGCCAATAAGATGGTGAATAAATAGCATTTTATGGCAGAAATATAAATATACATCGGGATCTTATTTTAGCAAGGCTGTCTCTTCATTTTGTCAGGATTGTGGGAGAAGGAGCTTGTTTTGGAGCAGTCTGGATGAGGGCTTTGTCTGTTTGTGTCGTATTCAGAGGGTGGATCGTGACCAGGCAGGAGGGTTGAGGGGGCAGTGCGAGTGCTGAGGGGCCACTTAGTGATATTCCTGGAGTTTTTGTGGTTTTTTTTTAGTTCAGCTGCGATCTGAAGGATGTGTTAATACTGTCTGTCTGTAGTGGCTGTTGGAAAAATAGTAAAAACATATGTGTGTGTGTATAGATGTATTTATTTTGAATTCTTGCTGGAAGTAGTCTGATCTCAAATGGATGCCAGTAGTCTGATCTCCAATGCCATTCCCACCAATAAAGCTCAGCTCCTGAGGTTTTTACCTTCATAAACCTACAATATTCACCTTTCCTCTCAATTTGAGGACTTGAACAATTCATTCAGACTATCCAAAAAGTGAAGGATGCCAGTTGGGGCACATTATGCTCATTACTGAGGTGCTGCAGTGCAAGCTGCCAAGGGCTGTTCCTTGAGGAGGGATGCTGTGGTTTTGCTGGAAACAGGGTGAGGACAGGGCTGTTCTTTTGCTGCAGCTGTTCAGCCATGTAAATTCAGGAGAAGCAGAAGTTTTGGTATCTTGAGTAGTTGCACAAGTTGTATGAATGACAGGAATGAACTTCCCTGTCTGATGTACCTTTCCTTAACCTCTGCTGGAAGTGGGTTACTGGGTCATGGATGCTGCCCTGGAATGGGGGGTTTAGAGTGGAAAGTCGGATCCCTTGCGTTGTGCTGTGCTATTAAAGCAAACATTATTGGATTCCATTGGATTAACGGGATGTGGAGCTGAGCTAAAATGAATGCTGACCAGCTGGAAATCTCTGTGTGTGTGTTAAACCATCAGTGATGGTGAGTTTTGGGACGTGAATGTGCTCTGTTTGTGGGGTTTGTTATTAAAACAGATTTGAATACAGATCTAGGAGAAAAACATTCTGTGCAAGAAACCCCAGCAAACCACAACAAACCTTGTCATTGTTGTGACATTAAAAATTGTCTTGTGTATGTACACGGTGAGAAATTCCTAATGTTTAGGCAGAGAGTTGGCATCTTTTTTATTAGTGTAAAGACCAAATCTGTGAGCTGTTCATCTTTGGAGGTGGAAGGATGAATCAATGGGTTTAAATGGAATATGTGGCATTTAATGACTTTGTGTTTGAGTGGGTTCAGGCGCTCCTAAAATACTTTGTCTGGGATGAACTTTGTGAGTTGGAGACACATTATTTTGGATAGTTTAGAAATACAGGCAGCTACACCTCTGAAGTTCTCTGTCTGAATCCCTCAAAGTGGAAGCCATCTGCTTGTCAAACAGCAGATGAACCAGAAGCTGCTGACCCAATGCTGCCTCCTTGTCTTGGTTTGGGATGTTCAGCTCTGTAGAGACTTTCTGTAAATTTGCTGCCTTCCTTGGCACGTTGGAATATTTTTTTTCAGCTTTTTCTGGTTAGCTTGTCTGGCAGCTGAGTTTTTCCTTTTAGCCAAGTTTTAACAGCTTGCTTTTATAGTATGGAGTTTTGTCAGTTTTTGACAAGTTGGCAGAGGGAAGACATTCTGGGATAGATGATAAATATGTTCTCCCTACAAAATCAGGTCTGGGGTTTAACTTTTTATATTTTTTTTTCCAGTGAGGTTGTTCTCCCTTTCAAAAAACTTACCCATTCCACACCCATTTCTGCAGGATCTCCATAAGGAAGTGCTGGGCTGTGGGTGTAGAGGTCCAACAACATCTACAGAGCATGTAGCTTGTGAGAGAGTGGAAATAATAATAATAATCATCATAATCATAATAACGATGGGAAAAGGGCTTTATCCCTCGAGTGGGGTCTCCATGGGTGGCTGCTGGTGGTGATGCTCCGTGTCTTGTTGAGTGGTTCCCACTAGAGGGGGTCCAACCACAGATGTTGGAGCGGATCTGCTGGGCCAGCCTTGGGAGGGCAGAGATTTCTCCAAATCTTTCCTTGGGAGAAATAATATCCTGCCCTGAGCTGCTGGGAACTCCCCTTCCCATGCAACCCAGTGTTCCTGCAGAGACAGCATGGCTTGGGCAGGTGGGGATGGGATTTGGAGGAGAAACTGGAGTTTGGTTTGCTCTTGGATGCTGTTGAGGAAGAGCTACATGGTGCTGGGCAGTGACAGCAGCTCATCACCCCCTGCCCTGGTTTTTAGGGGGGTATAAAAGGGGAGCAGAACTGCTTGGGTGACCTGACTTAGTTCTTACTGGAACCAGCATAAAATTTCCATGGCTTTCAAGGTGAAGACACCATTGCAAGGTATTTTGGGGACAGCATCTCCAGGAGTCCAAAAACTGGAAGGGAACCCAACTGCTTTGAAGTTGAGCTGCAAGCTGCTTTCCTAAATGCTCCCCCCATGTGGACCTTGACCACAACATCCCTTTTCAGCTGTTCAAGCTGAACTCCAGGAAAAACAGCTGTTTGTTTTTTTCCCACTCTCCCTATGGCTTTATCTCTAATGCCAGTGGCAGCCTGACAGTGCCTTTCCTGGTGGAGGGGAGGCAGGGTGCCAAGGGGAGGAAGGAAAGATGGCTCACCATTTTTTATGTGTTAAAATTCCAGGCTCTGTATTTTCCACCTTTCCAGACACTTCCATTTTGCTTTCAGCTGCACTGAGCCAGCTTTATTCCTTGCAGTGGTTCTCCTCTCTGAACAAATGTAGGTTATTCAGGGAGCATTTCTTTTAATGAAAAGGATGGAGGAAGAACTGATGGTGATAAAGCATCTCTTTGGAGGAGAGCTGCTTGCTCCGCCTTGAGACTGCAAGGAGCAGAAATGGGATGTCAAATTTGTAATTTTCCTTGGGGAATGAAGGTGAGCCTGTGGAAAAGTCTGGATCCCTCACACAACTCCGCTCTCTACTCATTTTGTTTTATTTCCCTTGAATCCTGACTTGATTTTTAGCACCTGACTGTAGTGAAAATCAGCAGTAGTACAAGGCAGTGTTTTAACACCTGGAAGCTTTTAAGCAGGAGGAATTGTGAGTCAGAGTAAAGCTTTGCTAGAGAGAAAATTAAATTGTAATTAAAGGCGTAAGCAAAGAACATGTGCCAAATATTGTCACTTCATTGACCCACCTTCTTCTGATGTGCTGGCATTCAGAATAATGGGCAAGCCTATCATCATTTAGGGCACCAAGATGCTTTTCCAAACAGATCCCAAGAAAATGGGGAAAGAGCTTTCCAGGGAAGGAGAATATTTAGAAAATCCTCCAACCTACCAGCAGTCTGATGGAGGGGGGAATATCTTGTATTTTTAACCCTGTGGAGTGGAATTGCTTGATCTTTGACACTGCAGCCTAAATGACATGGGATGTGCCTGCAAAGATGCTCCCAAAATCTTCTGGATTGTGGGACTGAGCATTTAGCTGTGTCCCAGTAGCAGCCCACTGCATGTCTCCATGGATGGATTTTTATTTTTATATTTTTTGTCACTCTCTCCACTTGGGATTTAAATTTCCAACCACCCTGTATTCCAGTTTCAGCCTGTGTTTGGTTATATGGAAATGCTGTAGCAGAGGAACTACATTCACAGTGCTGTGGAGGAGTCTCAGGAGTTGCTATTTGTCCATCCCTGAAGAAATTTCAGTGATGAAGTTTCATTATTTCAGTATAAATGGGTGTTTTATTCCTTACTTCCATATCTTGAACCAGGAAGAAATTCAAATCTTGGCCAAGAAACAAAAAAATAGAGCAAAAGGCCATCTCAAATGTGTCCCCAAAACTATAATGGGACCTGAAGACTGTGCTGCTCCTCACGTCTCCTTTTTTTGGAAATCTGTGAGAGCTCAGGTTCACCTCTGAAATATTCACAGTCTGTCCTTAAGTGACATCAGCTGCACAGAAAATTTTTGCAGAATTGGCAGCTTTGTTGAAACCTTCTGTGTTCAAGCCCAGAGCCTTTATCATGACCTCCTCTTCCTCTGCTCCATTCTGATTTGGTTTACCTGCAGCAGGATTTTGGTATCCCAAAGAAATATCCCCATGTTATTATGGAATAGAATAATTTCATGGAATGGTTTGGGTTGGAAGGGACCTTAAAGATCATCCTGTGCCACCCCTGCCATGGACAGGGACACCTTCCACCATCCCAGGTTGCTCCAAGCCCTGTCCAACCTAACCTTAAACACTTCCAGGGATGCAGGGGCAGCCACAGCTTCTCTGGGCAACCTGAGCCAGGGTCTCTCCATCCTCACATGAAAGAATTCCTTCTACATATCTGACCTAAATCTCTCCTCTTTTGGTTTAAAACGGTTCCCACTTGTCCAATCACTATCTGTCCATGTAGAAAGTCAATTTTCCTCTTTTTTGTACACCCTGTTTAAGTACCCCCCTCTGTACAGGATGGGCTGAGGGAATAGGCATCTTATCCCTGTCCCAAAACCCTGTGGGAAATAGGACTAAGACAGGAATCTCTCAGTGCTCTTTAGATGGTCACTGAATGAGTGCTAGGAAAACCAAGCCTGTTGTGAACAGACACAAAAATGGACACTGCAGAGGTCTCAGCTCATGCTGGAAAACTCCTGTCAGCTGCTGAGCTACACCACCTTTTCTGCCTTCACAGGTCTGCTTGATGTGGGAGAAGTTTCCCATAAAACCCCCACCATTTTGGCAGAACTCTTATTAAAAACTCCTCAGGAGCCACAATGCAAAAGGCTCTGGCAGCTGGAGCTGCCTTTATCACTTTGCTAATTAAACCTGTGGGAAAAACCCAAACCTGAGTGAGGGAGGATCATGTCCAGCTGCCAGAACCTCCCTCAGCTCATGGGGTTCTGTGGGGTTTTCTGTAGGGGCAGGACCATATTTTGCTTCTATGATGGACACTGGACATGACAACTCTCCAACAAAAGTCCAGGAGAGATGAGCTCCCCCATCCTATCAGTGGGGTGGCTCAGGATCATCTCCTAAAGCAGGGACATGCCACATATCCCTGTGAGTTTGAAGAGTTCCAATCTCTGGGAAATTCACCATTCTCCAATTTTCTTTTATAAAAAAAAAGATCAGTTTAACTCCTCATGCTTGGATCCCCCACACAGGCAGCCCTGGATGACAGGATGGCAGAAATACGTTTCCTGATCTACCAAACACAGAAGACAGCAGTGAAGCACCAGGAGTGGTTTTGAGTTTGGGATTGGAATTCATCCCAGTTATGTCTAAGCGAGGGAAAAAAGAGCAACGGAGGCCGATGTTGTTGAAGTAAAAATTGTAAAGAGTGGTATAAGCAGAAGGCATTTAAATAATGTAAACAGTCTGGCATGGGAGGAAGGATGGGAGGCATTCCAGAAACAAAGGGAAAATAGTTTTAAAACATGGCTAAAAATACAGCAACTCTTGAATTCCAGAGATTATCTCAATTAGCGCTTTTCAATATATCTTTACAACAGAATTGTAGGAGTTCACAAAAGATAATGGAGGCTATGAGATACGGAGAAGTGATATAAATTTGTTTAATTAAAAGGATGAAGGGCTCCCTAAAATAAGATTCACTTATCTTCTGTAGCTGGGAAGAGCGAGGTTATATTGGGAAAACTGCAGCTTGTGGCACCGTAGTGTGGAGAAAGCATGGAGAGAGCCAAGGCTGGGAGGAAGAGCCCCTTCTTCAGCCTCAGCAGTTCCTTGCTCGGTGACTTTCAACAGCAAATCCCTTCCCATGGGATTTATGTGCTATTAGAGCAAAATGGGATGATTTTACATTTCCAAGAGGATTTTGTTTGATGTTCAGAGAGCAGGAATAGGACATTTTTGTCCAACAGAAAATCAAATACTCAGACATCAGGGCTTTGAGAGGCAGGCAAACATGGTTTAAGCTGGGAATCTGTGTGTGTGGAGCTGTGCATGGATGTGTTTGATGGCTCCTCTGGCTCCAGAGGTGTGTGGCACATGTCAGAATTTATGTCCAGCCTCAGCATTGCGTGTCCATCCCTTGGAATGGGGGGAGAAGCATGGATGGATATCCAGCTTGGATGGAAGTGTAGGGGGAGACCATAGGGGCCAGGGAGGAGAGGAGACCCTCATGCAGATCTAAATTAAATTAACCCCCCTGGATGTATATTAATATGTTAAGTAGCACTAAGCTCTGTATCCCAGCTTAGCAATATTTTGAGGCACTTTATTGCTTTAATGGAGGGATAAAATAGAACCTGCAATTATAGTAATTTTTTCTAATTGAATATTTTGCTTTATTCTTTCCCTTTCAAAGCATGACTGTAAGTACCAGCCTTCATAAAGCTTTGGAAATATTTATACTTTCCCTCTCTGGCAATGGGTGTAAATATGCTTCTTCTTGGGCAGACTGTTTGGGTCCCTCGTGGATGAGGAGCAGAACAGCTCTGGAGAGCAGTGGGCAATGCACCTTCCTCTGCTCTTTTTAATCATGGAATTTTGGGATGGTTTGGGTTCAAAGGGACTCTAAGGATCTTCCAGTTCCAACCCCTTTCCATGGGCAGGGACACCTTCCTCTATCCCAGGTTGCTCCAAGCCCTGTCCAGCCTGGCCTTGGACACTTCCAGGGATCCAGAGGCAGCCACAGCTTCTCTGGGAAATCTGTGCCAGGATCTCACAATAACAGCTGTTATTCCCAGGCCATGTTCTGTGCAAACAGATGAAATCCTTGTTTTCTGTCACCTAAACTGAGTTTGAGGAGGAGGACAGGTAATGCTCCTTCAGGATCCTGCTGGAGCAAGATGTAGATGGTTGGTAGAGGCAAAAGCTGAAAGGCAGAGTCCTTGCCCAAAACCAGCCAGGTGAGGAAGCCCTGCTGCCAACAGGGACAAAAGGGGATTAAACTGGACAGCTGATGGTGTAATTGGGTGTCAGTTGAGTTTTTTGAAGTAGCCATTTTCAGTGGCAGCTCTTCAAACCCAAGTTCCTCCCTCCAGCTCAAGCCTCAAGCAGGCAGCAAAATGCAGCTAAATTAACATAATAATTGCGTTGTGCATTCCGTGTGCTGAATCTGGGGTTTAAAGAGGGAGATTTGCTGATACTCCCTCCATGTGATGGGATGCTATCAGTTGGAGGCTGTTGCAGTAGCTGTCTCCTCATCTAAAGGGGACTTTTGATCCAATAAACTGCTTATCTCGTGTAGTTGTCCTTTCATCTAGCGTGGGTGGTGTGTGACGGCTGATGGAAGGCGCAGTATTGTGGCTCGTTTATGAATATTAATTAGAAATGGAAATAATTTGGAACAGCGTGCACCAACAGCTCTCCAAGCATCACTGGCTGCAGAAATCCATCAGTTCCTCCCTCATGGAACACTCACAAATTCAGGGAAGACGCTCACGTTGGGGTGTGAAGTCACCACACGGCGTCTGTCACGCCGACACGTCGGCGATGCAGCGGGAGCTTGACTCGGGGCTTTATTTCCCAGCGTTTGTCACGGCTGGGCTGGGCAAGGAATGATTTCCTTGGGAGAAAGGAAAGGAATGATTTCCTTGGGAGAAAGGAGCTGCAGCAGTGCCTTGCCAAGTCATGTGCATCCGAACCGGGGCTGGAGGTTGAGGCTGTGGCTGGGCACGTGGCTGTGCCGAAAGGCAGCGCGATAAGGCTCCGGCGCCCTTGTTTCAGTGAAGGACACGCTTTGCTCCTGAATGCTTAATCTTACCTTAGTCCTTGTCACTCCGGGCCCCTTGTCACACGCTGACGTAAATGCATCATGCCACTGACGCCAGGAAAGGCTCCAGCTCCAAGTGTGATGATACCAGAGCCCTTCAGTGAATCTCACAATGGTTTGAGATGGAAGGGACCTTAAAGATCATCTCATTGCAACCCCTTGCCATGGGCAGGGACACTTTTCCCCTTTTGTGGTTCCATCTCAAAGTCCAGCCATGTGCACTGATCAAGGATAGAGCCCTCTTCATCTCTCTTGCCAGGAACTCATCCTCAGTGGCCACATCTCCTCTTAGCAGCTTGGTAGTGGCAGGATTTGCCCTCTGACCCTGAGATGGGCTGGCACAGCATGGCTGTTTCTGGCATGTTAAGCTTTCATGGCTTTTGGGGTGCCTCCGGGATGCCAGCTGGGAATGGTTCTGGTGGTGCTTCTTGAAGTAAGGGCTTGTAGGGATGATTATCATCCCAGGGATGATCCTGTGCTGGTTGAGCCTTGAAGGCAACAACATCCCTGCCCAGTAGACAAGGAGGAGCCCAGAAGCGAGCAACACATCCTAGCAACACAAGGAAAATGTTCCCTTTACTTAGGGTTAATTTTTATTTTCTTATGAGAGCATGGGCTTGTTTTTCCACTCTGATGAAGGTGTGTCCAGCCTGTCAGAGTCTCCAGCAAAATCCACCTCTAGCTTTTGGACATGGCCACCAGACTTATCTGTTTGGGACTAAATTTATTTTATGTGTGCACCAGTAGTGGAGGCCAGATCCCTTCATTGGATTAGATTGTCACTGTCATCTTTGGGAGGGTTATATTCAGTGGGCCACCTTGGAATTGTTGCTTAGGGGTGAATCCCAGGTGAGGAGAGCGGAGAAATGCCTGGACATGTCATAAATCGTGGAATGACACAGGACTTTGAAGCTCATCCAGTTCCAGTCCCCTCTGATGGACAGGGACATCTTCCACTGTCTTGAGTTGCTCCAAGCCCTGGTCTTGAACACTTCCAGGGAATTCAGCTGAGACCCAAACACTCGTGTCCCTGTGGACTCATCCCCCTCAGATGCTGGTGGAGGACGATGTGGTTTGTTGCTCCCACAGTTTTCTGGAGTGCTTTGCTCCTCAGAGAAGACCCTCTGGGGTTAAACTGGGATCATCCCTGGGAGCTCAGGACATGCAGCGAGCCAAAAATGCACACTTCTGGGGTCACCCATCATCACCCAGACTCCAATTTGTGGGTTAATTTATTTTTAAAGCGAGCCAAGTAATTAACTGCTTTCCTTTAAAACTCCTCGGAGCCCTTCAAACCAGCGCTTTAAAAATGGGTTGATTATTCCGCTTTCTTCAAAGCACGGGGTATTAGGAAAAGTCGGCTCCTGCAGGCACGATCCTCTGGCAGCCCAAGGCACTCCAGGGGTGCTGTGCCGTGTCACACCCGCTCAGTGTCACAAATCACTCGCCTGTGAGTGCCACTTGCTCTAAGTGGGGCATGACGGCTGTCACAGGGCCGGCTCTGCCATCCCCACCTTCCCTTTGGAATTTGTGAATTTGTTCCCTTCCCCCGGCGTGGCCGGGGTTGGGTTCTTTGAACCAGCTCAGGCTTTGCTTTTCAATCCTGAGCTTTAGATCTGGGATAATAAAACATCAAAGTAAACCAGATTGTTGTGGATAGAGAAAAAAAAAAAAAGGAAAAAAAAATCAGGACACTGAGTAGGACTTCAGGGAGTAATAAATTTGTTCTATATTTAATCTCGTATTTATCGCAGTGTCAGTATGAGACCACTTCATTTTACTACTTTAACTGTAGCTAAGAATAACTGAATCCTTGAAATATTGAGAAAGTGGCTAATACCTGGTGGTAGCTGATGGGATCCAGCTTTAATAGTTATTGATTGGCTTCAAAAAGCTCCCAGTAATATCACATTTGAGCTACTGTATGTTGGGAGTTCAAATCCTATCAGTTATTTAAGATTAGAAGTAATTGTAGATTTGCAGCTTAATCATCCCTCAGTAGGTGAAGCCAGCCAGGACTTCAGGTGTCATTTATAATTTTGCAAAAAATTATGGTTGATCTGCCCCGGTTTTATTGTGGGAAAATCTTGGCATCCCTAAATTCAGACATTCTCCAGCATTTCCTCAGCTTGCTCTAAGATTGGTGTGGATCTTCTGATGGGGATGCAAAGCCCAGTTTGAAATCTGTTTGTCAGGCAGTCAACAAAAGGGACAAATTACCCCTGTGGTGTTGGTCTAAGTGCTTGGTCCTTTCTCATAGTGCCCCATGTCTCAGAATGGGCTGAAAAAATCCAAATATCCTCATAAGAAAATAAAAATTATCCCTCAGTAAGGGGAATATCTTCCATTCAGAAATTCAGGAGAGCAAAAAATCAGATTAAACATTGCTTTTGAGTACTAAAACTCTGCCTGGGTAACCTGACATTTACCTGTGCTTCAGCAGAGCTTCAAAACAGCACCTTTAATGATGCTTTATTACCATTTGTGTTCTTAGTCTTTGTTTTACTGCTCTGGAGTTTCATAATCCCATTTATCAAAACATTTGGGGTTTTGTTGTTTCTTTTCTCTCTGGTATGGCTTGTTGCACAATTAGAGCTTCGTTAAAGGCTCTCATTATTTTTTTTTGGTTGTGATCAAGCTCTGCTTGCAACGAACCACTGAATTTTCTGTTTGAACACACAGATCTCCCTGTAATTCCCTGCTGCTCCTTTCACTGGGAATCAGATCTTTGACATTCCTGGGAAGTGACCAATTTTTTTTATCAACGAGGGCAAATTATTTCTAACTCTTTTAATTTTTTTTTGTTGATATTTAAGTGTATTCTGAGAGGAAAAAAAAATACAATTTTTCCGATTTCCTGCAATTGTCGGGAGCTGCGTAACTGCAGCGCGGAGTTTGAATTCAGGGGTTAAGTTGCATTTCTGGTGGCTTTGCAACTTCTTTGCCTGGGAATGGATTATTTCCCCCTTTTTTCAGGGGATTAGGGGATTTATTTGGGAAGCAGCACTCCTAACAAAGGTGTCTGAGGCACTGGGTTTGCACCTCCTCCATTTACTTTGAGTGAACTACTTTTGCCATCCTGAAACTGGTTTTTGGGGGGAATGGTGAGGAAATCATGCTTTTAATTTTGACTATTTATTTTGGAATAATTCTGCTGAGTAATTTTAAGTAGGAATTGAAGAATGAGGATATACTAATTGAAAAATTATTGTTTAGAGCCAATTCCCACATGGAATATGTGTCTCACTGGAGCAGAAAGCTGTTTAAGGATCCTGAGCCAGGCTGGGAATTGTTGGGATCTGGTGCCGGGTCCTTGTGTGCTGCTGTGAGGCTCATAAAAGACCACAGCCCTAATTAAGAATGAAAATGCACATATTTATGATCTTTAGGTTCCCTTCCAACCCAAACCATTCTATGATTCCATGATATTAGAGTGGATATTCTGTCTGGCACTGCTCCTTATGGTCAGCAAAAGGGTCCTTGCCTTGCTGCCACTTTCCACTGGCTATAGGATTAATTGGTTGTGTGAATTAACTGAGGACTAAGCTTCATTAGGCTGCCATTATCAGTGCATTTGTATTTTTTCTGTCCTAAATCCTCCATGAAAACATCTGTTAGTCACTTAGAGTAGGAGTCTGCATTCTTAGGAACAATTTCACCATCATAAAACTGGACATTTTTACTGATCAGACTCCTTTAAATATACTCACTTCTCTTCCAGTTCTTTTTCCAAGAGGAAGCCTTTCAGTAGGACACTAAATCTGTGTTAACTCTGAGGACAAGTTTGTGTTCTTGCTTGTGAGGCAGGTGGGACTCTGACACCTGTCAAGAGCTCTGAGATGTGTTCTGTCCTCCTCCCTTGGCATCGCCCCTCATCTGTTTTCTGCAGAATTACTGAATTATAGAATCATTAAAGTTGGAAAAGACCTCCAAGACCATCAAGTCCAACCTGTGACTGATCCCCATCTTGTCACTGAGTGCCACATCCAATCATTCCTTGGACACCTCCAGGGATGGGGACTCCAAACCTCCCTGGGCAGCCCCTTCCAATGGCTGATTATCCCTTCAGGGAAGAAATTCTTCCTGATGTCCAACCTAAACCTCCCCTGGTGTAACTTGAGGCCGTTCCCTCTCCTCCTGTCCCTGTTCCCTGGGAGCAGAGCCCGACCCCCCTGGCTGTCCCCTCCTGTCAGGGAGTTGTGCAGAGCCACAAGGTCCCCCCTGAGCCTCCTTTTCTCCAGGCTGAGCCCCTTTCCAGCTCCCTCAGCCCCTCCTGGTGCTCCAGCCCCTTCCCCAGCTTGGAATGTATTGTTTTCTTCAATGTTGTTGAAGTTGGTTGAAGTGTTTTATTTGGACTCTTTTTTCCCCCAAACCCAGGGTTTCTGTGCAATCAGTGCCTTGAGTTGCTGTGGTCATTGTTGCTTTTAAGCTGAGTGTCCCCAGGACTGGGCTGCTCACTGCATTTATGGAACTGAGTGGCAGAAACCCAGGAACTGCAACATTTTATTAACCACAGGATCAGAGAATTGCTAAGCTTGGAAAAGCTCTCTTAAGATCATAGAGTGCAACAGTTCCTCCAGCACTGCCAGGGCCACCACTGACCCATGTCCCCAAATGCCACATCCACACAGCTTTTAAGTAGCACCAGGGATGGTGACTCCTGCTGTCCTGGGCAGCCCCTTCCAAAGCTTCACCACCCTTTTGGTAAAGAAATAATTCCTCATTTCCAGTCTAAACCTCCCCTGGCACAACTTGAGGCCATTTCCTCTCATCCTGTCACTTGTTATGTGGGAGAAGAGATCAACCCCCACCTGTGACAACCTCCTGACAGGTAGTTCTGGCTTTAGAGTTTCCTTTGGTCCATATTAATTTTCTTGGATCACCTAAGAAATGGGATACATGTCCAAGGCTGGCTTTCCCTGCCCTTCAAGCATCATCTGCTGGGGTTACCTCAGAAAGTTTCATGTTTTTGGAGCTTGGGTACCTTTGGCTTTTTAATAAAAGACAAGATTCCTAATAGAAATGCAGCTTAAAGGCCCAAAAAACCAAAGCTGGTTTTACTGAAAATGGTGTTATTGGATTTCAGAAAAGCCTTCTCACAGAAGCAGGGGATGACCACGAAAATTCACCATCCCAGACATAAAATTTGCTCCCACATCCTTTTGCCCATGATTCTCATGATGACACTGAAATTATTTGCCTATTAAAGGGTATCTATTGCTCCTCCTAATCATAGGAATAGAATCAGAATAAGGAATTCCTGCTTTAAATGTGTCTGTTTACCCAGTTCTGTGGCATAACCATTATTTTCCTCTATGCACTTCCCCATTCAGCCACAGCAGTGAAGTGTCAGATATATCTGAAACCTCTGGATTCAGTCAGCAAAGTCAGCTTGTGTCAGTTTATGATCTCACACTCTTTTTTCCCCCCCACAGGAGTTCTGTTACCTGATAAAGTTGGATCTCTTTGGGTCAAACCAGTGGGATTATCTAAATGAGGCTGTCTGCTCCGCTGTCCTTCCCGACCTGTCTCTGCTCTGCCTTTGATGGGGGCCCTTCCTGGGGTGTCCTGCACTTGTTCCACCCTGCCTTTGGTGAATTAAAGAAGTAACTGCATGTCCTGAATGGTTCAGAGCTCAGGGTGACAGGGATAACCAGCTTTTGTGCCCAGCTCCCTGTGATCTGTAATAACTGCTGGAATTAAAGGAAGGAACCACAGAGCAGCAGCAATGTTTGGCGTTTTTAAAGTAGTTCTGATTTAAGTGTAAAATACCTTTTTTTTAAAATTTTTTTTGAACTTTATCAGTTACTGAAAACAGTTCACAATGCTTGAAAGAGCTTTTCTGGCAGTATAGGAAAGTACCTTCAGAGATCTCAGGCCAAAGCACCGTGCAGCTCATTATCTGCTTTCTGATGGTGAGCAGAAAAGAGCACAGCTGGCCCAGGAAAAGGGGTTGGATCTGGGCAGGTACATCCTGATTTTCCTCCAGGTTCTCATGCCATCATCTGGCATTTGTGGTTTAAAAGTTTCTGAGCAGGAGGTGGTGTGTATTTAATAGCCCATGATGAATGCTCTAGTCCTTTGAGGGGTTTTGGAGCTTGGTAAAATTTTCTTCATTTTTTTTTTTTAATTTTTCGTTGCTTGGTGTCTCCTTGCTCTTTCCATCAGGAAGATTCCCAAATATGAATCTTCTAGTGGGAGATTCCCTGCTTATGGCAGGGGATTGGATCTGAAGGATTTTCAAGGTCCCTTTCAACCCAAACCATTCTGATTGATGATTTTGTGCTTGAAACTGTTTTCCTGAAAATATTGAGAGTGGGACAATGACAGTTGTTTTATTTGGGGCTTTTTTGGGGGGACTTTGGTTTGTTTTCATGCAGATTCCTCTGTGGAACAGGGATTAGTTGAGCTTTACACATAGTAAGTTATCCTGAGGAACTGAAACCAGTGGTGTGAGTTTCTGCCCCTTGCAGAGAGGGAAAATACCTGTGCAACAAAAACCTTTCCATAGATTAATTGTGGATACTCTATGCTTTAGTGAAGCAAGGTACTGAATATTCCAAAGTCAGTTTTCCAGCTTCAGTGTGGTGTCAGTGTTGACAGTTGGATTCAATGGTATTTTTATTGGGTAATTATGTTTTGTGTGTATTGGACTTTGGGAATATGTATAGAGAAAATACTCCTGTGCTGTCAGAATGTTTAGTGTGAATGTGTTATTTACTCTGCAGTCAAAGGGTGTTTTAGAGAGAAGGATTTTATTGAATCATAGAATCCTGGGATGGTTTGAATTGGAAGGAGCCATGGCAGGGACACCTTTCTAGAAGGTAAAATTGCATTTTTAAAATGCCTGTGCTGTCTACACAGAGAGCTGAGCTGTGAAGAGGAGGGAGACCCAAGGAAACGGGACCCCCTTCAGATCAAATCCTGCCTCCCACATGGGATGCTCATGCTGATGAACAGAGGTGATTTTACACCAGGAACAGCTTCAGCAGCAGAGCTCCTCTCTGAGATGAGTCAGTAGCTGTAGTTTCTCTCCTTTTGCTCATCTTTTACCACTTGGAGTAACTCCCTGCAGGCTCTGGGGAGAATTGGTCCCTGCAGATTTCTCTGCAGCAGATTGTGATCCTGGTTCTGAGATGTACAGCAGGGTTTGAGGAAAAATCCTGGAAGGGGGCAAGCACTGAGAAGGGAGAGTGGGAATTGCAAGGAGATAGCTTGGCTAAATATTTCCTGGGAGGGTACTAAGGGGTGTAATAATGGCTGATCTCAGAGGGGATGGTTTGGAAAGAACAGCTCATGTCTGATTTCAGCTTCTGGATAATGTGGTTTGGCTCATGCCTTGGAGCAGCTCAGAGAGAAGGTGGAGAGCTGGTGGATGAATGGAGGAATATCACTGCTTCAGCAACAGGCAGCATGAAGTTATGACTTTGTAAGGGCAGGAGATGAAAGGAAAAAGCACTTAAATTCAGAATCACAAGAGTTTTCTGTGATTTTTCATTGTAGGAAGGAAAATTCCAAGCAGTTGCAGCCTTTTCTTTTCATGCAGTTAATGCCATTTTCCCATTAAATTAATTTATTTTCACAGATCACAGATGGATCTTTAGGATTGTTCACAAAGGTTACTCAGTGCATAAAACTTTGATGTCTCTTCATACAACTGTGGAATGGTTTGGGTTGGAAGGGACTTAAAGATCATCTCATTCCAGCCCCTGCCATGGGCAGGGACACCTTCCACTATCCCAGGTTGCTCCAGCCTGGCCTTAGACACTTCAGGGATCCAGGGGCAGCCACAGCTTCTCTGGGGAACCTGTGCCAGGGCCTCCCCACCCTCATAGGGAAGACCTTTTCCCTATAATTTAACTTAAATCTCCCCTCTTTTAGTTTAAAACCATTCTTGTATCTCACCTGAAATGTGAGGCTGTGAGCTGCAGGTGCCTTCCCAGCCTTTGGAGCACACAGACCCCAGCCCTGTGATGCTAATCCACCTGCTCTGAGCAGATCCCAGGGAGAGTTTTCATCTCCAGCAGGATTGCAGGCCACAGACCTCGTGTTCTCCAGGATGTGAGCAGAGTGTGATATTGATTGCAATGCTTACTGTAGTTATTTATTGCCTTCATTAGCAGGGAAGAGATGAGAGACTATCACAGTGTATTAAGTTGTCCCAGAGACACCTGGATAGTAAATTATAAATAAACAGTCAACAGTGGAGTAGAACTGGTAGAAAGCTGGGATGGTCAATGTGAGGATCTACCAGCCAGGCTTTTTAAATCACTAATGTGCAGATTCAGTGGGATTATTGCTTCCTGTGGCTGGTAATGCAGTCTTAAGGGACTTAAGTGACTGGAGACGTGGTTTGACTGAGCTAATTGACATTCATCTTCTCTTGAGATGCCTCTTCTCTTTTGCACAGCACTGAGACTTTGGATAGGTGTTTTCGTTGGATTTCATCGGAGATAAACCCCTCCAAACTGCTATTTTTGCTGTAAACATAGCCTTCCAAGGAAGGGAAAGATTGTGCTAAAATGATTGATGATTGGCTGGAAAAGGGAGTTAAAAATCTGGGTAGAATAAGGGTAATTCCTTGTCCATTTCCTTCCAGCTTACCACCAAATAAACCTTTGTTATCCTGAGGGACATGACTCTGTGTGTGCTGGTATGGGATTGTAGCATTTTTAACTTTACTGGTTATCATGGCTATCATAGTTAACTGTTGGAATCAATGATCTCACAGATCTTTTCCAACCTTAATGGTTCTATGATTCACCCAGGATTCAGCTTTTACTGGAGCCTTTTGAACCCAGAGCCTGCCCAGAGCTCAGTACTGCAGCTGTGGGACCTTATTTTACAAGAAAAATAAAACTTACATGGCCAAAGGGGCCTCAGAAAAAGCTCGGTGACAGAAGGACCAGTTGAAGACAGTGGAATTGAAAGTGACCAAACTTTTTTCGTTGTTTTTATTTGTATTAATTGTAAAAAACCAAACAAACTTACAGTTCTGCTTTACTTGAAGCTGCTGTGACTCGTAAATAAACCACTGAGAGCTGTGCTCACAGCCCAAACCACTGGAGATGTATTTAAAGCCATAAACCCTGTTGCTGCTCTTGTATTTTTGTTTTAAATCCTGTTTGTGCAAGACTGTTAATTTACACAGGGCTTTACAAACACAGATAAGACACTTTCCCTGCCCACATAACTCATTCTTAGAGGTCTGGGCTTCCTAAATTAATGATTTGTCCAGGTATTAGGGCATCCCTTCCTTTCCTTGTGTATCCCTGTGAGGAATCCTCGAGCCAGAGCCTTTTTGTGGGGAGTTCTCATTCCCAGCTGGGCACTGGGTTCTGGTTTTTGGGAGTAATTTTGGGGTGGAAAGTTGAACACCCAGGGTTGTAGGAGCAAATCCAGGCTTTTTTTAATCCCCAACCCATTTATGTTCATGCATAAATAATGTTATAATAACACCTGAGTGTGACAAACACTGGTTAAGACATTGTGCATTTAATAATGACATTTCTTGGCTTTTCCTCCTCGATTTGGGAAGGATCCTCTTTATGTTGGAGGCACAGGGAGTTCAGAGCATGGTGGATTTCATCTCCCACTGGATGCAGGATGGAGCTGAGGATTTCCCTTTGCTGGAGATTGCTGGTGGTGTGAAGCACTTCAGGCAGCCTGAAAAGCCTGAGTGTTTCCTGCAGGAGAGTGTTGTGTTCTTCTGGTGCCAAATGGGTCAAAATCTCTGCCGTGGTGGTGGCAAACTGTGGAGCTGGCAAGGGAAGGAATAAATCAGGGAACGTTCTGGGGAGATGATCGTTAACCAGCATTCATGTGTAAAACGGCGTCTAGACATTCAAACACTGCTAATAGCATTTGATTAACCATTTTTGTTTTGTTCTTGCTCAGTGTGTTAATCACTGTGATTAAAATGCTTAGCCACCATGGAGCTAGGCGTTGGATAAATTAGGAAGTAAGCAAATCCAAACAGATGGGGCAGGGAAAATTAGTGTCTCTGGCAGGGCCAGCCTCAGACAAGGCAGGGCCAAGGAAGATTTAGGGGGAGACCCTAAATAATCTAAGAAGAGCAAATTTACATTTGCAGTGGGCCTGCCAGATCTCCCCATCCTGTTGTTCCTGTAAAGCTTTGCCTCCTCAAGCCTTTTTCCTCTGCCTCTGGAACTCACCTGGCCTGGCAGGTTGCAGGATGCTACAGCCAGGTTTGGGATCTGCTCTCTCCTTTGCACAAGGACATCCCAGCATCCTTGTGGGGTGGGTCCTGTGTCCCCTGCTGCAAATCCTTGTGAGAAGGATCAGCCACTCAATTCTGGCTCAAGACTGGCCCAATTTCTACTTATTTTTTTCATTTTTTTTTATAGCAATAACAAAAGACTGTTGGTGATGTTTAACCCCTCCACCACCAAACATGTGGGCGCCATCCTTCAGTGGCACAATGACTACTTTAAACTGCTGGGATTAGGGCTAAATCCTTGTCTGCTGCAGATTTTCAAGGAAGAATGATGGCTGCAATGGGTGGGAAGGGCACCTTGCACTACTTGTAAGATCAGGAGCATTGTTAGATATCGAGATGCATTAAATTAGCCCCCAGTTGTGTCATCTCTAAAGAGAAATCACAGATAAAACAGATGAGCACAGGGGTTTCTCTGTGGTAGTTTGGACAAAGCTGGAATTACCTGAAGGAGGGATCATCCATGGAGGTGATGGGGAGAGCACACTCACAGCCCTCTCTGTTCTTCCTTTCCCTTAATCTTGTTTTCTGTGTAACTCATTTTCTGGTAGAGCTGTGGGAAAAAAAAAATTAAATGGGTAGTTTTGGTGACAGCAGGTTTTGGCCTATTATGTGGTAGGATCTGTAGCTAGGATTTCCAATTTCCCCTCTAATCAAAAGGCTTCCTAAACCTTTCAGAAGTGCTCTCCTGGGATGACTGCACTCACAGAAAGGCGAGTGCTTTGTTTCTGCTGGTGTCAGTCTCTTCAAAGGTACCTGAAGCACAGCAAAGCCATCAGCCCAGTCCTGCTCCTCTCAGAGCGTCACAGGGCTGGGGATATCCAGTGCACAGGGCTGGGGATATCCAGTGCACAGGGCTGGGGATATCCAGTGCACAGAGCTGGGGATATCCAGTGCACAGGGCTGGGGATATCCAGTGCACAGAGCTGGGGATATCCAGTGCACAGGGCTGGGGATATCCAGTGTACAGTTCTGGGGATATCCAGTGCACAGGGCCGGGGATATCCAGTGCACAGAGCTGGGAATATCCAGTGCACAGAGCTGGGGATATCCAGTGCACAGAGCTGGGGATATCCAGTGCACAGAGCTGGGGATATCCAGTGCACAGAGCCGGGGATATCCAGTGCACAGAGCTGGGGATATCCAGTGCACAGAGCTGGGGATATCCAGTGCACAGGGCTGGGGATATCCAGTGCACAGTTCTGGGGATATCCAGTGCACAGGGCTGGGGATATCCAGTGCACAGGGCTGGGGATATCCAGTGCACAGGGCTGGGGATATCCAGTGCACAGAGCCGGGGATATCCAGTGCACAGAGCTGGGAATATCCAGTGCACAGAGCTGGGGATATCCAGTGCACAGAGCTGGGGATATCAGTGCACAGTTCTGGGGATATCCAGTGCACAGGGCTGGGGATATCCAGTGCACAGGGCTGGGGATATCCAGTGCACAGAGCTGGGAATATCCAGTGCACAGAGCTGGGGATATCCAGTGCACAGAGCTGGGGATATCAGTGCACAGTTCTGGGGATATCCAGTGCACAGGGCTGGGGATATCCAGTGCACAGGGCTGGGGATATCAGTGCACAGTTCTGGGGATATCCAGTGCACAGGGCTGGGGATATCCAGTGCACAGGGCTGGGGATATCGGTGCACAGTTCTGGGGATATCCAGTGCACAGGGCTGGGGATATCCAGTGCACAGTTCTGGGGATATCCAGTGCACAGAGCTGGGAATATCCAGTGCACAGTTCTGGGGATATCCAGTGCACAGGGCTGGGGATATCCAGTGCACAGGGCTGGGGATATCCAGTGCACAGGGCTGGGCATATCCATTGCACAGCCCCTCCTTTTCCAAATGCTCCAGCCCTGTGTAAGTGATGATCCTGGGATATGACAGTGAGAAAAGCTGGGAAGTCTTGGAGTTTCAAGAAATGCTGAATTTAATCTGAACCAGTGTTCAGTCATTGCCTGTGTGGGACTTTTCACTCAAAGTTGAATTTTGTTCTTGTATTTTTGTTGTCCTGGATGGGTTTTTACTCATAATCACAAAATCATGAAATGGACAGAGTCCCCAGCAGAAATTCAATGTTAAATGATCTCTGAGGGTAAATTCCTTCCTACTGGTATTCTTTTAAGACCTCCAGGCAATACTAAAACTCTTTAAAAGTTGGTTCCCTGTTTGTTTGGATTTTTTACTTGTTTCTGCCAGGAATGGTCACAGCTCAAGAAGTGTTTGGACAATGTTCTCAGGCCCAGGGTGGGATTGTTGGGGTGTCTGTGCAGGACCAGGTGTTGGACTCTGTGATCCTAATGGGTCCCTTCCAACTCAGCATATTTTATTATTCTACCTCTTATTTTACATTTCTGATTTCCTTCATGACTAAGCACAGCAGTTTTCAAGCTTCATAAAAAACTTCTCTGCCTGCACCTCCTTCCTTACACTGGCCTTACTTTCTTGCTTTCATCTCCTCTTTTTTCCCCCTCAGGTCATATTCCTATATGCAGGAAAGCATAGATAGGCCTAAGTAAAAATGCCTTTTATACCTGAAATATATAAGAAGCCCTTAGACACAACACTGTGTCTAAATATACCTGCAAAAGTTGGGCTTATTCAGCTCTCCTCTAAGGGGATTGAGACATGTGAGTCTCCAGCTGAGTGTGTTAAGCTCTGCAGTGACCACACTTCCAAATATTTTATTTGCAGTGTGTTAAGGGTTTTTTTTTCAGCAAGTGCTCTATTGTTATTGCCAGGAAAATGCTGACATATATTTTATGTAGCACATCAGATGTGATCCAGACTCGCTTTGCAGAGCTGAGTAGCATTGCTACGTAGCAGCTACGGCCAATTGTTCGACACAGCATTTTGCTGCGTTTCCTGACATGCTTAATAAAGATATTTTCATGATTCTGGAGGCAGCCTGAATGCCATTAACTGCTGACTTTCTGAGGAAGCACAAAACACAGCTCCTAATGCCAGGCTCTGCAGGTTTGGCTCGGCAGCCATCAGGTACCACTCCAGAGCATGGGAAAATTGAAATAAAAACCACCTTGGCTGGTTGGCATCACCTGAGCTGCTGCTTTCTGTCCTGCAGATTGATCTTGTCCATGGATTAGGGTAAGGCAGAGCTGGGGGTGTTTTCTCAGGGATGGGGATGGAGGTGGTTGAATATTCTGGCACACAGGAGACCTGGCAGAGGATCTAAGGAAAAGGTCTCTGTCAGCCTGTGTCAGGGTCCCTGTGATATCCATGTGTTGTCTTGGCAGAGTCCAGAGCCTGTGGATGTGCTGACCTTGCAGCCAGAACAGGAATTTGTTATTTCAGAAGATCTGGACCTTGTCATCACTGGTTTATCTTGGACTTAGTATTTTTTTCACTTATAATCCACAGTGGATCTCTGGGGTGGGAGGAAAGCAGGAAAACTGTAGAGGAGTTGTACCTGGAGGTAAATCTAGAGGAAAGGAGCACCCCTCCCATGAGGAATAGCTGAAAGGATTGGGATTGCTCATCCCGGAGAAGGGAAGGCTCTGGAGTGACCTTATTGACTCCTCAATAATAAAAATGGAGAGAGACTATTTACCACAATCTGGAGGGACAGGACAAGGGAGAATGGTTTCAAAATAAAAGAGAATAGGTTCAGAATGGATATTAGGAAAAACATCTTCCCTGTGAGAGTGGGCAGGCCCTGGCACAGGGTGCCCAGAGAAGCTGTGGTTGCCCCTGGATCTCTGGAAGTGCCCAAGGCCAAGTTGGATGGGATTTGGATCAACCTGGGGTAATGGAACACGTCCCTGCCCATGGCAGAGGGTGGGATGAGAATCTGTAAAGTCCTTTCCAAACCTTTCTATAATTCCATGATTGATTCTCTGGTACCTGGTTTTGAGAAAGAGAGAGAAAATAGCCTGGTGGTTGTATTTTAAGGGATGATGTTGATTGACACAGGGTGACTCAGGGTGTCTCTGATCACTTAGGAAAGTGCTGAACATCCCTGTGGGAAGGGAACAGGCTCACAGCACATCCATCCCACAGAGGGAGTATCTGTTCCTCAGGAACAACCAGTTTTTTCCAACTTTGGTGTTTTTCTACTCTGAATGTAAAACCAGGGAATTCTCACTAGAAAAGAAACAAAAATGTTCATGTTTCGCTTTTGCCACCCTGAAGGCTGCAGGAGAGGAAAGAAAACTCTTCTCTCAAGAGAGAGGTGTCCTTTTTGGCAGTGTGAGCTTTAAAGAAAGCCAGAAGTTCAGGAGGAGGATGGAGGCCAAGGGGAGGAGGTGGGATCTTCCATGCTCCCTTCACAGATCCCAAGGATGCCCCAGTTTGGTGGAGAAACTGAAGCAGGGGGTGGCAGAGAGTTGATTTGCTGCTCTCCATGGATCTGAACAGCTTCTGAGCAGTTTAAAATAAGCACTTGGAAGGTATCATGTTCCTGAGGAGGTAAATGGTGAAGGAATCACAAGTTGGAGCGTGGGGAAGGATACGTGACAGAGCTGAGCCCAAGATTTGGGGCAGAGAGGGAGCTGGAATGGGGAAGTCCTGAAAGTGTCTGTACTGTGGTGGAGAAGGCAGAAGATGAGGATGTTGTGGTCAAAGTGAAATAAAAAGATGTCCAAAGTGTGCCACTTCTACTGAGTTTTCCTCAAAAGGGTGGTTAAGAAGAAATAGGGGTTGTATTTATGCTACTTACTAAAAAACTTTGGAGAAGACATGATGGATGTTTTCCATAGTGATCTTTAGCTTCTTTTCCTGATGTCCTGAATTATGAAATCAGAGCATCTGAATAATGAAAAAGCATAGCATAAAGCACTGGATAATTAGGCTCTTTTGAATATTTTAGATTTAGATTGAATATTAGGAAGGAATTCTTGCTTTGAGGTGGGGAAACACTGGCAAAGGTTGCCCAGAGAAGCTGTGGCTGCTCCTGGATCCCTGGAAGTGTCCAAGGCCAGGTTGGACAGGGCTTGGAGCAGCCTGGGATAGTGGAACCCATGGCAGGGACTGGAATGGGATGGGTTTTAAGGTCCCTTCTGTGATTATGTGAAATTATTTAATCATTATTGTGGTGTTTTCCATGTGTGCAGGACACACACAGTCTGCCCCTGAGGTAGCTTCTGAATTTGACCCATTTCAACCAGAAGTTTTCAGTGCAGATTTTTCTGATCACAAATGGTTGCTGGGTCCCTGAAAACAGAGGGGAGAGAAAAACCTATTAGAGGTCCAAAGGAGTAAAAGCTGCCACATTTGTGAGTTTACCAGGACACACAATTATTCCAGTTAACAAGGTGGGGATCAGTCACAGGTGGGACTCGGTGATCTCAGAGTTCTTTTCCAACCTAAATGATTCTGTGATGATTTTGTCAATGATCATTCTGTGATGATCTCTGTCAATCTCCAAGGTCTTTCCTCTTTTGCAGGCAAATCTTTGGGAGAAGTGATGCCATAATCTGATCCCAGGGCTCTGCTTTTCCTCCTGCAGCTGCCGATCCCGGCTCAGGCTCCCGGCACTATGGGAGGGGGGTGTGCCGGATCTCCACGTGTTCCCTGCATCTATGGGAGCTCCGTGTGTTGGCCTGGTTACAGAGATTTTGTTCGATTGTGTTGGTTTAACTCAGTGGGAGGTTATTTGAGAAGGAAATGAAAGGCTCAGTGAACAGTGAATGCTTGAAGAGGTGTTAAGAGGAAATTCCAGGCGTCTAAGCTTTAGGTTCTTTTGTTTTAGGGATTTTTTTTTTTTTTTGGCTTTTCAGCCAGCCGGGTTTTGAGCAGTGCAAGCACAGAGGAAGGGATAGGAATGAGAAAATCCCAGGGAAGAGGAGTTTGTGCAGAGAGGACCTGGCAGTCACAACAGTTATGGAGAGGAGAGTAGATAAAGGAGACATTTTTTATGATGAGGGTGTTGGGGGATCCCCACCACCCTCATCATAAATGATGCACCATGGGTGCCCCATCCCTGCAAAAATTCAAGGTTGGATCAGATGGAGCTCTGAGCAAGTTTATATCCCTGCCCATGGCAGGAGGGTTTGACACAGAGATTTTTAAAATTCCCTTCCAACCCAACCCATTCCATGATGCTGTGGAGAGTTTTTCCCTGCCTCAGGTGCTGCAGAGGATGATTTATGTCAGAACTGTTTGGTAGCAGGACAGGACTTTACAACAGGCAGCCTTGTTCTCAGCACTGGCAAAAGTTTATTCTATAAATCAGTTTTATCATCAAGAAGGGTTTCTGGGGGCAGAATTCAGCAGGACAGGTCACAGCCTGGGCTGTCACATCCCTGACCTGTGCTGGAGAGGGGAGAGCTGAGGGCAAGTGGGGACAGCCAGGTGTGAATGAGAATGTTCAGAGGGGCACAAAGTGCTCTGTGTCACCATGTTAGGGACAAGCTCTTACCTGGAGAGAAATAATTAGGAAGCCTGGTCATCTTAAATGGAAAAGGAAGAGGTTTTGTCCCTTTAGAAACTCTTTTTTTTTTTTTCACTCAGCTTGTATTATTAATTAGATGGACATTGGAACTATTTTGAATGTATTTTTCTAGAAGGAGGTATGGGAAAAATTCTGATTGTATAAATGGATGAATGTAAATACTATAGAAAAAAAAGGACAAGATTGGCTGTTCTGAAATCCAAACTTTCCTGTTGAAAATGATCATGTCAATTATATCAGAATCCTGATAGTGAAGTAATGAGAGGGAGACTTGATTGCTGAAACAAATGTAATTTTTACAGATTAAGACCTGGCCAAAACTTTCATTCTGAGTCAGTGAATTACAATCTTATTAGACAACTGTGGTCTTCCACATTTTGCTACAGACACAGAGACTTGTTACTATGTAGGCCAAGTAGGTGCAACAATATCTCACCTACTTCTCACGGATGTGTAATTTCTGTCCAAGTTACAACAAAGCAGCTGCTTCCAAAACACGTAATAATTATGGCTGCTGCTTTTTGCATGCTTGGGATCAATATGCTGGAAGTAGTGTAGGACTGGAGAGCTGCACTCTGCTTTAAAAGATTTGAGTACTGATGTACACAGCATGGCAGAGGCTGAGAGTGGAAGGCTTTGTTGGAGGCGGTGTTGAAACAAAGTGTTGACATCCTTCTCCACATTTCATGCAGTTCACTTCTCAAAAACAGTCCCTTCTTAATTATCCCTTGGATTTATTCATCTTTCCCAAAGTTTTTTCACATGATTGGTGAAAGGTGGTTGCATGTGCCTATCTTCTGCTCTCAGCAGGATGCTGGATTGCCCTTGCACTGAGCATCCTTCTGCATCCCTCATATAATTCTCCAGTTCTTGAGCATTCCCTGTTTAACATTTCTGCCTGCTTATGTGGGGGTTTTACAATTAATATCACAGCTGAACTATACTGGGAGATCAGATGATTTATAAAAAGGAGTATAAAAGTCTCATTTCATGAAAATAAATCTTGTGAAACCACGTCTGTAACCTTTAAAGTGAGCAGGAGTACCTCTGGAGAGATGGATTCTGTGAAATTACACTGCTAAGAGACAGAGAGGAGTCTCTTGGCTCCAGGGCACTAAAACTCAGCCCCTGCTCTTGCTGTCCTCTAACAGAGAACCTGATGGGTCAAGAGGCAGCCCATAATTCCAAGCCCATAGTGTGACAGGGTTGAACTGAGTTTAGTACAGGATTGTTTTGCCAGGGGCTGAACTGATGCACACAGATGGACCCTGAGGGTGGACATTGGTCCAGCATCTCATGAAGTGGTGACTTAGAACCCAAGGGAAGCAGCCAGACCATCTCCAGAGTGGTTTTGGCAGTGGAGCAGCATCACCTGAGACCAGCCTTCCTTTATTCAGTGTGGTGTGTCCCATCTGTGCCAGCTGCTGCCTCGGGCCCTGTCCCCAAAGTTCCCAATCTGGGGCAAGCAGCAGTGAAGGAGGCCGGGGTACAACGGTGCTGCTTTGTCAGCAGAGCAGATTTGGGTGAGCTTCAGCCACAGCAGCTGCTCCAAGGCAGAGCAGGTGGGAAACACCAAACCTTGCACTGCTCGAGGAGAGATGTTCTCACTCTGCTCACCCAGGAGCTTCTCAGGAGGAATCACAGAATGTCCTGAGCTGAAAGGGACCCACCAGTGTCACTGGAGGACACGAAATAACACAACGTGGACATGCAGCTTTCCCAAGGTGAAAAAGAGAACTTGTAATTTCTGACTCTAACATTTATAGATTTCTAAAAGTGACAGTGGATTGGAGGGTGAAAGTGCCACCTCTCCAATGACACTGGGCAAACTTACAGTCTATCAAATTTCTCCTCCTCCATAAAAGAATGTAAAACAGTAAGTTATTTACATAAAGTGTGTGAAAAAGTTCGTTAGAAATGTAAACATCAAAAGACTTAGCAAAACTTAAGAAAAACAAAATGTCACACCAGGAGTCCAACTCTTGGCCCTGCACAGACACCTTAACAATCCCACCCAGTGCTGAGAGCATTATCGAAACACTTCTTGGGCTGTGGTAGCCTTGAGGCTCTTTGAAGTTGCAGAGAAGTCTTGGTGTGATTGTATAATTCCAAATGGGTTAAAAAGGCTTTGTGCTTTAGCAAGGAAGCAAGTCAGGAACAAATTCCTTTAACTCCTCTTCCAAGCTGCAGGGCAGTTTTTGGTAGTTGTCCTCCACAGAGGGAAGTGGAAGGAGCGGGCTGGTCCTTTTGCCATCTCCTGAAAGGTTTTTATCCCTTACAAAGGCAGCACATCTTCCAAGGTGGGTGACTGATCTAATATTGTAGGATTACAGGCAGGGACACCTTCCACTATCCCAAGTTGCTCCAAACCCCATCCAACCTGGCCTTGGACACTTCCAGGGATCCAGGAGCAGCCACAGCTTCTCTGGGCACCCTGTGCCAGGGCCTCACCACCCTCACAGGAGGAATTTTTTCCTAAAATATCTAATCTCAACCTCCCCCCTTTCCTTGGATTAATGCCCCAAGGAAATGCATCAAGTATAGGGGAGAGTGTTCCAATATCACCTCATCCCTGATGCTGTTTAGGTGAAGGGTTGATGGTAGCAATAATGGGAGGAGTTTTTAAGCCAAATTGTTAAAAAGCATTGTTGGTACTAAGGGGAAAAATGGCAGGAATTTAAGTAAATAGTTCCATGAAGAGCAAGAACAACCAGTAGAGCTTTCTAGTCTTGTGTGTTTGGACATTTTCCTTTATTCCAGTGAAGTTCCCAGCTCAACCTGACTCTCCAGCTGCTGTCCAGGTTCTCCTGTTACTCTTGGATATGAGAATTCACAGCTGCATTTCTCCTCAGGAGACAAAAAGCAAAGCAAGGCAGCTCTGTGCTGGTGACAGCATGAACATGCTCATTGAAAGCTTCATTTAATGTTTATAAACATCAGGGATGACAGAAATGTTGTAACTTCAGCATTTAGCGATTTTTTATTTTTAACAAAAAAAAAAAATGCAGTTAAGGCACTTTGAGGCTGCTGAAACAGCAAAGCAAACATTTGTAAGTTTGTAGGAAATCTGTGTCACGCTTCTCAAGTCTATAGCTGTGGGTAGGAGGAGAAGTGTCAACTTATCTCCAGGAACTAAAACATCCTGATTGTATCACATAGAATCAACCTCTCAAATTCATTCCTGCGCGGAGAAACCCAGTCACATAAAATCGGCCAGTTTTGAAAAAGGACTTTGAAGCTTTGTGACCACTGGCATTTGTGTCAAGCCAGGGTTATTTAGAGGCTGCTGTGAAGGGGTTTAACTAATCACTGGCAGCATTATCCAGTTTTTCATGCTTGGAGAGAAGAGCTATCAAAGCCCTGAGTTTTGAGTGGGGCTGAAGAGGTTTTTCACTTTGAGGCATCGTGCTGTGGCCTGTGCTAGAGGCACAAGGCAGTGGGTTCATTTGGCATTCAATATGCAAAAAAAGCAATATTCAGGAGAAAGAAGCAGGGTCTGGCTGCAAGAGTGGAGGTTTAAACATTGTTCAGGCGTGTTTGGTTTGTGTCAGGAAAGCCAGAACTCAGCTACAGTTGATGCTTGCAAGGGGTTGTCAGAAAGAGCAAGATGTTTTTAAAGGTTGTGTGCATGTGGTACTTGGGGACATGGTTTAGTGGTGGGCTTGGCAGTGCTGGGGGAGTGGTTGGACTTGATAATCTTGAAAGGCTTTTCCAGCCTAAATGATTCCATGATTCTCTACTCGTGTTCCTTGGGCTCTGGCACGGGCAAAGACCAGAGGGGTTTGAGCCATAGAGGAACATCAGCAGTGGATAACAGTGGGGTGAGGGATCACCTGCAGATCCATGAGACCTGCTGGGTGCTGAGAGGTGGCTGTGTCAAAGCAAGGCCACTCTGAAAATCCATGGAGATGATGGGAAAATGGTAAACATTGCCCCTGTCTTCCTAAGGCTACAAATCCAAGGAGCTACAGGGCAGTTATCTCAATTTTGACTCCTGAAGAAATTGTGAGATGTACAATTTGAACAAATTTCTAGGCATGTGCAGGGAAAGAAGGAGTTCCCCAGGAGCAGAGCCTGACCCCCCTGGCTGTCCCCTCCTGTCAGGGAGTTGTGCAGAGCCACAAGGTCCCCCCTGAGCCTCCTTTTCTCCAGGCTGAGCCCCTTTCCCAGCTCCCTCAGCCCCTCCTGGTGCTTCAGCCCCTTCCCCAGCTCTGTTCTCTTCCCAGAAAAGGGAACACACCAGCAGCATCTCAGGCTGTTTAAACAGGAGCCCAGCCACAAGAGAGG